>NW_004524581.1:18051278-18071036 GCF_000260255.1 Octodon degus | reverse complement strand
CGGCGCTGCTAGCCCGCCTGGTCGCCGATCGCTGCTCGCCCGCCCGCCCGCCGCCCGGCCTCTGGCTCTCCCGGGCGCCCGCCGCGGCCGCTCGCTTTTTTAATGTCCACAGACAGTGAAAAGGAACTCGGCGTTAGGGGGTGAGTAAGTGAATCAACTCGCCCCGAGCCGAGCAAGTTGAAGTGTCAGATTACATTGGCTATTCTATTTCCAAAGGGCCCCGCGCCGCCGGCCGCACGCAAAAGCCGGCGCGGAACACTGCCGGAGCGGAGCGCAGAGCCGCCGCCAGCGCTCTCCTCGCTCTCCCTGCGCTCTCGCCGCGCTCTTTCTTTCCCTTCCTTTCCGCCTCTCCCGGTCTTTCCTCGCTTTCTTCCTTACTCCCTTGGCTCAGCGCTCTACAAGCTTTTCCTCACTTGGCATTGACGGCTTCTTATCAACCCCCCCTGCGGCTCGTCCACTCGTCCCCCTGTTCTTCCCCCCGCCTCTGCTTGCGCACGCCCCCCAAATCCCGGCCCCAGTAAGTTTGGAGAAGAGAAATTTTGAGACTAGGAAGGGATTACGTTGAGGAAGACTCCAAAGTCCCCCGCTCACCAGACGCATCCCCACCCCTGCGCGCGCACTCGCACGCCCCCGCCTGGAGTGCACCCCGACCCGCGGGCGCTGTCTGGTACCTGAACTGGGATAAGCGAGTTGCTAACAAGACCTCCAAAGCCTTCCCTGGAGGAGACTTTGGGTTAGTTCCTAACGTCCGGGGCCTCAGGGTGGGAAGAGGATCACCGCTGAGGGCAACAAGAGGCAGGAGTGCGCTCCCCTCGACGGCTAGAAGGAGCTGGGTGCACTGCGCGCTGCAAACGCCGACACCCGAATCGGTCCCGGATGCGTGGGTGTCCGAGGTCTCTAAGGCAGCGCCTGGAGCGTCGTGCGCACTGGCGAGGTGAGGGCGGCAGACCCGGCCCCGACCTCGACCCGGGCCTGGGCCCTTCTGCAGGGGTGGCAAGGAGCCGAGGCAGTCCCGAATTGCAGCTGGGCGCGCCCACTAGCGGGGTTCCCTTCGCGGCCCGCCCCCGAGAGCATCCTAGTGCGCGCCCAGTCTGGCTCACGTCCACAGCCACACGCACAGGAACTCATACACACGGCACACACATTCGCGCCCACCTTCAGATCTGCAAACACGCTACTTCCCGCACACAAATGCGCTCGTACTCACTTTCCCCCACAAACACGCCCGCGCAGACTGTCAGAGTGAGCACTCAGACACGCAGCTGTACACACACACTTGCAAACATCGCTGCACACAACCCCACATACACTCAAAAAAAAAAAAAAACCACTCCCTGTGCACGATATCTCACGTTCATATACACACACAGACACACTTGCCCCCTCATACATCGCTTCCACACCCCTTCCTCGGGACACCCCACCCTTGATGGGAGGCACTTCCATTCCCCTGCGTAATCATTGCCCAGGTTGGACACACACGCGCGCACGCTCGCGCTCCCCTCCCGGCGGGGAAGGTTGGGCCTGAAGCCCGCTTCGCCATCCAGGTGTAGAAGTAGTTCCGCGCTCCGCGTTTTGCAGGCCGCCGCGGTGTCGGAGGCGAGGCGAGGAAGGGAGCTGGAATAACAAAGGCAAGTTGGGGAGAGCGCAAGGGGGCGCAGCCCCGGCCGGGCCGCGGGGGGAGCCCTGCACCGCCGGGGCGTCGGAGGCTGCAGGGTCGCGGGCGCCGGGAGCCGGAGGTGGGGAGGAAAGGTGGGGGGGTGAGGGGCGGGGCCGACGCGTGACGTCAGAGAACAATGACACCGCTGGGGGGCGGGCACGGAGAGGCGGCAAGGGCGGGAGTCTCCCTCCGGGCCCGGCGGGCGGAAGAAGTCCTGGCCGCTGCCTGATTGACGAGGTCCGCATGGGAGCGCCGACGTGCCACGCAGACTCGCGGGCTGCAGGGGCCTCGTGGGCGGTGATCCGAGTGCGCCTGGAGCCAGCTGAGGGGGTGGGGGCGTGGAAGGCTGGAGTCCTCCCGCCAGCACAGACCCCTATTTTAGAACATCCTTCAGAGGGCCGCTCTGACCTCCGCTTGAACTCCTTCAGGGCTGGAGAGATCACTCCTTCCACCACCGGGAGAGAGGAGGCAACATGAATTCATTCCCAAGGCTCTGGTAGTCTGACAGCCGGTGAACTCAGCCTGGAATTCCTGAGGGCTCGGAGCCTGCAGCTCGGGGCCCCAGGGACGTGATGTGTCTGTGTGCGTGTGCAGAACCTGTTTGATTTTCCCAGGGGAAGCTCTGCCTTCTCCTGCCACTGGGCACGAGGGAAGGTGCTCCTTTCCAGCCTCCCCTGCCTCCCGATCTGCCTCACATGGAATGGACTGTTACCACCGCTGCTGCTCCCCACCCACCCACAGGTGGCAGCTGAGTATCTCTGGGGAGAGTGGGTGGTATATGCAATCACTTCCTGACCTCCGGGGACACCGGGAGACACAGTCCCAGCAAATTCCTGTGGGAGGGAGTCCCTGCTTCTTCTCAGCCTGTGGGTGGCCCAAGTTCACAGGTGGCTGGAGGGCAGCCTGAGAAAGCCCTGAAGGCCTGACTTGTGAGGTGGGAATTCAGCTTGCTGCCTGGTGGCTGGACCTAGAGCTCTCCCAGGCCCGGCGTCTTACCCCCTCGCAGGGAACAGAAAGCCACCCCACCCCCAGGGCCAAATTCCCACAGTGGAGTTTCCAAGGACTTACAGACTTGGGATGCAGGAAACCAGCCCCAGACGGCAAATGGGCCCTGATGATACCAAGTCAGGACACCTGGCTTTTCAGCCTTCTGTCCAAATTCCTCTCAGTGAGTAGCAGGAGCTGGCTATCTCCAGGAAGTAGAGGAATGCAGGTGACCTTAGGGTGACCACTCATGTTCAAAAAGCTCCTGTCCAGAAGCTTCTGGCCAGAGTTTATACCTGGGGAATCCGGAAGTGACCATAGAGGAGCCAAGCAGAACCAAGCCTTAGCAGAACCAGAGCCAGAGGTGAGGTCCAGGTGCACTCAGGTCTTTGCTGCCATGCACCTGCGGCCCGAAGCCCAGCTCCACATCTGCCTCCATGGATTCCGTGTGGCCTAAACAACTGGTTGACCTCTGCCAGTGATGTCTTTCCTGAGGCCTGTGTGTCTCAAGGCCCCAGTCTCTCTGCCTCTGCTTGTCTGCTGCATAAAGTTTGGAGTGAGGCAATGATAACAGTGCCATCGTGCCCTGGGACATGGAATCATCTTCCTTCTTCTTCTTCCAGGGCTGGCCAGGCGTCACCTGGATCTGGAGGCAGCTTTGGAGCCATTGTTGGGGTGCAGACTGCATGGGCCCAAGTCTGCAGGGCTCTTGCAGGGTCTTGGCTTGCACCCACCTTCACCCACAGGTTGGGGTGCTGTTCACTTCCTTTCCCTGGGAGCCATCTCCAGAACAAAGAGCCCATGGTCAGGAACAGGACCCTGGTCTCAGGAGGCCAAAGTCATAGGCTCAGGAGTGGGAGGCTCAGGGCCCTGGGCACCGAGGCCGTCTGCAGGGTGCAGTGAGTGTGGCCAGCTGTGCCGGGAGGCCCTTAGCAGGCTGGGAGATAAGGACAGGTGCATGTGCAGCCAGTTCCTTCTCCCAAGCACAACTTTCTCTGAACCCCTACCCCTTACCCCCGATGGTCCTTCCCCAGGCCAGGTGTCACTGAAGCTGCAGGGAGATGTGCAGAGGCTCCATGACTTGCTATTGATATCCTAGCTGCCAGGTGGGAGGTGGGAAAGCCCGGCACTGGGCTTTGGGTCTCGATGTTCTTGGGGGTAGAAAATGGGGGTTTTGCCCTCACTTTTTTCTTTTCTTTTTTTTTTTTTTTTTTTTTTTTTTTTTTTTTTTTTTATATATATATATATATATATATATATATATATATATATATATTGTATTTAGTACAGGGTCTCACTATGTAGATTGGACTTGTAGTGATCCTCCTGTTTTCAGCCTCCCAAACGCTGGGATTACAGGTGCCCACCACCACACCCAGTCTCATTCACCTCTCAGTGTACCACTGGGATTGGGGCTGGCGTGGCATGCTGGGGATCAAACCCTGGCCACTGCGCTCTGCCTAAGCAGGTGCTTTAGTCCGCTGAGCTATTTGGCCGGCCCCATTGCCCTCATCTTATTGCCAGCTGTGGTAGAGATGAGGTGGCCTGTGGGTTCCTTGGCATAAAGACCATTGCCCATCTGCCAGGGAAGTTGGGGGCCCTTCCCACGGCCGTGATGTGACAGAATGCATCGAGCCTTCACCCCTCACGGGATCTGGGAGGCACTGGGCACTGCACAGCTCTGAGCCTCTCCGAGGTGGGTGGTAAAGGCAGGGCTGTGTCCTTGTTTGCTGGGCTTCTGGCTCTGCCTCTTCCTCCTCCTCTTGTTCCAGGATTACCCCGCCATCTCTATATCCACCACTTGGCCTTGACTGTCCAGGTCCCTCCTCCTGGGCCAGTGTCTTGCTCTCCACCAAGGAGCTCCACTCTTCCTGTTCCTGGTTCCACACCCCGCTCGCCCCCCCCTCCTGTAGGGAGACCCTGGGAATAGACTGAGCCCCCCCACCTCAGCCTGGGGACAGCTAGGTCCCTGACCCACCATGCCTTGCCCTGTTCTATGGCCTGAGCGCATCACAGCCTCCCTGTGCTTCTGTTTCCCCCTCTGCCTAGTTCAAAAGCTTGAGAACCAAGGGTGAGCAGTGTAGAACTGCCCGGTGGCGCTGCAGCTCTGAACATCCTGCAGCCTTTCACCTTTGGGTTGACCTATATAGTTCACTTTAGGTTTGGGGGGTTCTGCTTCAGGGAGCACTTCCATAGGGGTGCCTTCAGTGGAGTACAGGCAGGAAACTGCCAGGGATAGCAAGGAGCTGCGAGGACCTGGGATATCTAAGGCTGAAGAAGTAGCAGCCCTCACCCTTGTGCATAGGGCGGGTCACATCCTCTGAGCCATACAGTAGACTAGGAGTGACTGAATAATTCTGAAGGAAGGTGGTGGCTGTCCGAGAGAGAGCCGTGTAGCTGGCAGTGTAAGCGCTGCCTGAAATCCCATTTCCTCCACAGCACCCTCTCCTCTCCCACTGGGAGCCACCCACAGAGCACCATACTCGGGCAGCTGGGACAGCCAGCGAAAGCTTGCACCTCCCGCCTCTCGACACAGCCCGACCTCCAGGATGCAGCCTGGCCTCCGCCCTGGGGCTCCCTTGCCCTGACCTCATGCCTGCCCTGTGGGTGGCTTCCTCTGTTGCTAGCTAGCATTCTGTGCTCATTCCTTCCTGCCTCCTGGGACACAGCCTCCCAGCCTTCAAGGCCACAGCCACCTGCCCAGGAACCTTTCCTGGTGTCTTGGCCAGAAATGTCACTGGCCCCACCTCCTGCTTAGGTCCCATGCCATGACCTGTTAAGCTCTTACCATGTTCTAGGTCCTGAGTGGCTCAGCCATCTGAGTTCCTGTGGTCCTCATCTGAGCTGTGGGTTAGTATTAACCGTTCCCATTTTACAGCTAAGGAAACTGAGGCACAGGAAATTTCATCTGTGTGGTGTGGTACCTCAGCACAGACTGCAGAGTACAGAGTGGTCCACTGCCCCATTGTGGCACCAGTATAGCACCCGAGGGGCTGGCAGGGGGTCAAGCATGGTAGAAGGCACAGGGGTGCACAGCATGGACTCCCATGCCCCCAGGAAGGACTGTTGCCATCAGATGCCACCATGAAAACAGGGAAGAGAAGCATCAACATCGTGTGGGGTCTGTAAAACAAGCTCTTTGCGGAGGCTGTGGGGAAACAAACCAGAGTGGGATACAGACCTGCCCGTGGTCACAGAGTAAGAGCGGGGCTGAGACTAGGACTCCCAGCCTGATGTGGCTTCCTGGAACTCGTCGCCAGCTGTGGACCCCTTGCGTCTGCTTTTTTCTTCCCCCCCCCCCAAGGCCACACAATGCCAAGGACGCCTCCAGGATGCTGAGCTGTTCAGTGAGTGACCCCCACCCCCCACCATCAAAATAGAAAAAAGAGAAATAGAAGAAAGCAAGAAAGAAATCCAGGCATTGTTCCCAACCACAGCTGGTGCCAACCAGAATTCTGAGGAAGAGAACAGAGCGGGAGCCTGCTGCCCGGGGGCCTGGCTGCTGATACAGGCCCTTTCTATCCTGCATCCTGCTGTGGCCCCTCTGTAGACAACCTCCACCTGCCTCCTTGGCCCCAGGGCCCAATCTTCCATAAACCCTGCCACGCTTTTCTTCCTCATCCAGCCATTGCCCAGGTGAGCTGGGCCCCCTCCCTGCCAACGTAGTGCCCACCCTACCAGGCAAGGCCTGCGGTACCTGTCTGGGGAAACTGCCCAGGTGTCTTCTCCATGGAGCCATAGGGCAGATGCTGCTTCTGAGATGGACCTGCAAGGACGTCCACCCTGCCTCTAGGCACCAGCCTTTCTCAGGGATGCTCAACCTCATGAGCAGTACTTTAGAGTCATCCAGAGACAAAGGAGGCTTTAAAGTTGCCCAGTTTGTTCTTTCCCTTTGGTCTTAGAAGGAAAGGGTTCCCCGAAATCTCCTGTGCCATTTTTTTGTGTTTGCTTGGTTTTGGTTTTTGGCAACCGCACCTCACTTTGTAATTCAGCCTGAGTTTGAACTCATTGCTGGACTCAAACACATGGTGATCCTCCTGCTTCAGCCTCCTACATCTCAAGCCTATGCCACCACACCTGGCTCACACGCCATCTTATTGTATCCTCTCCTCCCTGCCCTCCAGAAGTTCTGTCTACCTCAGAACCCCAGATCCCTAGGACATGAGCTGGTCTGATGCAGATTTCTTCAGACAGTCCCAAGGAAGCCACGTCCTGCCCACTGGCCAGTGACCACCGGGAGCCCTGGGTTCAGACTGAATGCAGGAGACAACTTTCCAGCCCTCTGCCTCCTACAGGCACAGCACATTAGAGTCTGTTTAAAGAAACAAAGTGTTTTATTTCCCATGTGAGTGCCGCAACAGCCTTACAAGGATGCAGATTTGCAGATCGTACGGCCCCCTTTATAGAGAAAGGGACCGGACTTCCAGATGTCTGGCGATCTAGGTAAGGTTATACCAGCTCTAGGCAGCATTGGCATTTGTACCCCGGTCTCTTGATTACAAGAACAGTTATGGGGACACAAGTGCTGATGGCCTCAGAAGATGGCATTCCCAACCCCTGCTTGCTACCATAAGACAGGATCTCAGACATATCAATTCAGCCAGCCCATACTTATTGAACATGAGCCATGTGCCAAGCACAAACTTTGGCCTCGGGTGTCCTGCTGTGAAGAAGAAGGTCTGGTTCCTGCTGCCCTGCACCTGTGCTTGGTGGAGGGGACAAACACTGAAATGGACCTTGTGTGGGAGTACGTTCAGCAGGCAGCATCCAGCATGCGCACCCTCCCAAAGCCCCAGGCTGAGGGGCTGGAGAGAGGGGTGCTGGTCCCCATGTCGCCATGTGACATCAGGCAGTTTCCCACCCGTGACATCGCAAGCAAGTGGCTCCTCACGCATTTTCTCAAGTCGCTGCCCAAGTCCCACCTTCTAGGTCAAGTGGTTAATGATTTCCTGGCATGAGTAATTACCCTGCTTTACTGTTTTCTTAAACCTGACTTTTCATGCCCTCTTGGAGCTAGAAAGGGGCTTCTGAGGTCTCCTGAACTGAGCCCCTCACTAAGCAAGGACCCCTTGGCCTCAGTGCCTCGGTGCCCCCGGGAAAGTGACGGTCATTGCTTGGACGCTTCCGGAGATGGGGCCCTTGTGGCTCCCACACACCGCAAACCTCTGCTCAGTGCTGTGCTGGTAAATGTTTAACGTGTGGCTCTGCACAGGGGGGAGATGCTGATTGGTAGTATTTACTGATCTCCACCGTGGTGTAAGTACTCCCCCCACAGCCCATTTGAAGCTGCCAGTCTAACATCCACTCACTCACACTTCCTGAAAATTTGAGTCAGCTCTTAGGAGGCGGTCCAAGCAGGCTACAACCCACCACTGCCCCGGCCCACAGAGAGGCCTCATCCGGCTCTACTTGCTGGAAAGTTTTTGCTGGTATGGAGTTCAACACCGGATGGGAAGAAGTACTGACCTCCGAAGGCTTCTGGAGCTCTCCTTGTGATGAGGCTGATCTTGGGCCCAGGGAACACAGGGCAGACCCACCCTCCTGCTTGGTCTTGTCATCTCCTTTCCTCTTTTCTTCCTCTCCTAAGTATTTATTGGCCTTGGTGACACTACAGGTACTACGGCAGCAAGGACCGCGTCTCAGCTCCCAGCCCCCTCCTTCCCCGCCTGCACCTTCCAGCTGGAATCAGATACCTCCCCTCCCCAAGCCTGACCTGACCTGCACTCCTGTCCTTCCTGCAGCTGCAGGCCCCGCCCCCAGGGCTTATCACTCACTTTGGCACTTATCACTTTCTACCTTGGATTACAGCTATTTGTGTACACGCCTTATCTCCCTGCCAGACAGAGAGGCAGCTCTGGCTTGTTGAAAGAGTTTGGACTTTGGAGCTGCAAGACCTGGCCCCCGGCATCCAAGCTCTGCAGGCACTCCAGGCACTCACACCACCTTTTTGGGCCTCAGTTTCCTTATCTGTGAAGTGGGACTGCTGGTAGCTTCTCCCAAGATGATTTTGGCCATTGAATGTGACTAAAAATGTTAAATGCCCTTTCTTGTCCTGTGTGGACTCCCCTCTTCTTGGCGACAGATTACCTCTTTAGAGTCTTCTGTAAAAAACTAACAATAGTCACAGTGGCAAAAGTAGGCGGCAGTGCCATGTGGAGAGTGTGTTCTGATAGCTTACGTAGCCTAACCCATGTCACCCTTGCAAAAATTGAGCTATGGTTTTATGTCCATTGATAAATGATAATGTAGACAGGTCAAGTAGCAAGCCCAAGTGAAAGAGCTGGGATTTGAATCCAGGAAAATCTGGTCCAGACCCTTTGTTGTTGGGCTTGATGTGTTGCCATGCTCTGAGGGTGCCTGGTGGCTTCTGTAGTGGTATGGGGGCTGCCATCTTTGCAGTCCTGTTCCTCATCCTGACCCAAGGGTTAGGGATGGGGACATGTGTGAAACCCCTGCTCTGCCCTCTAATCGCCCCAGAAGTGAAGTGGTTTATACCAAAGAGCAGAATGTCTCCAGGTCCCTGGGAGCAGGAGACCAAGAGGACATTGTGAGAAGAGGTGGCATTTGTGGTGGGCATTGACAGATGAGGATTTGGGGCAGGGTGACAGAGCCAGGAGAGCAGCCTGAGCAAAACTTGATGTGTGGGGAGTTCATGGGGGTCTTGGAGGTGTTGGGCCAGGCGTAGTCATACCCTCTGGTGGGTGGCACAGACCAGAGGCTGGGCACTGGGGGAGGGGCTTGCTGGTTGACAGTCTGTGACCCAGGAATGGCTGGGGTGAGCAGACCAGTCCAGGGGCTCTGGAAGCTAGACCCCAGAGGCTGAGAGCTGGCCAGAGAACAATCTGGTCCTTCCAGCCCACTCAGATTTCATCGTCTTGGGTTCCTGAATTCAGCTCAGTTGGTGAGATCCTTCCATTCCTCTCAGCCATGGTTTCCTTATTTGTGTCTGCAGCCCCTGGGGCGGGAGACAGGTTGGCAGGTGTTCCCTGAGGCAGGAGGTACAAGGAGACCTGAGAGGAGGTGCTCCCAGAAAGGCTTCCCAGCAGTCTGGGATGTCATGGAGGGCTCGGCCAGTGAACACCAAGCCGGCCAACCTGGGCCCCACGACTTCCGGCACTGCCAAGGGTGGTCCAGCGACCCTGGCTTCTGCAGAGACAGCTCTGGCTGGACCCTGGTCTTGTGGCCACACCTTTCAGCATGACTGTGTCCCTTCCAGGCACCACTAAGAGTTCTTAGAGAGAACCTCCTGGTGTGCTTAGGGTATCTGCAGTCACACACACACACACACACACACACACACACACACACACACACACACAGAGTCCCATGTATCCAAAATGATGCTTCAGGGACTGTGGGCTCCCAGTGCACCCCATGGCCCAGCGCCCAGGCTCCAGCCTCTGCAGCCTGCACCAGCCCTGTGGTCACCAGCCTTCGTCATTTGAGCCAAGGGCCTCTCAAGCCCTGCATGGTGGCTCGGATGTTCCCAGCAGGTCCAGCCCAAATCATTAAGCCAGCCCTACCTCCTCTGATAAGAACTGGGCCTCAGGTGTGTGGCAGGGGTTTAGGAATGGAAGGTGACCCTTCCCCCAACCAGGCGACTCTCTAGGCTTTGAAGGGACAGCAGGAAGGGGAGAGTGAATTAATCCCAGCCTCTCTCCCCCTCCGGGCTCTCTATGATGCTAATTTCCTCTGCCTTTGATCCACTCTCCTCCCAGTCCAGGCCCCTAACTCTGAGCTCAGCCGGCACTGAGCATGGTATAAGATTAGGGCTACCCTGGGTGAGGGCCCCGGGCAGATCCCCGCATGCAGCAGATTGGGGTTTTGTCCCTGGGGAGGGGGCCTGGGGGATTATAGCCCTGGTTACTGACGGGGCATTCTCTCTTGTTCCCTCCCCTCTCCTTTCTTCCTGGGGGGCTGAGTTTCCCTGATCCTCCAGCCCAGTGAGAGGCCCCAGGAAAGGACTCCTGAAGCTCTGGCCAGCAAGGCTCCTGGAGCCAGGCTCCAGCGCAGCCCTTAGCCTCCAGCCCTGCCCTATTTCCACAGAGTGTTTCTATTCCATGACCTTTTCATTTTGTTTTATTGTTGGTGTTCTTTGTTCTTTGGGTGTTTTGTTTTTTAAGACAGTGTTTCTCTCCAGTTTGAGGTTGGTCTTGGGCTCAGTATGTAGCCCAAACCCGCCTTGAGCTAGTAGTGATCCTCCTGTCTCAGCCTTATGAGTGCTGGGATTATAGGTGTGCACCACCTTGTCCAGCCTGTTCAGTGGGTTTGTTCATTTGTTTGTTTGTTTGTTTTTGTTTTTAAACCAATTCACTGACGATTTACTGTGCTGGGGACTGCCCGGAGGTGTATGGTCTCAAACAGCCCTCATGATGCCCGCAGTGAGTCTTGCTTTACAGGTGGGCAAACCACCCCGTGCTGTTCTGTGATAGATGGCAACCTCCGACTAAACCCTGGACACAGGCCACCCAAAGTCCCTTGCTGTACAGAGGGGACACTGAAACCCAGACAGGAAAGGGACACACTCAAAGCCATCCAGAGAGCTGGGTGGCATCTATCTCCTCCCTGCCCATCTACAGCCAGCCACCCTTGTTCTAGAAATGACTGGCATCTTCTGTGGACCCCACGGAGCTGATGCAAGAGTCCAGGGCTCCCCACTGCCACGGAGTGAGGGATGGGACATTTGTGAAAAGGCAGCTTCGGGCAGTCATAGAGGCATCTAGGCCACCCTGGCCTTGGAAGCACCTGTAAACTCAGGCATAAACACAATTAAACTTTTTATTACATTATATTTCATACATATAAAAGATTATCTGTGAGCTATGAAACCTATCACAAGGTTCATGACCGCTGTGCTTCAGAACTGGATTACTGTGGACACTGGGGAAGATCTAGTGCCTCCAGCCCCACTCCTGCCAGGGACCCACTCCCCAAATTTTGTTAATCCGTCTCTTCCTCTCTTAACAATAGTTTTAGCACAGGTGTGGGTGCCCTTCTGAGCCCTTGAGTCCATCTTGCCTTCCCAGAAGCACCTTCCCTAAAGGGGCAGAGGGAGATTGTGAGGCTCACCCTGCACCCCAGCCCCATGTGCCCCTTCCCTGCAGGACCACTCAGGACCCAGCTTTGCCTCCTCGCTCTAGTGAATGCTCTGAAATGGAAAACTTCTTCCAGACGACCCAGCTGAGCAAGGCCTGTGACCAAGCATCTGCACGAGCAGGTGTGGCTCCCTGAGGGCCCCTCCCGGGAGACCTGGGCTACTCAGAGGACCCTTTCCAGCAGTGGCCACAAGGGTTCATTTCCCCAAGGCCTTCCCTGTTGGATCTGCTGTCATCCTCGGGCACCCTTCTCTCAGCCCTTGTCCCCAGGCAACGGCATTGGTAGCCAGTGTGATCTTGGGGGCGGCGGAGCTTCAGGCCCATAGCTGATGCTCCCAGAGGGCCAGCACAGAATCCGAGCCTGGACAGCCCTGGGTTTGCCCTTTAGCCATCTCTATATTGATGTGCGAATGCAAAACACTTGTGCAGATTGTTCAGTGCAAGTGCCAGTGAGTGTGACCGCAGGAATGCACACATTCATGCTCAGGCTCACACTCACCAGTGCAGGGCGTGACCCCACAGCTACTGGCCCTGTGCAGCGTGCAGGGCCCCTCTTTCTCTAGTTTTGGCTCCGCATCCCAGATATGCCTGCTTATGGGGTGCCTGCTGAGTGCAAGGCTTGAAAGGTTTGGGCAGAGCGTTGGGGGAGCCCTCCCACCCTGTCTTCCTGCCCCAGGGTTTCTGCAGCCCAGTGCCACATCCTCTGAATCCCAGAGGAAGACCTTGAGGCCAGAGGCTGCTGCGGAGCCAGCAGCGGGGTTGGTCGGAGAGATCACCAGTTGGGGGGGTCCAGATCCTCCCCCCACCTGGGCCCTCTTCGTTCACACTTTACCTGGAGGACATTCCCCTGGGCACCTGGAGGAGGGAGCCACAGCTACAGGGAGCAGTGGGGATTTAGGGTAGCTGGGACCTGGGGGGGGGGCTGGGTGATGTGGATCAGCACCACCAAATGTCCACACAGGGGCCCAGCCACGCCTGCCTCCCTGTGCGTGTGTACAGGTGCTTGAGGCCCACAGGGGACACAGGCAGGAGCAGTGAGGGATATACAGTCAAAGCAGCTCCTCTGCTGCCCGCCTTGCTATGCTCTGTTACTCCAGCTGTCCCCAAAGGAGTGCTGTGACTGCTAGCCTTCCTGTCCCTCTGACCCCAAACCTCAGATAAGGACCTGGTGGCCAGGGGAGATGAGAGATGAATTCAGGCAGGGCCAGGCAGTCCCTTCTGGTGGCAGTGATGTAGCTATTGGCTGGCATGAAGACAGAGGCAGCAGATTCCCATCTACCTGCCCAGCACCTCGACACCACCCAGACACCCAGCGAGGCCTCTTCTGGAAGAGGCTGGCCACATGGCTTGGCAAGTGTGGTCTCTAGCTGTGGATTCTGACAGTGGACAGAACCCAGCAGCCCCGCTCCAGCTGCAGGTCACTTCGCCTAGACGAAGCCGAGTCCCTAACCTATACAGAAAGGAGGGACACCTCCCTTAGGGTGCTAGAGACAGTGATGTTGGCCCAGACCAGGGCCAGAAACGCAGTGGCGTGGTGGGTTGTCATGCTTATAAGCACCTCACTGGGCCAAGCCCTGTAGAGTCCTGCCCCTCCTCCCAGGCCACAGACGCGAGCCTGCCTTACACCTCAGGGGACCCCTGACTCTAGTCCTGGCATCGCCTTCTAGCTAGGTGACCTTGGTATCTCATGGCCTTTGGACTGTGTTGGCCTCAGTCCCATGGGAGCACACCATTTCTGAGTCACATGAGGTGAGGATGAAACCAGAGACATCAGAAAGGTAGGTCACTATGCCATACCTTTTGGGGACATTGGAAGACAGTGCGGACAAGTGCCCGTGGATGCCCTGTGGGCCTCTGTCCTTGGGCGCCTAGCACCCGGCCTCCAGTTGGGCTGAAGGCTGCATGTCACTCATGGAAGCCGTAGTATTTTTTGGGACCCTCTCCTGAGCCTCATGTCACCTCCCCACTGGCCCAAGCTGGCATGCCAGGTCACTCCCCTCTGGTGGCTGGGGCTGCTCAGAAGCTGGGGAGTTGCCCTAGAGGGGCAGAGATGACCTAGTTCGGAGATTCCCCCTGGCCTTTGACTACTCTTCCTCACCCACGGGTGGAACTCCCCTGAAAGAGCTCAGGAGGGCTGCCGATGATGCCACTGCCGGGGACCTGCTTCCCTCCTGTCTTTGTGTGGCAGCCGCCAGCTCCGCCGTGGCCGCCAGTTCAGGTTTCTGATTTTAATGATTTCCTGAATTCATTCCGTTTCCTACCTCAGGGAAAGGAGGAGAGGTGATCCTCTTGGAAATTCACATAATTGCTTTTATTTGATTTTTATTAAAATGCATTCAGGAATAATGTGATTGCCCCCTTTATTATGGTGTTCATCAATCTGGCATGGGAATCAGCTAGGAAAAACGCACTTGGGTGCAGGAGCCTGGTGTGTGGTGGGGAGTGGGCACCCCGAGGCAGGCTCAGGGGCTCCCTTGACTTGCCCTGGGAGAGCCACTGCCTGCCACTGAGCCCCTGCTGCTCTGGGCTAGGGAGGAGGTGCCCGTTGGGGATGTTGTGAACTCGTTCTCAGTGCCTCCCTCAGCCTAGTCCACGTCTCCTCTGTTCCTCCTCTGCCCAGCTCTTGGGTCCGGGACCATTGAGCCTCCCAGCCATCCTCGGCTCTGCTCCCCTCAGTGCCCCACTGCCTGCACTGTCTTCAAGCTCAAGGCCCTCGGCCACTTTCCCACGACCCTCCCACTCATGCCACCACCCTACTCAGAGTCCTCAGGGGCTCCCAGAGGCTCCTTTCCTGCCTGGAATTTTACTTGGATTCCGGACCTCTGCTCAGACCTGGATGTGGGCCTTGCTTCGCGTGACTGGGAGGGGCACTGGGCACACCGCTCTGTGTTTCCCAGCCTCAGTCTGTTGATGACAGCGAGGGGAACAGGGAGTTGTTCTGCAGGGTCACAGGGAGAAGTGTGCACAGGCCCTGGGGCTGCTCCTCATGCAGAGGTGAGGACACAGCCCTGCCTGGGAAAGGCTGCAGGGCCTGGGCAAGGGGTACTCTGGCTTTAGCCATTGCAGTGGCCACAGGCTGGCTGTGGTGGCCACTGTGATGGGAACACTTGTCCTCCTAGCACTTCTGCCCCCCATTCCCTGTGGCCCTGTCTCACCCTCCTCCAGTGGTTTCAGCCCTGTCTTGGGCTTGGCAGCTTCTAGAAGAAGGGCACAGACGTGTTTACTGGGCTTCCTGGAAACTCCTAGGGTGTGCTGGGCACCCTCTGCCCCAGCAGGTGAGGTGTTTTAGAGGGGTGCTGTTTAGCAGGTGGGCACTGTCAGAAGAAGCCCTGGAACCTTTGGTGTGGGTACACCCCGTGGGTGGCAGGGCATGCCCTTTACACGTGACCCTGGTTCTGGGGGGGGTCTGGCCCTGCAAGGGGGCTGCACAGGAAGGCAGGGATCATGAAGCAGGCACTGACTTCCAGAGCCTCTTTGGAGTCCTAAATTTTTTTTTTAATAAGTACTTGTTTGCAATGCATAACAAATAGGTTCATCCTGGGGAGGTGGTGCGTACGCAGTTTAGCTCTTCATATTTTCAATCCCTTGCTCCCTCCGTCCCTAGACCCCCTCCCCATCTGTGAAAGGTCTACCTCTGTGCTTCCTGTCATCTTTTATGCTGCTCCTTGCATTATTTATAATTTGGTTTTCTCACGTAAGAGCAGCCGTGTGATAGTTAACTTTCCGTGCCTGATTTATTCTGCCTGGCATTATGCGTTCAAGGTGCCTCTATTTCTCTACCAATGAAAACAGGGGTGAGCAGTTTGGCTCTGGGGTCCTCCAGGGCCACCTGGGGCCCTGCCATCCAGCCCGGCCCTTGGAGCAGGTCTTGGAAGGCTCCACTCCACCTTCTGGCCTCCTCGCCTTGCTGGAGTAAACTGGCGAGGGGACATAGCCCAGAGCAGGTGCCCGCCTGTCCCCAGAAAGCAGCAGGGCCTATGTGCTCAGGCAGCGCCAGTGCCACCCTAGGCACCTCTGACCTCCAGCCTGGGGGACTTCGTCATTTCTATCCGCAGCCCCTGAGCAGCACCCTTATCAGATCTCCATTTCGCTCCTAGAAGAAGCTGCTGCCTGAGCCATGTCAGCTCTTTCCTCTCTGAAATGATGCTCCTTTTCCTGTCCCCTGTACTGGGCCTGTGAAGCCCCATGGGGTGTGGGTGGCAGCTGAGTTGGTAGGGGAAGTGGGGGCCTCTGCAGGCTGCGCCCACAAGCCCGGCTGCTGGCTTCTGTGCAGAGATTCGAGCATGCAGGTAATAGGGTTGCACACAGCTCCAGTTCGGAGTCACAGGGTCCAGTCACAGCCCCGGGGAAGCCTGGGAGGTCGGGGCTTTCCTGGACATTTCCACGGCAGGTAGCTGGGGCCAGCGGAGCTGAGGATAGGGCTTATAATGTATAATCTGGGCTCTGCCCATGGTATGGTGCTGCCTTCGAAGATTCCCACCCACCTCCTTCCTCCTTGCCCACCATGCTGCCTACATGCAAGGGCTTTCCCTGGTCAAGCCATGCAGCTCCCCAAAGCCTCATTCCTGGGCCCAGGCCCTTCTGTGGATCAGCCAGGAGTTCTGTAAACTGGGTGAGAGCTTTAAATTTTTATGCTGTGTGGCAGTAGTTTAGTCACTTGGCCTCTCTGGTTGGATTTGCTATCAAATAAGAAACTTAGAGAAATCCCCATGACTTGGTGGACCCTACTAAGCTATGAGGCAGAGGGTCGGACCCCCTATGTTTGACATTCGCCTCAGGAAGTTCCAGTTGTCAGTCAAGCTGAAGAAAAACCAGGCTGAGGTGATAGGGAGCTATGGAAGGTGGAGGGAGGAGGGAGTGGTGTGGTTGAGAGCTTGTGCCAAAAAAGGCCCTGTGGGCAGCACAGTGGAGGACTGAATGGGAGAGGTGGAGGCTGGGAGGCACCCAAGGGGACCCTGAGTCCCCTTTTTGAAAAAAAAAAAAAAGAAAGAAAGAAAGAAAAAAAGGGAACTGTCTTTGGGAAGCAGGAAAGACAGAGGCCGGGCTGCCCACACAGCCACACAGCCTGGCCAGCTCCTGTCTGGGCCAGAGTTCCGAGGGGGCCTTCTCCATGAGTATGTGTGTGTTTGGGGGGGGGGCAGCATTCATGCGAACACAGTGAGATGTCGTCGGAATGGACCCCAAGGTGAAGCACAGCAGTTTCGTGTCTCCTGCACACCTTATGCACAGAGCATGCAGATAATTTTATAGAGTATTCTTCATTAATTTTGTGCATGAAGCAAAGGCTTATGGTAGGTGCATTCCACTCGGGATGTCGTGTTGACACATGAGTAGTTTGGGATTTTGAAATATTTTGAATTTGAATGTTCAGATTAGGGACGCTGAGTAGACACTGGCTGTGTTGCTGCTCCTGGGGCTTTGCAGTTCTTTCCTCTGGGGAGCCCAGGGCTCCCTCATCACTGAGATGGGGCAGCCACCCCCACCTAGGGGTGGGACAGGGGCGTGTAGTCTGGAGAGCTTTTGAGGTTGGGCTTGAAGGAGGAACAGAAGACAGCGTTAGAGACCTATTTAAAGACCCCGGCTGGCCTGTGACCATCTTGAGCCAGGTCTGGAAGGCGGCTGAGGCTTGGCCATAGTCTAACCTAGAGAAGCAGTAGCACCTCCTGAGACCTTGAGGCCACAAATCCTGGAGCTAGGGACCTCAGCTGTCCCAATGCAGACCAGACGCTGCCTCCAGGCCCTGCTTCCCTGCACCAGGAAGTGAGCTGGGAAGTTGAAGCCCCACAGTAACAGAGGTGGGGGGGGGCAGCAGAAACCTCTCTGTCTATCTCTCTGTCTCTGTTTCTCTCTGTCTCTGTCTCTGTCTCTCTGTCTGTCTCTGTCTCTGTCTGTCTCTGTCTCTCTCTCTCTCTCTCTCTCTCTCTCTCTCTCTCTCTCTCTCTCTCTCTCTCTCGTCAGGGTCTCATTCTCTCATTCAGTAGTTCAAGCTGCCCTTGAACTCACCTCGAAGCCCAGGTTGGCTGTGATCCACCTTCCTCAGCTGCCTGAGGATCACATGTGTGTACCTTCATGCCTGGCTAGAAGCCATTTGTTAGAAGCAAGATCAAGAATGTAATATTTTGCGCTGGGGATGTAGCTCTGTGGGAGAGCACTCGTCGAACACACACAAGTTCCTGGGTTTCACCACAGCATACAAAAAGCAAAGAAAATATAGGACAATTTCAGGCACCTGTGCAGCATACCTACTAACAGTACTATTAGCCTGGGAGGCTGAGGCAGGAGACTCACAAATTCAACTCCAGCTTGAGTAATTAGTGACATGGTAGGACCATGACTCAAAATTAAAAAAAAAAAAAGTTAACAAGGGTTGTGGATATAGGTCAATGCGAAGGTCCTGGGTACTCAATCCTTAGCACCAAAAGATGTAAAAATCAAAGATTTTCTTTTACTTTTATGTATTCCTTGTTCAGTGGAATGGACAATTCTTCACAATGGACTGGAGTTTTGGATCTATGTTATTTTCCCTCTCTCTGAGGAACTTATCTGTTCATGCCAGACCATGAATTGAAAGATATCTTGCAAGAAAGTTCACATATCTTGCAAGAAAGTTCTATCAGAGACAGATTCCCTCAATTTTTATCAGGAAAAAAACCCTTTATTTTTCATTCACTTTTTTAAATGAATTTTTTAGACTATTTGCACTTTTTATGTTAATTTTATTTATTTTTTTGTGGAACCAGGGATTGAACTCAGGCCCTTGCGCTTGCCAGGGAAGCGCTTATTCCACTGAGTCACCTCCCTGGCCCTATTTTTCATTCACTTTTGAAGGACAATTTGTCTGGCTACAGAACTCTAGGCTGATATTTTCTCTCTCAACACTTTCCGTATCCCATCCCGCTCTTCCTGCCTCAATGGCTTCAGAGAAACGTGATGTCATTCTGACCCCAGCCTATAGGTTATAGTTTTCTTTCGCTTCTCATTTATTTCAGGACTTTTCTCTATCTTTGATTTCTGTGCAGTTTAAACGTGACAAGGTCGGTTTTTTGGGAATTTATTCTACTTGCTGAGCTTCGAGCTTCCTGGACCTGTGTTTGGTGTTAGACATTAATTCTGACCAAAGTCACAGCCATCAGTGCCTGAATATTTCTTCTGTTCTTTCTCGTCCCTCATCTTCTGATGTCTCCATCTTTCTACAGTCCAAGCATATCCTGTCCTCTTTCTTTCCATCTTTTTCTTCTTTGGAAGCTTCTACCATTTCTTTCGATTCATTACTAGAATTTCCATTTCTCTTCTTATAGTACCAATCTGTTCTTGTTTTGTTATAGCCCTTAGTGTAGCAACCACGGCTATTTTCAATTCATGGTCTGGCAAGTCCAACAACCCTGGTATATCTGAATCTGATTCTTCTTTTTAAAAAATGTATTTGGTTGTTGCAGGTCCCACTATACAGCTCAGACTCATAGTGATCCTTCTGCTTTCAGCCTCCCCAGCGCTGGGATTATAGGCATGTGCCACCAGGTCTGGACTCTGGCCAACTCAGCCCATGCTGGGGACAAGACTGGCAAGGCATGTGGTGCTGGGGATCAAACCCCAGTCCCTGCGCTCGCCTAAGCAGGCACTTTAGTCTGCTGAGCTATCTCACCAGCCCTGAATCTGATTCTGGTACTGTCTCTCCACACTGTCTTAATCCTTTCATCATGTCTTGCAAGTTTTTTGGTTGAACATTAAACCTGACATATTGGGTGAAAAG
Source organism: Octodon degus (assembly GCF_000260255.1). Taxonomy (NCBI): domain Eukaryota; kingdom Metazoa; phylum Chordata; class Mammalia; order Rodentia; family Octodontidae; genus Octodon; species Octodon degus. The sequence continues at coordinate 18,051,547 of NW_004524581.1, read as the reverse complement.
AGTCTGGCACAGGTGGCCACTGCAGTTTCTGCTCACAGGTACCTGCTCTGGTGAATCGCGAAATTCAATATCCATTTATCTCTCTAATGGATCTAAGAAGAGATGCTGGTTTTCAGTCTGCCCATCGTCTCTCTTATTTTGAGAACAAGAGTGAGAACTTCCAAAATTCCTCTGGCTAGAATTGGGAAACTGGAAGTCTATTCTTCTTCTTCTTCTTCTTCTTCTTCTTCTTCTTCTTCTTCTTCTTCTTCTTCTTCTTCTTCTTCTTC
>NW_004524581.1:18047596-18051178 GCF_000260255.1 Octodon degus | reverse complement strand
TTTTTTTGACGGAACCGGGGATTGAACTCAGGCCCTTGCCCTTGCCAGGGAAGTGCTTATTCCACTGAGCCATCTCCCCAGCCCCTGCTTAACACTTCCTGCAAGTATAAGGCTTTATTCACCAAATAACCTCGTCACTTTTGTAAAGATCAAACACATAGGTGTGTGTGTATGTGACTATTTTGGGACTGTCTTCTATTTCATTGATCCCATGTTTTTCTGAATATCAGTACCACATCCTAGTGATTACTGTTGGCTGTACAGTAAGTCTTGAAATCAAGCACTGTAAGTCCTCCAATTTTGTCCGTTTTTTAAACTACCATTTTGGAGATTTGGGGAAATCCTGTTCATTTTCATATAAATTCCAGAATCAGCTTATCAATTTTTCTTTATTTTTCTTTCTTTATTTCTATGTATTTGGTACAAGATCAACAGGGTCTCACTACGTAGATCAGACTTGTAGTGACTGTCCTGTTTTCAGCCTCTCAAGTGCTGGGATTACAGGCACGTGCCACCATTCCTAGTCTCAATCGCCATCTCAGCACTCCCCAGGGGGGTGGGCAGCCTGACAGTCTGGGGATCGAACCCCAGCTGCTGTGATTTATTTATTTATTTATTTGGTACAGTGTCTCACTATGCAGTTCAGACTTGTAGTGATCCTCCTGTCTCAGCCTCCCCATCGCTGGGATTACAGGCATGTGCCAGCATACCTGGACTCGGTGGGTGGTTTGGTATACCCAGGGTGGACTGGCAGGGCATGCAGGACTGAGGATGGAACCTGAGTCCTTGTGCCTTCCAGGCAGGCACTTAGACAGCCAAGTTGTTTCCTCACCTAGCTTATCAATTTCTGTTTTCAGAGTGTCTCTTTCCCTCTTGCTCTTGTCTAACAATAGTCTCCTATATTCCTGTCATCCCTTTTAGATTTCACATCTGTACTATTTGTCTCTGAATCTGGGTTATTTTGCTCCATGTGATGAGGAGGTACAGGGTGGGTAGTAACAGTCTTGAACGTGGTCCAAATTCATGACGCATACTGACCCCACCCCCAAGTGTGAGGCTGAGGGAAGGGGAGGTGATGGAGAAAATGATTAGAGTATGTCACAGCCATGTACAAGCCTGCCAGGATGGAGCCCATTAGTATGCATGAATGACAAGTGTGGAAAGCGCACGGGGATATTTCCCTGGCTTATAGTTTTCTTGTGGTAATAGTATTCCTCTGAAGTTGGCATCAAAGTGGTGCTGACCCCGTGAACCAACTCAGGAAGCCCCCCACCTCTTTGGTAGTGTGAAGGAGTTTGTGTTTGGGATCATTCATTACTTACAAGTTTGATAAAAATTTACTGCAAAGCCTTATGAGCCCTGAGTCTCTTGGGTGGGAAAATTTCAGAAATTGGGTTTCTGTGGTGGGCTTGGAGCTATTTATTTATTTATTTATTGGCAGAACTGGGGATTGAACTCAGATCCTTGCATTTGCCAGTCAAGCGCTTATCCTACTGAGCCATCTCCCCGGTCCCCTTAGAGCTATTTATATTTTACCTTCTGGGTATTGATTCTTATATTTTTTGTGTTTCAAGGAAGCTCCTTTATTTAAGGTGCCAAAGTTACTACCTTGAAGTTGCTTATGACATTCATTATTATCCCTTTAAGAAAAGTGTATTTAGTACAGGGTTTACAGGGTCTCATTACACAAATCGGACTCACAGTAACCCGCCTGCTTTCAGCCTCCCAAGCCCTGGGATTATAGGCGCACACCACCACACCCAGTCTCAGTCGCTGTCTCAACGCACCCCAGAGTTGGGGCTGGCATGGCCTGCTAGGGATCGAACCCTGGCCCTTGCACTTGCCTAAGCAGGCGCTTTAGTCTACTGAGCTATCTGGCTGGCCCTATTATCCTTTTTAAGAGCTATAAGATCTGTAGTAATGAACTCACTTTGATTCTTGATATCAGAATATGTGTGTTTTGTTTTTTTTTCTTGATCAGCCTGGCTAGAGGCTCATTGATTTTTACTGACTTTTTAAAAGCATAAGCTTTTTGTTTCATTGAATTTCTTTAGTCCAGCATATGCCCATTTTCTAGTTCATTGATTTCTATTCTTTATTGTTTCCATCCTTCTACTTAGGCTTTAATTTTGTTTTTCTTCTTCAGACTCTCCTAGGTAAATCACTGGTAATCTGAGTGTCCCCAAGTCCACCACCAAGTTCAAGGGTTTCCTAGGAAGACTGACAGGGCTCAGCCCATGTCCATACTCACTGTTAAGGACCACTACAGCAGGAGGTGCAAAGCAAAGCCACAAAGGGAAAAGCCACATGGGCGCATTCTGAAGGGTCCCATACACAGCCACATACGAGCTCCAAGAGCCTGCTGGGGGCATCACACAGAATGCACCTGAATTATGCTAGCAATCAACTATCTGTCTGCCAGGGAGGCTGATCAGAGGCCCTACACCTAGGGTTTGCTGGGGAGTCCCCACCTAGGGGACGCTTGCTGGGTGGCATATACCAGTATTCCCAATTCCCAAGAAGGCAGCATTCTGCACAAACTGTCTTGTTTCCAAAAGCAATTGGGCCATAGCCAGTCGCTTTTTTAAAAAATGTATTTGGTAGAGGGTCTCACTATGCAGCTTGAACTCCTAGTGATCCTCCTGTTTTCAGCCTTTCCCTGAGCTGGGATTACATGTGTGCACCACAAGCCCAGTCTCAGTGACTGGCTCAGTGCGCCTGGGGGGTTGGGCCAGGGTGGTATGTGGTACCAGGGATTGAACCTCACTCCCTCCTCTTGCCTAAGCAGGCTCTTAGTCAGCTAAGCTATCTCACCAGTCCCCTTAAGCTAATTTTCTTTTATGTGTTTAGTACAGGGACTATAGGGTCTCATTGTACAGATCGAACTTACAGTGATCCTTCCTGTTTTTTCAGCCTCCCAAATGCTGGGATTACACGCACACACCACACCTAGTCTCATTCCCTGTCTCAGTGCGCCCCCGGGGCTTGAAGCCCCCCCCCCCCCCCCGGCCCGTGCATCTGCCTAAGCAGGCACTGTAATCTGCTGAGCTATCTGGCCAGCCGGCTCTTCCTTAAGCTAATTTTAAAGCATTGTTAAACTGATCAGTGGAGCTTCTCCGCTCTGACTGCTCGTGACTCCAAGTCCCTCAGCTTTTCTGAGCATGGCCACTGTCCAGTGCTCTCGTCAGTTTCTCTGTTTTTTTCCTGGCTACGCTGAGTCTCACCCTAGGCACATGCAGCCTACCGTTCAGGCCCGGGCTCAGGAGGACCCTGTGAGGCTTCTGGAGCACCCTCCTCTCAGGCCTCCGTGCCGGCTTCCAGCCCTTTCAGCCTCCGTCTCATCACATCCTAGACCGCTGTGCACCTCTTGGGCTCCTGCTGTCTGTTTAGTGGTCTGGAATGGGTGTCCAGGTAGACAACGGAGACAACCACGGAGCTTGCTTTCTCTCAGAAGCAAGCAATCTGCTCTATGTGAAAACATGTTTCTTCTCCTCTTTCTCCTCTTCATCTTTTTCTTCTTCACTTTTTTCTTTCCTCCTCCTCCTCTTCCTCCTCCTCCTCCTCCTCCTCCTCCTCCTCCTC
>NW_004524581.1:18043565-18046585 GCF_000260255.1 Octodon degus | reverse complement strand
CTCCTTCCCCTCCTCCTCCTCCTCCTTCTTCAGAGAAGGTGCTGACTTAAGGTCACACAGAGAGTAAGTAGTGAACAGGGGACTCTCTTTTCTTCCCAGGTGCTCAATAGAATTATTATAATAATGTTCTTGCTCTACAAAGGCACTGGCTTCAGGCTGCCCAGTGTCTGCAGCTCTGTCACCATAGACACCATGGCTGTCAGTGCCGAAGGCCATCATGCCTGGTGGTCATGGCATTGTTTGACAATCAGGCTAGACCCACATGTTTAACAAGTTCTTAGTTCTTGGACACTTCTCCCATTTGAAGATGGCCTCTAATTCTTTTTATTTTTTATTATTTATTTATTGGATCTGTGGTCTCACTATGTAGTTCAGACTTGTAGTGATCCCCCTGTCTCAGTCTCCCCAGCACTGGGATTACAGGCGTGCACCACCATGACCCATTTCAGAGGCTGGCACAGCATGCCTGGGGTTCCAGAACCAGCATGGTATGCGGTACCAGGGATCGAACCCAGGTGCTTGCCAGGCAGGCTCTCTGGCTGCAGAGCTATCTCCCCAGCCCAGATGGCCTCTGATTCTAAAGTGTTGGCTTTTGTGAGTGACTCCTGGTGGCTAGAAATGGCATCAGTGACGTTGGGTGGCTTCTGAGATATCTAAAAGGCAACTCAGCTCCCCACTGACTCTTTCTCTTGAGACCCCAGCCTTGGAAGCTCCATTCTGTTTTGTGTCCCTACAGGTTGCCTCTTCTAGGATTCCAGTGCGTAGTGGTGATGTCTGCCTTTTGCTTAGCATATTGCTTCAGAGGGACAGGCTGTGTGTGTCAGAAGTTTGGTCCTTTTCACATCTCAGTAATTTGATGATCCATTCATTTGTCACTGGTTTGTTCCTGGGGGCCGAAACAGGATGCCTGCCCTGTGAATGGGCATCAGGTGGCTGAGGGGTGAGTGGAGGCGGAGGTGGAGACCCTTGTATAGATCTGTTAGGACCCAGCTTGGGGGGAATTAGAGGAGGAGGTGATGAGGTGATGAGGTGATGAGGAGGCGAGGGATGACGATGATTCCCCCCCTAATTCACAGGTGCGCCCACTGCTGTGCCGTGCTGACAGGCAGCTGCTGCCCACTCTGAGCTGAGAGTTCCCCTGAGAGGCCAGTCACCCAGGAAGCAGGAAATACACGGGAGATAAATTCCCAGAGGAAGGAAGGGAAGGCAAGTGGGGTGGAGGTGATGGGGCAGGTGAATAGGCAGTGGGGTAGCCAGCAGGGCAGGGACTGGGGAGGGCCCAGCAGAATGCCAAGACCACAGGACTTGAGGTCCGCAGCCCAGTGGAGAGAAAGGCATCCCGGGCCTCAGGACTCCAGTGTGAAGACCCTAGTGTGGGTCATCCATTGTGTGGGAGCAGCCGGGTAGGCTGGAGGGTGTGGGGGACAGCAGCCACCTTGAGCAGGCGTTCTACTGGACAGATGACTGGGAACCTGTTGCTGGTGTATGAGATGGAAGGTGATAGAATTAGGGTCTTGTTCCTTCTCAGTGACAAAAGAACTGAGGATGCGTGTAGGGGGCCATGGGGCAGAGTTCTGAATGCCCCCGCTGAGGGACAGCAGGGACCTGAAGGAGCAAGGGCAATGGGAAAGGTAGATTTTAGACCAACTTAGAGGTTGGCCTGCTGGGATCTGGTGACTGGTGCAATGGGGATATGAGGGGACCAGGACTGGCTCCCAGACTGGGGACACAGAGAGCTGGCTGATAGTGGTGCCAGCAGACCCAGGAATGGGACAAGGGGGAGACAAATAAGAGCAGAACTACGAGGTAAATGTGTCTGCAGGGTCCCACACGAGCGGTACATGAGGGAGGCTGAGACTGACTGGGGGACCAGGGCTTGCAATGGGAGCCAGGGGGCTGTGCTCCATGCTGGTGAACCAGCTTCTGGCGACCTCAGGGAGTGACTCTGGGACAAGTCACAGAGAGGCCATCTGAGACCCAGCTCTCCTTTGTGGTGTGGTTACCAACATGGGTGCAGGATCCCGGGAGGCTTCAGATGGCAGATGCTGGTTGGCAATGCTGTCAGTAGAAGGGGGCATCCCAGGGATCTGCTGCTGTGGGTCAGACCCCCAAATGAGAATGCTGTGGCAGCAGCCATTGAGCACCACTCCCCGGTCACACGTTGCCTGGGCTCAGCTGCTGCTGCTCCTTGTTCACGCAGAACAGGTATCCACAGGTTGAGCGGAGTATGACTGGGGTTGAGGTGAGTTGTGACTGGAGCTCAGCTGAGGCTGCCCTCCGAATGTCCAGCGCCTCCTCCAGCAGCCACCACAGTCAGGCCTCTTCTCTTCTCTTCTCTTCTCTTCTCTTCTCTTCTCTTCTCTTCTCTTCTCTTCTCTCTCTTCTCTTTTCTCTTCTCTTCTGATCACTGGGCTCCACTTCCAAATGCTCCAAAGAAGAAGCTGCAGATGTCTTAAGACCTAATGTTGGATGTCACACTGGGCCACTGGTATCACATCCTATATAGGGCAATGCAGGTCGCTGGCCAACCAAGATTCAAGGATGAATGTGAGACTGGACTCCAAATCTTGGGGTGGGAGGAGCTGCAAAGCACTGAGCCGTCTTCAAGGAAGAGTGAGCCTCTAAGAACTTAACAGGGCTACCAAGACACGGCCCTGAGGGCCTAGGGCGCCTGTGCTGAGCATGGCTACAGAGAGAAGAGGTTTGGGATGGGGCTCCGGGGGGGGGTCAGCTTGGAGGTATCAACAGGGTCTGAGCAGCACAACCAACCACAAGGGGCCCAGTGGTAGAAACTGCTTAGAAGTCAGTCCTCCCTTTGTAGGTTGGTAGTGGGGAGAACAGCATTTTATTGGGTGCTAATATGTGGCCGTAATCAGTTCTGCCAAGGGCCCTAGGAAGAGAGGGCTCCTTTTGTGATGCTCCTTTTACCAGTGAAATAACTGAGCTGAATGAGTCTCCCCGTCTCACCTTCCCTTCCCTTCCCTTCCCTTCCCTTCCCTTCCCTTCCCTTCCCTTCCCTT
>NW_004524581.1:18031688-18043366 GCF_000260255.1 Octodon degus | reverse complement strand
CCTCTCTCTTTCTCTCCCCTGCCCATCTCTGTCTCTCCTCACTCTTCTCCCTGTCTCTCCTCTCTGTTGTCTCTGTGTCACTTTCTCTTTCTCTCCCTCCTTCCTCTGGATGGCTGTCTGTACTGACTGTCTGCACACAAAAGCTGCTAGCTCTCTTCTGCCTCAGGGCAGGAGGATGTCACAAAAACTCCTGAGAGGCGAATGCCACAATGGATGACCATTTTCTAACCCTCCTCCTAGCAAAGTGAGGTCAGCGTGTGAGGGCAGCCTGAGGGGGTCCTTAGGCAGAACAGAGCTTGGGACTGTGAGGTCCACGCCCCTTGAGCACAGAGGCAAGGAGGACGGAAGAGCTGGTGGGCTGCAGCAGCCATGGACTGCTGACCACCATTCCCACCACCCTAATCATGCTCTTGTGATATTAATAAAAATAATTTATGTCATGTGACTGCTTTTTAACTAGCTGCTTTCAAGACTTAAGACTGGGATTATAAAAGGCATGCATTTATAAATTATTAGTACAGAGCTCATAAGCACATATACTTTGGGGAACACTTTGGTAGCACTTTAAATTAATTTATTGTCATTCATTCCAGCTGTCTGTGATGTAAACCTTCAGCTATAAATTTGTACCATCATCTGACACACCATTAACTAAGGTGCTGCCCAAGCCAGAGAACATAATAAAACATGCGAGGACGATTTCTGTGGGGACGAATGTCGCCCCTCTCCTCCCACCTCTTCCCCCTCCCCTGTCCTCTCTTCCCAATGACAAGCAGAATGGTGAGAGAAGGCAGGTGCTTGGGAGCTGGCCCTCCGTAGAGCTCAAGTGGCTCTGTCCCATTGCGCAGATAGGCATCGGAGGTCTCAAGAGGGCCTGGGTCTGTCTGAGACCTTGCAGTCAGTGAAAAGTGTGCTTTCCATCCTTCTCAAACACCTCTCTGGCGGACGGACCGAGTCTATGCTGCAGGGGCTTTGGCCTGAGCGTGAGTGGGCTCCAGAGCTCAATGGGAAGATGGGAGCGAGCAGTGAGATTTGAGTGATGTTCATGGGGGTACAGTCAGAACTGAACTTTGAGGAGTGCTGGGCAAAGGGAAGGAGAGGCCACAGAGAGGATCACTCCATGACTGAGGCCTTTAAACCCTGACAGGCAAAGAGTGACTATTCTACAGGATTCAGGGAGACAGAGCCCATGCACTTGAAATCAATCCTGGGGGCCAATTTAAAGACCCACAAGGATGGGTATGCTAATGATGGAGTTCGCAAAATTTAGAGATAGTTCCTCATCCCTGGAGGGCTTTGGGAGACATGGATAGGGTACCGGTTTCTTGTAGTCACTGGACAAATGACCACAATGGGTGGGACACCCTCCCTCAAGAAAAAAGATTTACTATTGTCCTAGTTACTTTTCCCTCACTGTTGAGGAAAAAAAAAATCCAGCACCCAAAGTTGAAGGGGAAAAGGTTTATTGAGCTCACAGTTTGTGGAGGTTTCAGTCCGTAGTTAGCTGGCTCCAAGGCAGGGTGGCACATGGCAGAGGGGCAATGGCTCATGGTGGTGGAAGACAGCAAAACCAATGAGAGACAGAGAGAGAGAGAGAGAGAGAGAGAGAGAGAGAGAGAGAGAGAGACTCTTTCTGTCCCTTATGTTGTATGCAGGCTTCCCACCCAAAAGTGCATGTAGCACTCATATCTTTAACCCCAGCACTCTGCGCCGTGAATGAATCACACACTCTAGACTCAGCTACCTCCAACAAGTTCCATCTAAAGCTGTCTGAGGCTTTGAGAGGACATTGAGACACAAACCATAACATTCCACTCTGGGTTCATGTGCATTCCTTTACACAAGGAACATTTAGTCCATCTCTCAGAGTTGCCTAAGTCCTGTCACATTAATAATATCCTTTAGTTGTCATGGACTGATCAAGTCTGCAGTCTTCTCCCAAATAAGTGAACAGTGAAGTCTGAATAAAAGAGACAAATGGTGTGGTTTCAGGCTCCAGGAGGATTGAAAGCCTCCTGCAGAATTTGAGATTCTCTGGGGGTTAAGACAAAAATCTTCCTGAGAGGCCCATATTTATTTAGTTATCAAAACAAGATGGGGAATACTGAAGAAAGGTGGGACTCTGCCTTGGGTGGCAGGGCTGTTCAAGGACCTTGGAAGCCTGCTCAAGGGCTTCTTTATGTAAGACATTATGTTAATTTAGGAGACCTGTGTTATATCCAGGAAGGCTTTCACCTCAGGAGTGAGATGCCTGCAGCTAAAGTCTTTATCTAGTTAATTGAGGTTGGCGTCAGGTGTCCTTAGCTGTGGCCCTGTCTTGTCCTTTGAGGCTTCAAGGCTTCACCGGCCATGACAAGCATCAGTGGGACTCACAGAGGTTCACTTGCTATGAGCCCACTGCCCATCTCCAGACAAAGGGCTGAGGCCTTGGGCAGGCTCACAATTAAACATGGAAAGCCAAGTGGTTAATATTAAATCCTACTCAGAGCCACTTCATAGTGGTCTCTATCGCCTAACAGTCTCACCATTGCTGCAAAGTCCAAGTCCCAAGTCTCCTCTGAGATTTGAGGCAAGCTCCTAGCTATGAGCCCCTGTGCAAATGCAGAGAAAGCTAAACACTGCCAACATACAGTGGCATAAGACAGGCCCTTCCATTACAACAACTACATATGGGGACACAAAAAATGGGACCAAAGCAAGTCTAAAATCCAGCAGGAAAAACATGAAGCTCTGCAGTTCCACATGCAGCATCTGAGACAATATATGGCAAGATGTGAACTCCAAAGGGTTTGGGTGGCTCTATTCCTGTGAAATTTCTGCTGGTTGTAGCTCCCATGGCTTCTTTCTTGGGCTGGTTCTGCTCCCTCCTTGCAGCATTGCTCAGATGATCCACATTCCTGGTTTCTCCAAATGTCTGGGTTCTCCACTGGGCCTTTGGCTTCCCACTCACAGCTCCACACACTACCCTCCCAGGCCCATGCTGCCTGGCCCCCCAGGCCTCCTTCTGAAATCCGGATGGAAGCCTTCTGATCCCTCAACTCTTGCATTCTGCATGCACTTAAAACCAGCTCCACATGGATGATGCCATTGTTTGCTGCCTGCAGGAGCAAGAGCCGGGCTTCCCTCTCTCTTGGTGGTAGGGCCGATGCTTGGATTGTTGAGCACTCTGAATCCAATTCTGAGGAACAGATTCTCTAGGTCACCTGCATTCTGGAACATGGTGCTCTGGGACTGTCTTCTCAGAGCAAAGCCATCTGCTTTTGCAGCTTTGAGGCTGCAAAGGGTGGAGTCCTGCTGCTTCCCGTGTGATACCCTCAGGCCATCTTTTCTAGTCTCCTGTTCCTTTCCAGCAATCAAGCTCTCTTCTCTCTTTAGTCCACAGCTTTATTGGCTTTCTTTCTGGCCAAACTCACACTGTTTTAAATCATTCTGCTGTACTCTTTGCTCTTGATTCTCAAATAGATTTGGCTAAAAGCTCCCAATAGTATCCATGCCACAGTTTCAAGAGTTAACTGCCTTGAGGTTTCTTCTGTAGGATGAATGAGTCCATGGCCCTTCACCTCAGACTCAGGCAGTCTCTCAGTCACACCAGCAAAATGCGGACACACTTCCCCAAGTGCTAACACACATCATCTGTAGCCCAACAGTCAATATAGTCCTTCTTCCCAGCAGAACCCTCCAGAGCCTGGTCTTTGCTGGCTTTCTGGTCTCCTGAGCTCTGATCAGGATCTCCCATATAGAACAGACTCAAGTGCTCCAGCTGTACTTCTACAGCTGGGATCTCTGAATCATTCCAGACTCTTCCCACAAGCCATTCCCAAAGGCTCCTGAACCATATGGTCAGGTAGAGTCACAGCAGTGACTCTGCTTCTCTGCTACCAAATTTGTTCCAGTCAAAGTTTGCAAGAGAATAGATTTCATACAGAGCACATAATTTATAAAATTAGTTTATAATATTTACCCAAAGAATCAAATACAAAAAGTGCCAGAGATCTGTCCACACACCAGAGACCCAAAGAATCCAGCTGAGAGCCTGGACCCCACAGCAACGTTCTGTATCAGTTCAGCTGAAAACCTAAAGCCCACGGCAGCATCCTCGATGCATTCAGCTGGAGGCCCAGAGCCCATGATGATGTCTCATACAAGTCTGTGCCTAGGATCTGCACTGGGAAGGCCCAAAGGTCAGTGGTAAAAGCTAGAAAGTCTGCACTAGCGGGATGTAGAATCTGTGCCAGTGGCCTGAGGGATCTGCACTGGAGCCAGGAAGTGACACTCAAGGTAATGACCAGCGATCTTCAGAAAAGAACCACAGCCATCCTCAGGAACAGCAAAGACCCAAGCTCCTGTAATGATGAGAACAGTTGAGTTCACATCAGGAAAACCAGTGTGACAAGCTCCAGGAGAATCAAGAGCAAACAGCACAGTAGAATGGTTGAAAACACTGTAAGTTTAGCCAGCAAGGAAGCTCCGGGAAAGCTGTGGCCTGCAAAGACAGAGCAGCAGAGACCTCGGTCAGAATTCTGAAGTGAGCCTCATGAGGTCAAAATCAAGACACCAGCCAGGCTGTTTTCTTTTGGAGACTGTAAGAGACAATCTGGTTCCTTGCTTTTTCCAGTGTCTGGAGGCCACCACATTCCTTGGTGGCTTTGATGTCCACCAAGGTGACATGACATCCCTTTTTTTCTTCAAAGCCAGCAATGATAGGTCAAGTTCCTCTCATGCTGCCACCTCCTGTGTACCCTGGGCTGACCTTGGCCCCTCAGTACAGAACATTCTCTTCATGTCAAGCTCAGCAACTGGCAGCCATTATTCCGTGTGGAATCTTAGTTCTGTCCTCATAGGAAACACTTCCTGGGTTCTGGGGCTGGAGGTGTTTCTCTCTGGGTGCCATCATTTTGTATACCACAAATAAGGAGTAAGGACACAGAGGTCTTTCTCTTAAACATATCTTGTCTAATCTGCAACCAGAGGGCATTTTGATGCTGCTCTTAAGCAAGAGGATGTGCAAGGAAGAAGGAGGAAAATCAAGAAGGAGAAAGACAGAATGGAGCAGGAAAAGGTGGGGGAGGAGTGAGAGGAGAAGATAGGTGCTGGGGTTGTGATGAAGGCAGGGGAAAGTGGACAGAAGGAGAAGCAGCAGGAGGGGGAGGAGAGGCTGGAAATCTGAAGTATGCCTCGTCGATATCTTCTGGCTTTGGCTCTACTTTCCACACTAGAGAATGGCATGGACCAGCTCCACAACCAACATCATGTCGGCTCATTCTGGCCTCACTTTCTCTACCGGTAAAGTCAAGTCTGCTGTCCCTTTGGCCATGCCTCTGCTACTTCTCCATGTATTGCCAGTCTCGGGCAGTAGAACATGTGCTTAGCATGCTTGAGGTCTGGGGTTCCACACTGACATTAAAAAAAATTCCAGTAATCAGTCTAGAGTAGGCCCAGCTGAAGGAGGCTTCAGGGGATGCCCGGGGCCACGCTAGGATAGTGGGGAAGATCCAAGTCTCCTGCCTTGCAGGAGTGGACAGCACTGTCCCCCAGAGGCCAGCAGGCCATTGCTGCTTTGTGATGGGCGACCTGGGAGACTCCAGTCTGGGCACTTTGGCTGTGTGACTGCGGCCCCGCTCCCTGAGGTAGGAGCAAGAGTTCCTGTATCTAGCGCTCAGCCTTTGAGCCCTGGGCCCTAGACGCACTCGCCATTCTGGAGCTAGTCCTGGTGGTGCTGTGGGCAGAGCTGTGTTCTCCGCTGGCTTCCTCCTCACCCACCCTAAGGCCAGGACTGTGCCTGCTGAAGCTCCACCTGTCCCCTTGCCTGGTTTCCCTGAGTTCTTATGGATGAGCTGACCAGCTGAAATGGTGACAGTGCTTGTCCCACAAGGCTGTGACAGGTAGGGTGACACTCTAGCTGCACATCAGCAGAGCGTCCAGCACACAACTGGAAGTCCATGGTGGGAAGGACTTCCTGTCACTGCTGTTCCTGGAGGGACTATCTGTGCACTCCCTCCACCCTCCGCTCCTGGCAGTGGCCAGCAGCCCCAGCCCCAAGTAATGGGGGGTCTGAGGTGTGGCCTCTCCTCCAGGATGGGGCCTTTGAGGTTGTGGTTACTATCTCCTTGTCTGTCTTGCTGGCCTGGGGGTGGTGACTTAGAGGGCACCAAGGCTGTGAAGACCCTGAGACAGGTCCTGTGTTTATCAGCCTCTGGGGCTCCGGAAGTCACCCCAGCTGGCCACCCAGTAGGTGCTGGGTCACAAGCTGGAATGAGTGGGTGTGGGAAGGGGGTACTAAACCAGGAGTTAATTTGTTCATCCGCTGATGTCCTTTAGGGACTTGTGCTGGGACTTCTGCCTGGCACATATTGCCCTGGCAGTATGAGGGCCACTGGCATCAGAGGAGGGCCCAGGACTGGGACAGGGGTGCCTATGGCCTTTGGCCTCAGAGTTCAGCCCTGGAATCTGTGGCACCCCGTCTGGCTGGTACTTGCATCTCCTCTTATCTGCAGCCAGACCTGGAAGAGCCAAGGACCAGTCCTATTAATCAATTATCTGCCAGTCTGCAGAGAGCAGGGCTGCCTGGCCAGATAAAGTCTTGGGGGAGGACAGGGAGCTGGAGACAGGGTTCAGGAGGGGAGCCCAGCACCCCCCCAGTGGGGGCCTGCACCACACTCCCACACCAGTGCACACACCTCTAGGCACACCCATCGCCTCTCCCTTTCACAGAGTTTCTACTCTTGGCCATTCATTTCTGGATCCCTGTGGCAACCCATGCCCCACACACAGCTCCCCCACACCCATACAGTCATGCACCTGCCCACTCCCTGCAGACAGCTGGCCCATGCCGTGACAGTCACACTCCCTCCACGCCCTCTGCACAGCCTTACCAGCACCCGCTGAGAGCTTTCTTCGTGTCCCCAAGGCAGGAGTGGTACCTGTGCGGATGGCTGGATGAGGTTTCTGAAGACAGATGGGCCATTGTCCGCAGCAGGTTGGTTCGTGCTGGATTTTTGGCATGTGATCAGAATGCTTGGGTCGCAGCCAGAGGTCTAAATTTCCTGGCCATATCAGACCCTGGATGAGCCCCTTTCCTGATTGAGGCCTCAGCTTCCTTATCCTCCAGGTGGGAAAAATGCCAAGCTGGGGGATGTTCCCAGGATTCAACTCAGTGTTCCAAGGGACACAGAGCAGGTCATTTGTACTATTATTGCCTTGTTCGCTGCTGTCGTTGTTGATTGGCCAGCATCCTTTGGAGTATGGCAAGTTTGTGACCAGGCAGCTCTTGCCAAGTTCTGGTGGTGTGGAGGATCTGATGCCCCCCATTTGTACCCCATGTCCCTGGTACCAAAACCACTATGTGACAAGCTGCTGAGGCAGGAAGTACTGTGGAGACCACAGCAGGTCCTACCCACTTCCTTCATCTGTACCAGGGCTCTCCTATTCAGGGTTTGGGGACTTAAGGTGCATGCACGGCAGGTCCAGGGCATCTTCTCCCCACAAGATCTGCTGAGTAAAGGGGTGGTCAGTATGAGGGTACGACAGCCACACGCAGGGGGCCAGGGGAACTTGGGAGCTGATCGGCAAGCAGCCCAGGGGCCTGGGCTGTGGAACCAAAGTGCAGGTAGAGGTGAGAGATTGTGTGTGTCATGTGTGTCAGTGGCTCCATTGGGAGTGTGGCTGTGGGGTGTCCTGGGGGTTATGGCCATGTTAGGAGGGAATCAGGGAGTGTGTGTGTGTGTGTGTGTGTGTGTGTGTGTGTGTGTGTGGTATGCAGAGGTCTGTGCAAATAGAGGTGCAGCCAGGTGGCTGTGCAAGTGTGGGGTGGGAGCCTTTGTGCCTCATAGGATTATGAGGAGAGTGTGTGCATGCATCGCTGGGTGTCAGAGTTACAGTGTAGTATGCTTGTAGTACGCGTGGAGGGTGAGCGTGCTTGTGAGTGTGGGGGCAGCTGGGGGAGCCTCCCCTGGTGCCTAGGAATGGGAGTGAGCCTGCAAGCCCTTGTGTGTCCAGCTGTGTGTGTGTTTGCACTCTGTGTATGTATACTGCATGCAGCTGGTTGGCTTGTGTGTGTGGGGGGGGGTGTAGCATGTCTGTGTGTTTGCATCCATGTGGTGTGTGTGTGTGTGTTGCTTGCAGCAGGTCTGCTCCTGACAGCTGGGGTGCAGGCAGGCCTCTGTGGGGTGTGAGCGTAAATGCAGCGTGGGGTGTGTGCGAGGGGGTGAGCAGCATAGGAGGGTGGCGGGCAGCCTGGTGCTTTGCCCTCTCCCTGTGCACAGTGGCTGAGCTGACAGCCGGGTGGGGAGGAGAACTAGACGTCAGGGAGATCAGTCAGAGACAAATCGATTCCCTTTAGAGGTGAGAAAAAGCAGATGCTGCGGCTGCTGGTGGTCTGTTAGGCTCCCAGCCGCATCTCTCTTGTCCTGCCCCTCCTCTGGCTGCCAGCTCCCCGCCTTTGTCAGGGGCCCTGCTGTGGCCTGCTGCCTCCTGGCCTCCCCGCAGCAGCAGGCCCTCCCTACAAGGGTGCCACGCGGGTGTGTGGGCATTTGCACATGGCTGTGTATGACTGGGGAGGCCCAGACCTTGCCCTGGACTTCAGGACATGGCAGGGGCCCCTCAGTGACTTCAGAGGTGGCTCCTCTCAGATTTGCTTGGAGACACTGAAGGAGCTGGACCAGGGATGTGTGCAGGAGCATCTGTCCTGGTCAGTGCTAGCCTTTAGCTTGACTTCTTCCTGAAGCCTACAAAAAGCATCTGTCCCCAAATCCAGCTCTGCCAATCAAGGCTGGAGGAGCCAGGCTGCGGTGCCAGCCAAGGGTTAGCCTGTAGCCTCACCCTGGAGCATGTCAGAGGTCTTCTTGTCTCAGCTGCTCACAGCGCTACTGCTGTGGCAGGTGACATCTGAGCTAGCGATCACCCCTGCCCCAGACCCTCCCCGTGGTACTGCCTTTTCCATTGGGGAAGCAGTACCCAATTAGATAAGTAAGGTTATCAAGATAGCTCAGTGGACTAAGCATCTGCTTAGGCAAGCACAGGGACCGGGGTTCAAACCCAGCACCACATGCAACAGTGGCCCCGCCCTGGATGTTCTGAGCTGGTCACCAAGACCAGGCATGGTGGCGCATTCCTGTAATCCCAGTGCTGAGAGGCTGAAAACAGGAGGATCACTACGAGTCTGAGCTGTGTAGTGAGACCCTGTACTGAATACATAAAAAACAAAACAAAACCAGGAACCAGGGCTCTGTGTGCAGTGTACAGGCTCCACCCTCTGTGCATTTCTTCTTAGGCTCTTGTTGGAACCAGCATGTCACCTGCTTAGCAGTCATCAAGGCCTACGTTGGGGCCAGGACTTCGAGTGGGCTGGCAGCCTCACACCTGGCTGGGGAGCCCCTTGGTGACAGCCAGGATTGGGAGATGCAGACCTGCCTCCCCCCCCCCACCATCTAGCAGCACCCCCTCCTTTCTGCCTGCTTTGCCCAGGAGCTGTCCCTGAACTCGGGGTCTTCTACCACCTCTTCTCCACCCTCACTCTGTCTGGGCCCGTGACCCTACCAGTCCTGGGGCTTCATCTTTCCTCCTCTACATCATGTCGGGGCTTTGCCTGTCTTAGTTACTTTTCTCTCATTGTGGAGACAAAACACCCAATGCCCCAAATGGAGGAAGCAAAGGTTTACTTGGCTCACCGTTAGTGGAGGCTTCAGTTCATACTCAGCTGGCTCCAAGGCAGTTGGCACAGGGCACGGGGGCAATGCTTCAGGGTGGCAGGGGACAGCAAAAGCAGTAAGAGCACAAGGGGCTGGGGTGGACAAGCCTCTTTTCCTCCCTTATATTGTAAGCAGGCTACCTGCCCTAGGGCGGAGTAGTAGCACCCACACCATCTCCGTGCCCTTCTCTTGCACAGTGATGCAAGAGTGATGTTTACAAAGGGAGGAGGCTGGTCCCCTGCTGAATTGCTTAGTTAAACCTCTGATCATGTCCACACAGCAGACAACCTCCTAGAGGAGTAAGGGCATGGCCGCTACACACCAGGATGGATAAGTGCTGAGCTACTTGGTCAAGGTTTTAGACCGCTCAAGTTAATACACGGCCCTTCCCCCCTGGTTTGTGAAATATCAGAGCCTGGAGCTGCTCTGTGGAAATGGCCATTCCAAGGCTGGGTTTCTATGATACCAACAGCAACAGGGACTCTCCTCAACCACCCTCCCTCTGCCCCGCAAGACCCTTGACACTCTGCTCTCTAATTGCAGTCTCAGGTACTTTCTGGCAGGTCTCCACTTGCCTGAGCTATACACATTATAAATCTAGACCTTGCTCTGAGAGACCTGTGTGCCCGCCCTGGTTGTGGGTCCTGAGACAGGCACTCAGGCTCTCTGGTCCTTGGTTCCACTCCTGCCCAGGGCCTTAGGACCAGGCTTTGCTGGCCTGGGTGCTGTGCAGCACAGCAGCTGTATTTGGGCTCCTGGTAGCCAAGGCTGGCTCACAGAGCTCTCTCCAACCCCCACCCCAGCCTGATTTCCCAGGGTCCGGCCAGATGGGAGAGGCCAAGAATCAATCTATAAACATCGATTGAACCAGTTTTGAGCCAAGCCCTGTTGTGGGCAGACAGCCCTTGGCCTCATGCCTGGCCTGCGGGATTTGTCCACAGCAATGACTGCTGGGAGAAGGAAGGGATGGATGGCTGTGTGTGTGTGTGTGTGTGTGTGTGTGTGTGTGTACATTGCTGCACACACACACTTCCAGGAGCTGCCAGTCTCCCCAGGACCCCGCAGGGTGGGACAGAAGGGCAGGCTTGGACTCCAGCTCTGCCTCTGACCTCCTCCCGGCCTTCCTGTTTACCTCTCAATAAAATAGAGCACTGGAGCTCTGTGACCTTGAAGGCCATTTCCTGCTGGGATATTAATACCCCCACTAAGAATAACAGTAGCAGTCGAGGCAGGACCAGGCATCCTAATATTAGCTGCACCTGTCCAGGGCTGGAGTGCCAGTCCCTGCCCTATGTGATGACATCAGGACTCTGGGCGCCTCCCTGGTCCAAGCTGCAGGATTTCATGGTCCCGGGCCCCGCTGCCCTGGCTGTCTTGGCTGGGCTCTGATGATAACAAGGAGCAGAGGTGGTTAGTGAGCTCAGGGCTGGAGGACAGAGGAAGCGTCCACTGCAGGGCTCTGGGTCAGCCACATCAGGGGGTCACAGGCAAAGTAGGATGTGGCATGGGACTTCCGGGACCCAAGAGCACCAGAGCATCAACACGAAGTCCCCGGAGCTGCAGGTCGGCATCACACGGGCCTTGGCCTCCCCTGCCCCGACTCCATATCAACTCCAGCATTCCTGCCTTCTTCTGGGGTCTCTGGCAGGAACCCTGCTCCTCATAGATGCACCCATTCTGCACCACTGGGCAGCAGTTTCCCTCAAAGTCCCTCGGCTCCACCCTGTCCTATTGACTGTAGAGGGTTGGGCACTTCTCCCAATCAGCAGTTCCTAAACCTGGCCATTGGGTATTATTTCCCTCTTAAAATCCTACTGAGCTATTGAGGATGCTGGTTTTTTTTTTTCAAAGTTTTATTGATAAACAGATAGCAATGAGACAGTTTCAAATCAAATCGGAAGTAGTTTCAACAAATAATACACTGCATATATTCTTCTTAGTGGTTAATTGCTGTACAAGATGCGGACTTGTGATCCTATTTACAAACACCAT
>NW_004524581.1:17951218-18027218 GCF_000260255.1 Octodon degus | reverse complement strand
GAGATGTTCTGCTCCTGGACTAGCTGGTTGGATCTATTCTCTACACTCTCCCCTGCAGGGATTGCAGCTGCAGGATTACACCTCAGGTGTGTATGCCAGGCCTGAGCTGTGCCTGGAGGGTGCAAGGTGAAGTAGGAGGAAGAGGAAGCTCTCTGCACACACTCACGGGACCTGGGCTAGGATTGGGTCTGGGGCCTCCTGGACGGAGCAAAACTTCCTACTCGGCGGGCGGGGTGGGGGAGGCACTGCGGAGTGGTGGGGGGCGGCCCAAGGGGCTGGGAGAGGGTCCGGCCTACTCTGTGCCTGGGCTGGGACTGGTCCCGCTGGCGCAGGGTAGCAGGAAGCTCTCCGCACACTCACCGGACCTGGGCTAGGACTGGGTCTGAGGATGCTGTTGTTATACAGGCTGAGGCAGAGATTCCCAAGCTCAAGGCCAGCCCAGGTAACTTAGCAAGAACCCATCTCAAAAGAAACTTATACAGGGCTGGAGAGATAGTCAATGGTCTAAGTGGTAGCCTGGCAAGTGAAAGGACATGAGCCTGATCCCCAATACCACATGCTAGCGTCGTGATGTACATGTGTAATCCCAGCACTGGGGAGGCTGAGACAGGAGGATCACCACAAGTCTGAACAATGCTAGGGAGGCCTTGTATCAAATATGTTATCTCAATTGTCACACAACCCCAAGTTCAAACTTTGCATTACTCTAATAGCAAAGTTTTTAAAAAATCTGCTTGACATTTGTAACTTTGCTGTTTAGTCAAACTGAAAATTCAACTTGAAAAAAATCCTGTATTATGGATTAAAGTACCTGCTTAGGCAGATGCAAGGACCTGGGTGGGGGGGTTCAATCCTCAGTGTGCCATTCCAGCCCCACCCCCTGGGTCCCCCTGAGAGGCAACTGAGACTGGGCTCTGTAATCGCAGCGCTTGGGAGGCTGAAAACAGGAGGATCACTATGAGTCTGATCTATGTAGTGAGACCCTGTAGACCCTGCACTAAAGACACAGAAAGAAAGAAAGAAAGAAAGAAAGAAAGAAAGAAAGAAAGAAAGAAAGAAAGAGTCCTGTACTGCTGAGAGGGAATGATGGGTGCCAAGCAGGTCCAAAGGGTGACATTCCATCTAAGCACCGCTTCCACGCAGAAGACATGCAGTGCTTGTGTTGTGGGTTCCAACATAGATCATTGTGCTTTTCTTCTTACACTTTATTTGCACAAAATATCGTAACTGTTGCTCCAAAGAAAGTTAGTGATGGCCGCCCTAAAGCTAAGAAGAAAACTTCGAGAACCATGATCAAGGTAAAGAAAGAAATCGAGGTAAAGAAAGAAATCATTGCAAAATCTGTGAAAAGTCCTGGAGAAATGAATTTATAACTGTAATTTTTGGGCCTCAGCACCAATTATTTGATTTCTATCATTATTAATTTTTTTGTGTGTTTGTGAGAAAAATATGTTTAAGTCTAAAAATTTTCAGTGTTAAAACATGAATTTGGAACAAATTGAACTCTACACTGAAGTATTACTGCATAGGAAAAGGCCTGGGGAGGTCACTCATTGCAGTCCCAATTCAATCCCTGGTACTAAAAAAAAAAACCCCAAAACCCACAAGTGCAACCCCCCAAAAGCTAACAAACACCCACCCCCTGAAAAAAAAGCAAAAACAAAAACCATGGAGAATCCTAGGGAGCTTTGTTTTGTGTGGCTTATTAGAAATTGAAATTAAAAATCAAAATTTATATTAGAAATTAAAATGGAAAATTGTGCATTTATTATTAATTGAAAAGTAACAAGGATATGCCACCCTGTATTAACATAGGCAACATAGTTTTTGTGAAAAACAAGTTTTCTCAAATGAAAGCACCAAATAGTTTGGCTAATTGTACTGCTGTCTTCTGCTGATTTATTGAAAGGAGCAGTTAATGCTTAAACTTTTTTATTTCTTTTTCTTTTCTTTTAAATTTCTTATAACTTTCTTTTTGTTGTTGGTTTGTTCATTTTTAAACCAATTTTTCAGGTTTATATCTGGCAACCTGAAACGTTGAGGATAACATCATGCAATACAGCAACCATTGTTGAATTCCTAAAAAAATTGATATTAAAGAAAAATGAAGGCGCCTAAGCAGGAGAGTAGCATCAGCTGACGCTTGTGGAGGCCCTGCAGCCAGTCACGTAGGAGGAGATTCTGAAGGTTCTGGAGCCCACTTCTCCCTCAGGCTGTCTCACATTATGGGGTCACTAGCGCGCCCCTATGTGCGTGTGCACAAGGCAGGGTGTAAGATGCAGTAAGTAGCCCTCCTGACTTCCCAGGCTCCTGAGGGAACCAGGGTCTCCGCAGGGCCTCTTCATCGCTCCAGAACCTTCCTCAGCCTGCCAAGTGCTCCAGACACCGGCAAACACCTGATGCGAGACCTGGACAGCCAGGGTTGCAGCTGCTGGGGGGGGGAGTCAGTGGCAGCTGAGGCTGGGAACAGCGTCCTGAAGGTGACAGGAGCCATGAGAGCTGCACCTCTTCCGGGAGGCAACGTGGAGATGGGAGTTTTTCCAGGCAGCGGGAAGTGACTAGGCACATCTTCAAAGTGGGAGGCTGAGGCATCAGGCCAAGGCTGGCTGAGCCCTTTAGGGCCCTGTGCGTGGCCAAGGTTGTGGTCCCATCTTGCGTAGCTCAGAGTACAGTGGATTTTCCCTAGTGACACTAAGCTGCCTGTGTGTTCCTTATAATAGTGTCCCTGTAGCTCCTGGATGACAACGTCCTAGGTACGTGCAGAGTGCTGATCTGCCCTTTCTTGGAGCCTTGCTGTGTTAGTGCCTGCAGCTTCTGGGAGTATGAGGAGGGGGTATGATGAGGAGACTGAGGGGATGGGGCAGGAGGAGCGCTACCAGCACCCCGAGGGCACCTGTGATTCCCCCTGCACCCTAGCCTGGGGTTGCCTTTCCCTGGCCCTGCCTGGCTGGGGTGGAGGTCTCAGCCCAGGGTGTGTAATGATCTCTGAAACCACTGGCTGCCGGAATCCCTGAATCCAGATCTTCAACTCACTCTGTGCCTCAATTTCCTCAGCTGCACGGCAGGAATGATGGATCCTGGCTTCTGTGATATGGTTGTAATAAAGGCAAGATCAGAAAAGGATCGGGCACCAGGGGTACACGTGGGCCAGCGCCATGAAATGCGGGCTCAGCTTGGATCATAGGGGTTGTGCAACAAGTGCATTGGATGAAAGAATGAAAAAATAAAGGGATCAGTGGCTCAGGGGCCGGGCGAGAGCTCAGTGGCACAGCACCTGAGTGCACAGTCCTTGGCAGGAGTTTGATTTCCTGTACCAACAAAAAAAAAACAAGAAAACAAAAGATCAGTGGCTCAGGAGATGTTAGTCCTTTCCTCAGGCAAGGCTTGGTCTGACTACCTTGTTCTACAGGTGGGAAAGCTGTAGAACAGAGAGCTTAGGAACACACAGCAAGTTAGCACCCAAGCTGAATCCTAAGCCAAGGGACCATCAGGCATGGGACTGACATGAGAAAGACCCAGGGCTGTCTGGGGAGGGTCCTCCTCTGTGTGTGCCTGAGTATGTGTGTGTATGTACATGCGTATATGTGTCTGCACATGTGCATCTTCCTCCAAGGGCTTTTCTTTATAAATCTTGTAGTGAGTGAGACTTTGTCCTACTTATTGGGATTCCGGTGCCACCTGAATTCCCAGGGAGGTGGTGTCATCCTGGTCAAAGCTCAGTCTACCGTGAAGCCATTGTGCTTTTATAGAGACTTTTATGGGAGCCCGGGCTAGAGATGGACAGCAGATTGCGGAGGTGTCAGCAGGCGTGATAACTAGGCTGAGGAGTATTTTCCTTCCCTTGCTGATGACCCCTCCCAGCTAGGATACCCCACCCTGGCTGTGGGCTTCTTTGGCAAAGACTCTTAGAAGCCAGCCATCTGCCTTCCTCTAAGAATGACTCACACGGGGCTTGCAGAAGAGCAGGCACCACTGCAAGCTGGTCAGAAATGTGGTCCCGGGGCCTCCTGCCACCAAGCCCTGAGTCAAAATCTGCAGGTGGGGCCCAGCAGTCTGTTTTACAGCCCTCTGCTACTGCTTATAAAAGTTTAAACATCATTACTTCACACTGTTTCCCAACAAATAGATAGTGTTCCGTAGGGCCAGCATTAAAAGGGGCTGGTGTGTCCTGAAGGAAATTAGAAACCTATTAATCTTCCCTTGTTCACCGTCTACCCGCTAATCTGTTCACCCATGCTCTCATCCCCTGGATTATCCATCTACTCTTTCACCCAACTACACCCCTATCTATCCACTCATCTACTCATGCATTCATTCTCATATCCATCCACATATCCACTCATCCATCCAGGCATCCATTCATGGACTCATTTACCCACACACCTATCCACCCACCCACATACCTATCCACCCACCCACCCATTCACCCAACCATTCATCCATCCATCTATCCATCCACCTCCCATTCATATACTCATACACCCATCCATTCATCTATCCATCTATCTACCTACCCATTGAATCATTTACCCATCTATCCACTCACCCACTCATCCACAACCCGTTTATACTTCTATCCATCCATCCATCTGTCCACTCATCTATCCATCTATTCATCCATCAATCCATCTATCCATCCATCCATCCATCCATCCATCCATCCATCATCCATCATCTATCTACCCATCCACCCATCCATCTAACCACCATCCATCCATCCATCTGTCCATCCATCCATCCACTCAGTAGATGATGAAGTTGTACCTGGAAACTGACACGGGAAAGTCTGGCCACTCTCGCTTGCCATGAGGTGCCTCTAGGTGGCTGAGGAGATAACCTGCCTACATGAGTGCTCAAGTACTGCTGGTTCTTCAGGCCCATCACTTGCATTAATCTGAGCATGTCACTGTTCGCCAAGCCTAAAGAAACCACTCTACTTCACTGCGTCCAAGTGGGCAGAAGAGGAAACAGTACATGCCTGACGCGAGTTGTGTGCCCAGTGTTTACACCTCCCAGCTTCCCTTTGGACTAGATATTGTTATTCTCATTTTACAGATGGGAAGACTGAGGCTCAAAGAAACCAAGACTGCAGAGCTAACAAGACTTGGAGCAGAGCCAGTTCCTCCCAATCCTAGGGGCTGTGCATTTTCTTCTGTTCTGTGCTGCCTTGGAGGACTGGGAATTGACAGCTAGAGTGAGAGGGCAGGTCAATTTGGGAGGACTTTAGTGCTCTGTGCTGCGACAGGTGAGCAGGCTGCCTGTGTGTCACAGAAGCCATGCAAGGAGAGACTTTGGTCTGTTGTGAGTATAAATAGGGAGGACTGATACCAGGTGGCCTTGGAGGGGCTCCTGCCCTCAGAGCGGGGCCTGCCTGGGCCTGCTCCTGGATCTCTGCCCTGTGGAGGCTGGCGGCTCCGCAGCCAGCTGCTCGTGTGTGGATGTTCTGAGGGGACCCTGCCAGCTCCCAACAGGAAATGTGTCCAGAAAGCTGTAATTAGAGTGGGGAGCCACAGGCCTGAGAGGTGCTTGCTGTGGCTTCAAGTGCAGACACGCCACATGCACCAGAGGATCCAGAGAGAACCCGGTGAGTCAGGTGCTCAGGCCCGCCCGCATGTGGCACCCACCCCACCCGCCCCTGTCTCCGGAAGGAAATCGGGAGCCTGCTGCTACTTGGACTTCACAAGCATTATCTCTTCACTTCCTCTCCAGAACGCAGCCCGAGGCTCCCAGGTGCTGCTGCACAGTCTACGGAGGCCATCCTGCCAAGCAGAGTCAGGACCTGAGGTGGCCTCAGGGAGCCCCTGGCCCAACTTCATATCATCCGGGGGAGGATGCCACAGCCAGAGGTAAGCATAGAAGCAGGAGCACAGGAAGCAGAGATCTGGCTGCCCCTGGTGGGCTTGGGTCTGCCCAACTGCTGCGATTTTCATTGTCTTTTTCTGAATATCCATGGAGGGAGTAAGTCCTCATTATGTGCCCCTGCCAGCCTGCTGGGCAGGCCATGGCAATTGAAGTGGCTTTAATCTATGGCTATAAATTCTTTGGCACTCTCCCCATGGAGAGATTGAGGCTCAGTCCACTTCTTTTGGATGGCAGCTGATCTATGACTTCTTCATTCTGTAGAATGCTGCAGAAGAGACTGAAGTCACTCAAGGTTCCCGCATCCTCCGCCAGGACATTGAGGGTTGCGTGAGCAGGAAGGCCCACTCTCCTGAGGCCACTGGGCTTGGAAGACAAGACCAGGGCAGCTGCTGTGTCCCACTGGCCACCCAGCTCCCATGCTACTCTAGTTTCCCCAGCTGAGGCTCTAGGAGTCACAAAGCACAGCCAAGTGGCCTCTGCCATGCTCCGTCTCCATACTGACCTGTAAGATCTGGACCCACCATAAAATATTTTGGGGCTGCTGTGTACGTGATTTATGATATAGCCATGGATGACCAGGGCCAAGATCCCATTGTGGGTTGTACAAGGTTTCAAGGCAGCTGGAAAGAAACATGAGTGATCGCAGGGGTCCCTCATATCTCCTCTCTGTCTTTACCCCTTCCCTTCCCTTCCCAGTGAAAATCATTGCTTCAAGAACAGGCAATGAGATGACTTTTTGGTAAACAATAACAAGGATGCTTTATGTTTAAAACACCCTTCCTTGAGCTGGCAAGATAGTTCAGTGAACTAAGCACCTGCCTGGCAAGCACAGGGACTGGGGTTCGATCCCCAGCACCATCAGCCATGCAGGTCCTGTCCCTGGGCTTGCTGAGTCGGCCACCAAGACTGGGCATGGTGGCGCACACCTGTAATCCCAGCCTTAGGGAGCCTGAAAACAGGAGGATTACTATGAGTCCAAGCTGTGCAGTGAGACCCTGCACTAAATACATTAAATAAATAAATGAATAAATCACCCAGCCTCATCTGCCTATTTTGTGAGTTAGGAGGAAAAGACAACTTCCTTAGCATGTTAGCTGGTCTCCTTCTACTGAACTATACGATGTCATTCCCCAGGACATCACCATGAAAATTGTCATAGCATCTATTCTGAGACTGCAAAATGTGCCTGCTTTGTCACTGAAGACAGTTATGATTTTCTTACGTTTTGAACTTTTGATTTTTCTAAGCTTTGGACTTTGTATACTCATCTATGTCACTGACATTGTGTAACTGACCAAGTTTCCCCTCATGCACTTGCCACCGGGAAGCTCAGTTCTAACAGTTTAACCCCTGGGAAGTCACACTTAAGGCTTTACAACCTTCATTTTCTGATTCACCCGATTTCTGGCTCACTCAATGTCCCTTCCCTTGTTTTATTTCTCGCGTTCCTGTCTAATGCTAAGTGAGGTTTTACTGTGGTGCTTTACGCGCTTTCACACCCCTAGGGATTCAGAGGTGCTCTAAGATGTAACTAAGATGCAAGTAAGCACATGCTCAGGGTGCTGCAGGGAGCACAGCCTTCCTGGGCTGGCCGCAGAGGGGACGGCTGGGCTGCTGTGAGTCACCACGGCCTGTCCCACTTGGCTGTGGGGAGCACAGGCCCCGACAGCTTGGTCTGTGTCCTGTGGGTGGTGGCCTCCAGGCTTGGCAATAGCTGACTCTCCCTCCTCCCTGACTGCCACTTCACCCCTTGTTGGTAAGGTCCCCAAGGGCTTGGCCTGTTGTTCCTGCCTCGGTTCACCTCTCTGTTGCTTCTGAGGTGCTTGCTCAGCTGCTTCCTCAGCTGAGACTTGATCTTGTCCTCCAGATGCCATCTGGTTCTAGTTGCCACAGGCAACCACCCTTGACCATGCCTACAGCTTGGCTCTTGAGGTATTCTCTAGCCAGGCCTGGACTGGAGGCCTCCAGACCTGAGGGCCCACCCTGGGCACAAAGTCGGGAGCAGTGCAAGGTGTATGATGAAGGCGTGGAGGTAATGGAGCAGGTATGATGTGCAGCGTCATGGTTTGATCTTTGGAGATGCACCCTTAGCTCAAGTGGGCAGGCAATGTGTCTCTCTTTGCAAATGGAGAGCCTGGGGTTCAGAAAGCTGTGGAAGGCCCAAGGCCAGGAAGTCAACATATAGGAGGGTGCTTGCCTTCAGTTGGTCGCTGGACTCCCTCTACCACACTCCTTACATCCCAGAGAATGGGTGGGGGAATTTCCAGACACTTCCTGGTTGGGGGGCCACCCGAGCGCTGCATTCCTGAGGGAACCCCCTGCCTCCACAATATCACCCACCGGGTGTTACCAAGAGGACATGTGGGCTGCCCATCCTCTCCTTCCTTGTGTAAGGTGTGGTTTATGGAGGCCTTTAGTGCTCATGCTCTGATATCACTCTGCTGCATCTGAAGTGGGGGACAGGTGCTGGCTGGGGTGGGGGTGATGAACGACCGGCCTCTGGAGGCTTCTGTTTGGCCCCCACTGGGCCTGGTGCTCAGAGCCAGTCACTTTTGTGGTGTTGGTAGCAGGGGACTTGCAACAACCCCACGCTCAGCAGAGGCATCAAGACAGCTGATGCCAGTCTCTCCCCCTCCAAGTGGCCTTATTCCTGTCCTTGGACTCTGAGCATCTGAACTTTGTCATCTGCTCAATGGGACTCTGAGTCCTTGGGCCACTCCTCCTCAGAGTTGTTGTGCTAACCAGCATCTTTTTGTGCTAAGATGTTCCTCCACCCCTCATCTGAGATGTGGTGCAGAAACACCCCCCAGGGAGCTCTACCTCCTCTGCCACATCTCCTAGCTGAAAGCAACCAAATCCCTCAAAACCAAAAGGGCTCCTGCATCAGACTTCCCCAAGCAGAGGGGGATATGGGAATCAGAAATCATGGCACTGCTTTGTTGCCATCCAGCGTCAGAGTTTCATTCACACCATGAGAATTAGAGAGGGCTGCGTGCGGCTCCCCACACGGCAGAATCCGACCCTCAGCACTCAAGCTGGAAATGTGAACAGCTATTAGATGGGAGGGCTCTGACCTCTGAGTCACCGGACGCAGCTCTGAGACCCCACTCCCCACTCCTCTGTACCCGGGCGACCTTGGGCAAAGCACCTTTCTCTTTGCTTCAGTGATCTTGTGCATGGCGCGATGAGAAAATGCAAAGGTTTTGATGAGCAGCGACTGAAATACTAAGCGTGGGTATTGTCTTATTAGGAGCAGTGAGAAGACGCAGGCCCTCTCCTGTGGCAGTCACAGTTCTGTAGGCAATTAGTTATGATCCTGGGAGCCAGGCGGGGGAGAGGATGCAGGAGGCGTTGTGGGCACGCAGGGATGGGAAGCTCCTTGAAGCTGGTGAACAAAGGTGTGTGGCATCCGGAGACGTTTCCTCTGGTGCTGGTGGTGGGTTCATTCTTCACAGAGCCCATGATGGAGGTGGCTCTGGATGCGGAATAAGGAGAAGCTTCCCCAGGACAGTGAGAGAGGGCAGGGCTTGGTGTGTGCACAGCACAGAGAGGTCAGTCTGGCTAGCCTGCAGCTCTCATCTCCCCTTCTGGTCCCTGTGCAGAGTCTTCACTAGCCAACAAGGCTTGTGTTATGGATGGGGAGGTGGTGCGGGCTCCAAGTCAGGGGCAAGGAAACGAGAAGGTGCTCTCCTCAGCAGATGGTGTTCTGCAGCATGGGCATCATTGCGTGCAGTGCGGACAGAAGGGAGACAGTGGAGAAGCAGGGGTCACTTAGGCAGCTGGGCAGTGGTGCAGGTTGGCTGGACTGACCTTCCAGGGAAGAACATGTCTGTAGATTCTGCCAGGTTTCATGGAGTTTCCACCAAGTCCTGGATCCTAAAATCTTTGCCCTCCAGGTTCCCTTTGAGGTAAATACAGTGGCTAAACTTAAGTATGTTCACATGACTGGCTGGGGAGCCACTTGGGGGACTGTGGGAACACTCTTCTGAGTGTGTCTCTGTGAGCTGCCCATGGAGGTATGGCCTTCCTTTCTATCATGGTTCCGCTGCTTTGCTCGTGGTCACCATGGACTCAGCAGCTTCCGCCATGATGTTCCTGAACTGGAGTCAGCTGACCATGGACCGAACCCCTTAAAATGTGAGGCAAATGAATCCTGTTATTTAAAAAGTTGTGAGTGTCAGGTGTTGTGTCCAATGACAGGAAAGTTATTAAAGATTTTCTGCCTGTCCACTCTTCCTCATTCTCCTTCCTATCCACCCTACTGACTGCCTAGGAAACATGGTCACTCTAGATTAAAATCAACAGTTGCAAGTCCACTCTCTTCCAGCTGATGTCAACCAGTATAACAGGTTTCAGTCACATCTCTGTGTCACCCACTGCCCTGTAGCCCATAGCAACCACCCAAATTCTGTGGCCTGAAATGGCCACTACCTGTCCATGCTATGACACTTCAGGTCACACATTTGGGAAGGAGCACCACAGGCAGGGCTTGCCTCTGCTTCATGCCTGGTAGGACCGCAGGGGTAAGTCACTGAAGGCCCTCCCTCACACAGGTGATAGGTGATGGTGACTTGGCTGGAGCTCAGTCGGGGCAGCACTGAACACTGGGTGTGGCCCCTGCTCCTGGATGTGTAGGCTTCCTTCCTGCATGATGGGTGCCTTCCACGAATGCACGTCCTCATGAGGCTGGTGGAAATCTCATCACTTTCCTGGGCAACCTCTGAAGTCATGTAGGGTGGGTATGATCACAGTTGCAGCCAGATTGGAGGCCTGTTGATATCCCATTGGAAGAAGATGGTGTGGGCTCCACTCCTGGCCAGGTGTGGCCTCATTGTGGCATCCTCCACCCTCAGATGGGAGGCTTCTCTGACTCCACTAGCTCAGGGGTGGACTCAAGTGGGGTGGCGACACACCCTCCCACACCCTCCCATGTACTTGGGTCACCAAGTGTAAGAAAGCAGGGCCCAGCTGGCTGCTGAGGAGGGAGAGGTGGAAGGTCTGTTAGAGCAAGATATTAAAGCAACCATTTGGTATCTGGGCTCTGTCACAGGATCAGGAGGCTGGAGGGAAATCTGGGCCTTTGCTGACTTGCTCTATGGCTGAGGCAGCAAACCCATGGCTAGCAATGGTTTCTCCTGGTGACTGTTATCTCTGTCCCAGCAACTCTGACTCCAGTGGGGTGAACTGTTGTAGCCCCTTCGGTGTTTAGCCCTCAGGGGGCCAGCAGCCCCTACTGTTCTAAATCTTGAGGTGCCCCACTAGGCCCTTCTGGTGTCTTTTAGTCCTGCAGACTGTCAAAAGCATCTTTTCATTTGACCCTTTTCTTTCACTCTCCTGAGTGACAATTTCCTCCCAGGATTGTCATGGTATACCATATGAAACAAAGGAACTAAGGCTCTTACGAGTGCATAGATCCCATAGTGAATGCCCAGTGGAGGCAGGATTTGAACGTAGTTCACCTGGCTCCACGTCCTGTGCCCTTCCCAGGGTACCATCGTGACATCATGACGTGGAGTCAGGCGTTCCTAGCCTCTGAGCAGCTTCTCTGCTTGCTAGGTTCTATTCTTGGCCAGGTGTGGCCTCATTTTGGCATCTTCCACCCTCAAATGGGGGGCCTCCCTGACTCCACTAGCTCAGGGGTAGACTTGAGGGGGGTGGTGACACACCCTCCCAACCTTCCCATGTGGTTGGGTCACCAAGTAGGAGAAAGCAGGGCTCAGCTGGCTGCCGAGGACAGAGGTGAAAGGTCTAGCTCACAGCCACATGGCACCAGAATTTCCAACCTAACATCTACTCACTCTGCACACCACCTGTGTGGCCCCTTAGAGGTTTCAAATGGCCTTCACTTGATGAAGAGTAATAGCAACGATGGTGGTGAGGGTGGTGTTGGCTATGGTAGTAACAATAATGGTGCTGTTGGTGGTGGTGGTGGTGGTGATGGTGATGGTTGTGTTGGTGGCGATGGTGGCCATAGCAGTTATGACAGTTATGTTGATGGCAAAGGTGGTGGTGGTTGAGGCTGATGACAACAACTGTTTCCTGAGCACTCCTCATATGCCAAGCACTTGGCCTACCTGATCTCTCCTTTAATCCTTTCTTTTTACTGGGCATATAGATCAACAGCTTAAGCCCCTGCCAGACAAGCTTAAGGTCCTGAGTTCAATCACTGGTACTGCCCAAAAAAGATCAAATAAATCCTCTCTTCTTACGAGTTCACAGTGCTTTGGGAGAGCCACTCCTAGGGCTGTGCATATGCAGGGCATCCAGGACTGAGCACCTGTTCTATGCGTATGCCAGGAGCCCTCGCTTGCTCCTTCACCGCATTAACCATCCCTGTGATGTTAGGTCACATCTTAGATAATGACACCGAGTCTCGGAGATAAAGTGACTTATTCCTGGTCCCCCCAGTAGAGGCAGAGCTGAGATTTGAACCTGGCTCTGCATGACTCTTCAGCTCCTGCTCTTCCTCTGTCCTTTCTACCCACTGATAATAAGAGACACTGACAGGTCAGTGGACCTGCCTTGCACAGTGAAGCAGGGGCAGCTTAGTGGCTGGGATGTGTCTGTCGCTCAAGTCTATGAGAGAGGGACTCCTGAGGACAGGAAGTGACCCAGTAAGGGAGCCAGCCGCAGAAAGCCCTAGGTGAGTGGAGCTTTTCCCCTAGATGATTTTGTTTATTTATTCTAAGGGAAAAAAAAACCGAAACAGAACATCTGATGGCGAAGTGAGGCTGTGCAATAATTCTATTCCCAGATCAAATCTCTGTGCGCGGAGTGCGTTACCATCAGTGTGATTACCTTGGGGGACAGAGACAGGAATTTTATTAAATGAGACAATCTTGCTAAAAGGAAGCCTTACATTAGACTTTGGGCCTTAAATAATATTAGCGTCAAGAGCTGATGAACATTCAGCACGCAGTGTCTGACAGCACACCATCTTGCAGTTGAGTGGCTTTTGTGGAGGCCATGGGAACTGGGGCATCTGGGGCTGTGGCAGGTGAGGCAGCCCCTGACACCTTGACCCCATCTACACTGGCCACCAAACAAAGGCATTCAGACTCTGCTATTCTCCTGGTGAGACTGAGATCAGGGGCCTCTGTGTTCCCTGGGAGAGGGATCTGCATGTTTTGCTCTGAGCACAATGACCTTGGAACTTCACAGGCCCTTAGTGGAGGCAAAGGGTTGGCTTCCCAATGGGGCCCCCGCTCCCACCCTGAGGATGTGCCTGATGCCCCGGAAACTGCAGGGAGGTCCAGAGACAGCAGCCCTCTGGCCCAGGTGTGGTCTTTGGGGACCTGGAGGTCTAGGGTGTTTGGGTTTAAGTCCGGCTGCACCAGCTCTGTGACCAGGGGCGTGTCACTTCACTTCTTTGTATGTTGGTTTCATTATCTTTAAAACAGCCTGGCTGGAACCCCCTCATGGGCTTGTTCTGGAGGCCGGAGGAGCTCATGATGCGAAGTTTACAGGAAGCACACAAGAGGAGCCCAAGGATGCTCTCTCTGCTCTGTCTTGGCTCCTGCCTTGCTCTGTCTCAGAGTCTCATGACTACAGATTGAATCGTGAATGTCCCATGAAGATCCATGTGTTAAAGTTTAGGTCTGAGGCTGTGGAGCTGAGGGGAAGTAGAAGCAAGATAGGTCATTGTTTGTCCTCGAAGGGAATGCTGGGAGCCCAGAAACCCCCAGTTCTCTTTGCTTCTGGCTGCCATGAGGGAAGCAGCTTGTTCCACCACGGACGTTCTGCTGTGATGCTCTTCCTTGCCCAAAGTGACATGTCAGCTGATTATGCAGTGGAGCCTCTAAAACCGTGAGCCAACTAAACCTCTTATAACTCCTTATAAGTTCTTCATCTTGCATATCTGCTCCAATGATGGAAAACTGACCAACACTCACCCACAGGCTTGCCTCCCAGGAAAGGGTTAAAGGCTGCAGGAGGGCAGATTTCTCCAGACCCTTGAGGGAAAAAGCATCCCACGGAGACCTTCAGATTGCTGATCTGGGGGCTCCCAGAGGTCACCCAGGCCAGTGTCCCTCTTCCTTGTCATATGTAGGAAAACTGGGTTTCAGAAAGAGGTTGGGATCATCCTGAGTTTAATCTCTTTTTTTTTTTTTTTCTTTTTCTCTCAACCCTAGCTAACTTAACGAGCAAAAGCAATCATATGGTAGTTCTGATTTACTTTAAGAGTTAAGTAAACTCTACTCATCCTTTTGAGAGTTAAGTGTACTGGACCCCATGCTGAGCCTGATATGGCAGACAAATACTGCAAGCAATGAGAGGGTGTTCCCGGCCCCAGGAGACTAGACTGTGGCTTCGCGTGGCTATCTGGCCACAGCTGTGCACTTAGTAGGAGGCGAAGCCATGTCAGTCACTTTCTAGTCACTGGGACAGAGTACCTGACAGCCACAACTTAAAGAGCTTTATTTGGGACCATGGCTTTTTTTTTTTTTTTTTTTTTTTTTACAAGACTCAGTCTCTAGTGGGCAGGCTCCAAGGCAGGAAGGGGACGGTGGAAGGCTGTGTTGGAGGATGCTGCTCATGTCACGGTAGCCAGGAAGCAGAGGGCCAGGACAGAGACCCACCCTTCCACCCTGCGGGAACCCTCTTCTTCTAAGCAGGTCCATCTCCAAGCAGCACATTCAGCTGTAGAGTCACCCGTGGATTCACACACTAATGAATACAGCAGCCCCAGAACCCAATCGCCTGCTAAAAGCTGTGCTTCTGAGCAGGAGAGAGTTTGAGGGGACATCCTAGGTCTGAACCTTGGCAGGCCAATGCTCGAAGCCCCTCTCATCAGACTCCAGGGCTGGTTCCGCAGACAGCGCTCCTGAGGGCCCAGAGCAGAGAGCTTGGGTCCTGAGGCCTGTGCCACGATGGCAGGCCTGGGCTCCATTTATTTTCATTTGTCCTTGAAGCTGATGAACCTTTCTGAGTCTCAGTTACCTTTCTCCTACAGCAGAGGCAATTCTCACTGGTCCTTGTGAAGACCAGAGTCCTGGAATGTCCCACTGGAGGAACCAGAGAGGCTGCCCCATCCAACACTACTCCACGCTCAGGTGACAGAGCCAGGAGCTGGAGCAGGGATTTAGTCCGGAGTGCAGGTGTCACTGTGCTATCTCCTGACTCTTAGTTCTCATATTAGAGTTCCCCGATATTGGCAAGGCATCTGACTTTTTTCAAGACCCCCACTTCCTTCTGCTTCTCAGAAGAGAGGGCCGTGGAAGGCGGGTGTCTATGATTTTCAGTGTTAGAAGTTGGACCCGTTTGTCTTTCCCCAAACTGTATTCCATACATATCTCCAGTTCCAATAGATGTTTCCGGCTTTGCACAGAACAATCACCGAATGGGAAATACGGGGTTAAACAACACTGAGACTTTTCATCTCCTAGTTCTTCATTATTAGAAGAACCAGCGTGCAGAGCAATGCAGAGCAATATAAGGCAAATGCCAGTGGTGACAGCGTTCCATTGTTCTCTTCTCACCGAGCAGCCAATGGGACCTTGCGCATTGCTCTTCCTCACGCATGCGCGCACGCATGCACGCACGCACGTACCCACACACACATGTGCATGCATGGGCACGTGCGCACACACACACATACACACCCACAGGAGTGCAAGAAACCTGGCCCGTTCTCTCTTGTGCACTTTGTGTATTAGTCACTTTCCTGTCGCTGGAACAAACACCTGGCACCCACAAGTGGAGGAGCGGAGGTCTGCGTTGGCTCACCATTTCAGAGATCGACTGGATCCCAGCCAGAAGCAACGTGGTGGAAGGACTGGACAGAGAAAAGCTGCTTACCTACAGCAACCAGGAAGTAGAGAGGACACAGAAGAGGCGGGACGGGAGAGGGCGCCCCCACTGGGCCATCGCCGCCACCCAGGCCCTACCTCTTCATAGCCTTTGGGCAGGCACTCGAAAGTGGTTGAATCTGCCGGTGACCATAGCATCCCATAAGCCTATTGCCTTCCCAGAGCTCCACCTCTGAACAGTGACTCTTTTAACCTGTAACATCACCTCTGAGCTTTTCACCCTCAGTAGGGTCTTGATCTCCAAGGCGAGCCTTGCCACGTAGCTGTCCCAGGCACTAGCCTTGTTCATTGCCTCTGAGTCTTGGGCAAGCTTCTAAGCAGGGCTGGGTGGGATAGCCTCCTGCACACATCTTGATGCCTTCCAGGCAGGCCAGGACGGCTGTCCACATGGGCCCAGCGGGGCTCCTCAGAATAGCCCTCGGAGAATGTTGCCCATGCGCCCAGTCGGCTTCTACCCTGGGAGTCACCTCAGCTGGGCAAGCACTGGGCCAGGTAGGTGCACACCACTGTGGGGGGCCCAGGTGCAGCGGGGTCCTCCCGTGGCCTGGCCAAGCGAGGCCGTGGCCTGCAGAAATCCAGCAGACTGGACCAGAGAGAGTACTGTGTGTGTCAGCCGTGTGTCCAAGGCGGCTTCACAGACCTCTGTGTCGCCCAAGCCTCTCCTGACCCTAATCCATTCTCATTTTAGGCTGGATGACAGCTGGACCCGGATGCTCCACTCAGGAATTACTGATGCCTCTACGGAGTTCTGTTGTGCTTGTCGCCTTCTCGGGAAGCCCAGGGAGCCAGAGCCCTGCCTGGGAGATGTGGTAGAGCCGGCCCACACTATAGAACCCCAGGCTCCTACGAGTGACTTCCAGCAGGCCACTGATTTCCTGGGACCCCACAACAGAGGGTTGTGACAATTGACATTTGCTTTGTATGGGTGCTTCTTCCCCCTATGCTGGATGAGCTTGGTATATTCCTAGTCAGAACCCAAGAATGCACGTACCTTCCTGTCCAGATCTCTGTTTGCCGAATTAGTTGGTCCTTGGTCTTGTCTAAATCAAGGTTCCTTTGACAAGGAGCCTGGTCCTGGTCCCCAGAGCCATAGAAATACCCATGGGAAGGTGCCACATGAAGGTGGAGGGGTCCTCTTGCAGAGGTGATACTCTGATGACATAGTTCCTTTCTGAGGATCTCCTAGGTTCATGAGAGGGGTTGTGCAGGACAGGAGACCAGCTGATGAGTGCCGTCTGGGACAGCTGCATGCACGCTGAGACATCCACATGTCTGGGTGACCATCCAAGGAGTTGAGAGTCCTGATGGAGAGATGGGGACAGAGCCATGTCCCCAGAGTGGGCAGGGAGGGCTCCTGAAGGCAAAGCATGCTGGAGAAGAAGCAGAGGTGCCGGCATGCAGGTGGTGGCTTGAAGCCCTTGGCAAGGGGCTGCACGTTGACCTTTGTCAACTGTGATGGCACAGCTCTAGCTGATGTAAGGACCAGGTGGCGGCAGCCACCACCTCTACTCTGGGGAGGGAGGGAAGCCGGCCTTGGCTTTAGGACAGACCCAGCATCACAGGCTCCCAGCCTCACTGTTTGGGGTTAGGATTGAAGTGGTGGGGTCCCAGATGACTGAAGAACAGCAGCAAAACTCCCCAGCAGACAACAGAACCTCCAGAGGCGAGGCCCAGGGGTTCCAGCTGTACAAGACAACCTGCACATTGCCCGGGTGGAGTAGCTGATCCCTGTGACCACTGCCCCTAGCCAGGCATTGCACGACCTTTCAGAGTTGGGGCTCCTGAGAGGCTTTCATCTGTCCTCAGACTTAGCCCACCTGTCTGCCCCAGAAGCCCCTCACCTGTTTGCTCCTCCTCAAACCTCATTGGTCACGAGGGCAGGCACACCTGCTCGTGCCCTGCCTGCCCCTCAGTCCTGCACCTGAGCGTTTCCCCTAGTCTCCCAGAAAGAAGGACCTTTGTGAGTTGGCGACTGACCCTATTCAGGCTGGAGCTATGGGGTACATTCTGAACCTCCAAGAGCCCTGAGTGCGTGTGCGTACAAGGCCCTCCTCAGTGTGGGCGGTGGGCAGAAGGGCTCCCTCACACTGTGCTGTGTGCTTTGTGTGGCCCAGGCATCCTTTTCTCTGTGGCCTTGAAGTGCCAGCCTCAGGGTCAGGCTGCCTGGCCTCAGCCCCCATGTCTACCACTTAGAAATCTGGCCCCTTTAGGCAGGTGATGTATCTGCTCTGTGCCTCAGTTTTCCCTTGGGTACAAGCTGGTTGCTTATGCTTGAATCCTGAGAATATGTATTACACTCCGGTTCAGTGAGTCACTGCACTAAGGTGGCAAAGTGCCCCAGATGTGGCCGGCTCTCAAGTGTAAGACTGTCATCTCCATTTGAGAGAGGGGAAACAGTCTTGCAGACGGGTAGTGACTTTCAATCCAGCCCCATCTGTATCCAAAACTAAGATATCCTTAGGTCCCCAGTGTTGTCCCTTGAAGTGCTCATAATTGGAAAACTTTGATCTTCCGGACCCAGCACACTTATATTAGCTGATTGAATTTTCATGAACTGCAGTCTCGAGGGCACCCTGTCCTCTGGAAAGCGGGGCCAGCCAAGGCCACCTCGGCAGCCTTGGTTGGTGTGACTGGTGCCTGAGTCATCAATCCCCTTGATGGCCAAGGCCCCAATTTTCTTCCTCTTAGATTTGCTCTCCCGCAGCCCATATGTCCACCCAGCACCTGGCCAGGAAGCTGGGCCAATCTCCCTCTGTCTGATTTCATTCTGCTCCTGTCTGGCTGCCCAGCCACTCGGAGCATTTGTCAAGTGCGACGCTAGTGTCTTCCTGCCACTCTGGCCTCTGCAGAGTGCTGAGCATGCGAGCCGGAGCTGCTGGCTCAGTGTGTCCGTGACAGAGGCCAGCACGCACCCTTGAACAGGCCCCATCATTCCTCACCGTCATGGGCAGCTGGGCAGGCAAGGCCGCCGCTCAGTCTTGGTTCAGGGGTGCAGGAAATAGGCAGGAAGCCCCGAGTCTGGGCCGTGTGGTTCCCATGAGATGCTGGCCATGGGCGTGTGGGGACACCAGGTCCCCTGCTGCTCTTACAGAGCCTGAGCTCCTGGGTACCAGGTGAGAATGCTCAGCTGCTAACCACTGCTAATGACAACAAGGCCACTTGTCATCCTGGGTAGGTGCCAGGGTAACGCTTTTACAACATGCCCTTGTCACTCCTGCCTGCGGATGTGGGCCAGTCCCAGGGATTGCCTTCTCCCCTGCTCTGCCTGGGGGTGGGTGACTCTGGGCATTGCAGAAATGACAGCCATGCTTGCTGCTATTCAGGGAGCACCTGCTCCAATACCAGAGGCCGCTCATGTTATCCTCAAACCTTAACATCTGCTTCTCAGAGAAGGGGAAGCTGAGGTCCAGCAAGGTTAAACAAAAGGGTGCAGCTTTGGGGGAGCAGTCAGGGGAGGGATTTGTGGGCACAGTGCTCTGACGGCTGGCCTGGTGATTCCTGGACAAGCAGCACAGTGGGACTCAGTAACAGAATGTGTGGGAAATACCCTGGGAGCAGGACTGCAGCATCTCCAGGGAGTTGTTTGGAGGACCTCTCACCTCACCTGGGGGTGCCAAGTCAGTGGTGCCTCACTGTCCCCACATACCTACCCGGTCAAGATCTTGGGGCCCTGTTGGACACCTCTTGTGTCCTCGGTCCCCTCATTTTACTTCCTGTAGGGCCCTTCTCCCCTTTTCCCCCATTTCTGCTCACTTCCCTCTGTCCCCTGTCCTTCCTCCTGCTGGTCACACCACCTCTTCCAGGCTTGCCTTGAACTCACTGTGGAGCCCAGGCTGTCCTCAGATTCGGGATTCTCCTGCCTCTGCCTCTGGAGTCTTCTCTTCCACACCTAGCTTCCCACCTCCTCCTGCTCTTGGGGGAGGGGGACATACCAATAACCTCTCCCTCCACCTCTCCTCCCCCAGCTGCTCTGAACCCTGCCCTGCCTACAGTTCCTCGAGGCTTTCTTGGTCCTCAAGGCCACGTCTCAATCTCTGATCGCAAGTTCCCTAAAGGCTCAGTAGAGGTAATCAGAGAAGTCTTCCTGTAGGAAGCCACAACTGTGCCAAAGGACACCCGAGGGCTTGTGCCATCCCCTGGGGGAAGCCATTCTGGGACATGGGTGGCCAAGCACTTTCCCTAGGGGTCCCCACACCCTGGAAGCCTGTGGACTTCTGAGAGGAAGCAGGTTGTGGGGCCACGCTTCTGCTGCAGCAGGGTGGACATTCTGGGAAGTGTGAGGGGAGGGTGGGCAGCTGTCCACACAGGAAGGGGGTGCACAGGGATGGATCGGCTGAGCCCAGATAAGCGGCTCCGGGAATGGGCTGGAGAGGAAGCCCCCAGCTTGGAGCCTCCTGTGCAGGGCATAGCGAGGCTCAGAATGCATAGGTGTCAACAGAAGTCCTGTATGCAGGCCGCAGATCAAAGGCCCAGTGGAGACATCACGCAAGGTAGAGTCACACCCTGTACAGGGTCTCACTGGACAGAGAGAAGGAGGATCCCATGCTCTGTTTTTAACACCACCTCACTGAGCAGCTTGGGGACAAAGGCAGAGTTCCGTGGGGGATGTACCTCCTTAGATGCTGGAGTGCTTAGGCTCCACACCTACTCAGGAAGCAAAACTGATTCACCCTGTGGAGCAAGATGAACCGTTAACACAACAGTGGTGCCATGGGTGCCCAGAAGAAACTGGACTTGGCATGCACGAGGGTGCCCCTTTCCTAGCACCTCAGAGGCTGCCTACTACTGATACGTGACGGTGGGCGGCTGCTTCTCCTCTGGGAGGCCTTGGTCTCCCAATCTGGAGAGGGGGAGCTTTAGGAATGGCACTTCTGCCTCCTGAGGCAGTTGGAGGATCAGGTAGGATTATGAAAATCAAGCCACACAATCGCTTGAAAAGCTAAATGCTGGCAGTCATGGATGCTGGCTCACCAAGAAGCAGAGAAGTGGTCAGATTAGAAAACCCTATGTGGAAGGTGCTTGGTGGGGGCAGCTCAGACAGTCTACGGCAGAAGCCAGCTCCACCAGAGAAGCTTTGGGTTCCCCTCTCTCACAACACAAGTGCCAAAGAAGCGAGGAAGCTGGTGATGGTGGGGCCATCTCCTCCCCAGAGCCTTCCTGAACTGGCCTTGCGAGGAGCCAGTTATAAACTCTGGGGGCCCTTTAGGTCTCTGAGAGGCCCTGCCATGGGTATGTGTGCACATCCCCGCCTTCTTTAGCTCATGGATGACTTGAGCCCCTGCCCATCTTGCTAGCCCTTGCCTGACCCCAGAGAGGGCAGCGCCATGTGGCATCATGATCCCCTGTGCTTGCCTCAGTGCCCACAAGGCTGGGAGAGCCCTTGCAGCCAAAAGGAAGGTGTGCCCGGGTACCTTTGTCTACCCACCGGGGTAGAGCCCCGGGGTATCTTTGTTTACCCACTGATTTAAAGTCCCTCCCCAGCCTAGTGCAGCCTGCCCTGGAGCTGTGCATGGAGAAGCGGTCAGTTCTAAGCACTAAGCAAGCAAGAACAGAGCCTCCTCAGGTCCTGGCTCAAAGCTATGACCCTGAGCCACAGGTTCATGTGTCTTCCAGGGAAGCAGGCTACAGCAGGGGACTTTCGGAGCATCAGCCACTCTGGGAAGATGAGAATTTCCACATGAGCTGACGGAGATCCTGTGACTTGTCACGGCATTCATTTTAGGAGGCTGCCCTGATGCACATTAGGAGACTATTTTCATCTCACACAAATTAGACATCTTTATTAGTCCTGTGAGGTCAGGGAGGTAATGAGAAGCTGGAGGTGAAGGGACTGTTGCATTTCGCCTGGGGTCCACTCATTTCCCCCTGTGGTGGCACTGTCAGCCCATCCGTTGTCATCAGCTACCCAGTGCTGGATGGCATGGGGGACATTCCAGAGCAGAGAGAGGTCTGCAGGTACCATGTGCAGGTGCCCATGGGCACGCATGCGTGAACAGGAGGTGCATGAGGCTGGTGCTAGTTCCTGGTCTGCACACACCTTCTTTTTGGCTGCACAAACTCTCCTCTGCACACCTGTGCAGAGATGCATGGGCAAGGAGCTTGCTGAGATGGAGGAAGCCTGGGTGGCTTATGGAGTGGCAAGCTTCTGTCACTGGGACCCTAGCATCTGGCCACTTTTGAGGGGCTCTTGTAAAGGAAGTGGACCCTGCAAGAGTGGGGGTAAGTCCTCAGCCTCATGACCTTAGTGTGTTGGTTTCCTTCCTGGGGGTCAGGAGACCTGGCTTCTCCTGGGTACAGTGGTGGCCAGGGAGCTAAACAAGCCTATTTTCTCTTCGCAGCTCAGCTTCTGTTGCCTGCAGGTTTAGGCTGATGATGCCCAGCTGCTGCCCAGGAAACCGGCAGTGCAGGCCAGGTCCTCAATGTAGGTAAAGCTTGGGTAGAGCTGGCTGGGCCTTGGCCAGGTGTTCGGTCCCCACGCCAGCATGAGGTCCTCTAGTCCCCTCAGCCAGGGCATTTCTATCTGTTGGTACCTTTGCCCACCCCCTCAGCTATTGGCTCAGGTGTTGAGGCTTCAGGAGTGACCATGTTGAGTCCTTTTAGCCTCCTTGCAGCTTGCAAATCTCTGATTCCTCTGGGGAGAGACTCTGGGGCTGTGAGGATCCCAGCTTTGTGACCATCAAACAGGCATGGGACTCCACTTCCCAGGGGTGCAGGCAAATACAATTCTGGGGTGTGCTCGGGTGAACCCTGAGTTCCTTCTGGCTATCGAGGCCTGTGTGACCCCCTAGTCTCCCTGGCATCTGCAGTCACAGCACTGCATCGTCTGCCAGGGCTTTCTCTTTCTCTGCTCGGGAGCCTTCAGTGGGCCTGGTGGAGCTCCGCTCTCTGGACAGATGAAGAGACCCTGCCAGCCAATGGGCCTTAAGCTGGGTCTTACCTTCAGTCCTCATGTGCCCTCGGGGACACCCTCTTCCTTTTGGCTGCAAAAACTCTCTGCTTGTCCCACAGCCACTGAACTGTCTACCTGGCAGATGCTGACAGTCACTAGTGAGGCCCAAGCTGGCCTGTCTGGATGGGAGGCAAGGGAGGGGATCTGCGACTTTGGAGATACAGTCTGGCTAGGTGGCTCGGCTTGGCTTTGAACTTGTGATCCTCCTCCCCCAGCCTCCTGACAGTCACTAGTGAGGCCCAAGCTGGCCTGTCTGGATGGGAGGCAAGGGAGGGGATCTGTGACTTTGGAGATACAGTCTGGCTAGGTGGCTCGGCTTGGCTTTGAACTTGTGATCCTCCTCCCCCAGCCTCCTGAGTAATAGTGTGCCACCACTCCCATCAGGATGGCCTCTTCGGAAGAGCTCTGTTCACATGGACTTGGGTAGTGGGCTTCGGACTTATCATCTTGGGCACGCTGCGCATTCAGCAAGCAGTGTCCTACGCAGTGACTCTAGCCTCTGTTCCTTCTTCCTGAACCTCAGAGGGCCAGGGAAGGAGGGGGACAGTGTGTATGACAGTTCTGGCTTGGTGATTTCATCCTCTATGGGACCCCCCTGGGGCCTACTATTTAGGCCTCATGCAAGTGCCGGCATCCCACATTGACCAGAGAGGCCAAGGCCAGAGGAGTGTAGAGCCGGGCAGACAGGGTTGGGACAATCCAGAGGCCCAAGTCACTTTTGGCTCTGAGCCCTGTGCGGACTCTCCCAACTGGAGGAGAAGCTCCCTGAAGGGGCCTCTGACGAATGCGTGCACTTGGTGGTTGTCTGCTGAATGAACCAACAAGAACTCAGGGGGGTGAGGGTCTGCGGACCCTTGTAGCCGCAGGGGGAGTCTTGGTCCTCTAGGTGGAAACCTAGTGCACACGCATACCTGTGCTGTGGTGACAAGGGAGGTTAGGGAGGGGAAGTATCTGGGACCAAGAGAGGTCTCAGCACTCAGCCACCTGGGGTAGTGCCTCTGGATGGAGACCCAGGCCTGTGGGAAGGGCTTCAGGGGAAGACAGCTGGGGACTAGGCCGTAGAGGGCGAAGGAGAGGGGCTTAGGTGGATGGGGTGTCCGCTAGGCCGCTAGGCCGAAAAGAACTCCCCAGAAGGCAGGGGGTGCAGTCCCACAAGGGGCCTGTAATAGCTCAAGCCCAAAGGGAGACAAGGGTGGGGCTTGGGCCTGAAGCTCCTCCCTCAAGCTGTGCCCAGCCCTCGTTCCCATATCCATCTGCCCACTTCCAAAATCCTGGGCTGCGGGCCTGGTAGCTCACACCTGTGATCCCAGCACTCAGCAAGCTGAGGCAGGAGGACTGCTGAGAGTTCAAGGCCAGCCT
Organism: Octodon degus; assembly: GCF_000260255.1. Taxonomy (NCBI): domain Eukaryota; kingdom Metazoa; phylum Chordata; class Mammalia; order Rodentia; family Octodontidae; genus Octodon; species Octodon degus. The sequence continues at coordinate 18,003,239 of NW_004524581.1, read as the reverse complement.
GAATGTCACAGCAAGACTCTGTCTTGACAAACCACAAACCAAAGTCAAAGAGAAGCCTGGGCTGCCGGAAGAGACTGGGCCCTGGACAGCATTCTGCTGGCAGTCTGGGACGGGACTCGGGTTCACAGGCACTGGCCCTGCACGGAGGACAGGATCCTGTCCGCAGGACACAGCACACCAGCTGCAGGCGGCTTTTGCCCGCAGGCTTCCCCGGGAACCCCTGTGCCCCAAGGCTTTGTTTTCCGGGAGCAGCAGGGGGAGGAGGGCAGCCGGGCAGCCTCCACATAGACACGAATTCGGGCCATCGATTTGCATTTATTTCCTGCTCAAATGATCCAGGCCCACTGTGCCAGGGGTAGGGGCGGAGGGGCTGCTCTTTAGCATTTTAAGTTTGCAGATAATTGGAGGAAAATAACTCCAATAATGAAATCGCTGCTGGATCGCATTCTGATACGTGACAAATCAATTCATTTATGATACCTTTTTTGTCACACTGAGCCATTCTGGCACTCAGTGGAAACCTCTTAAATTAATAAAACTGTTAAATCCATAAAATCCTCTGTTCTGAGTAGCACATCACAGCACAAGTTTGAATCATTAAAGGAATAAAACTGATAAATGTGAGCTAGGGAGTGGCTGTTGGCGAAGAGGGCCTGGCTTTCAGCACAAGGCGCTGCAGTAGCCTCTGGCATCTCCGGGCATCCTCCCCTCCCAGTAGCGGGGTGGGGGGGGTGGGGGCTGGGGGCGGGGCGGGGTGGGGCCGGGGCGGGGCCGCCACGCCTTCCCAGAGAGAGGAAGGCTGGGCAGCCAGCAGCTTGAGGTGATTTGCGGGGCTTTAGCATTTTAAACAAAATACGATTTAGCCAGGCACGGTAGTGAGTGGATGTACTCCTAGTACTTGGGAGGCTGAGGCAGGCGAATTGCTGTGAGTTCAAGTCCAGCCTGGGCAACATGGTGAGGTCAAGGACAGGTGAGATCCTGTCTCAAAAAACTAAAGGAGGAGAAAAATATGATGTATATGGGATCCTACCCAGCGGTAGGGACCATGACCTTCTAGGGAGGAATCCGGAGATGATGTGTGAGACAGATCAGGCGATTGGCTGTGGATAGTCATCCCGCACAGGAGCCGGCTTCCAGATGCGGGATTGGATTTGCGGGGGTGCTGCCAGGGTCTCAGGCTGCAGGCCCTGAGGGAGCGCTGGGAGGCTCTCCGCACCTGGTCGTGGCGCCTACCCGGGCAGCAGCGGGCTCCACCCACCTATGGGGCAGACAGAGCCCTGAGGTCCCACCCCCTGTCTGAGGGTGCTCAGGAGAGACCAGCAGAAGCGGCACAGGGCAGCCAGCCTGTCCAGGCTATTCCAACCTCCACGGTGGCCCGGTTTGCAAAAGGAGCAGAGGAGCCACGGGAGGCTCCGGGCACAGATGTGCAGGGGAGAGACAGAGCCCTGGAAGTGGAGGAGGCTCCCCTGGCCTGTAGGGCCCCATGCGGCCTCTTGGCCTCTCTGCTCCCCTCAACGGCAGGGTCTAGAAGCTCCCTGAAAACTTCTGGATCTTCCCTCACTTGCCTTCTCGGGTTCTTCTAGGAAGAAGCCTGGAATGGATGTGGTGTCCAGCGCCCTCTCCAGGAAGGGGGCCTGTCCAGGGAGGAGGCTTTGAAACTTTACCTACAGTAAAAAGAACTTTCTTGGGCTGGGGAGATAGCTCAGTTGAATAAGCTCCTGCGTGGCAAGTGGAGGGTCCTGAGTTCAATCCCTGGTACCAGAAAAAAACAAAACAAAACCAACAAAAAATAATAAAAGCTTTCTACACTGCACGCTGCCATGCTGGTCAGGTTATACAGATGTTGGATGAAAATGTTTAGGAAACACCCTTTGATACAGGTGATGCTGTCCCTTTGCTATCCTTGGTTTTAAAAATGCTACCTTGGCCTATTCGGTTAGCTTATGATCCATGAAGGAAATGGGATGCATGCTTTGGAGACTTTGGATCTTGTCCACCTGCTCAGTTTTCTGACCAGGGACTTTGTAAACCCCACACAAGCACAACCCCTCTTCCCCTGCCAGTCTGGGCAGGGCCAAGCCAGAGTCCCCCAGGCCATCTGTCCCCCATCATGTGCTTCTCTGGCTCCCATTGGTCACTCTGTGCAGGGCTCAGGGACAGGGAAGGGGACACGAGGGCAAGGGGACAGGGAAGCTGTCATCAGCGGCCTCTGTCCACTTTCTTGAAAAGAGCAGAAGTGACAGGGTGGCTCCCTTGCCCTCTTCCCCTGCAGAGAGCAGAGGGGCTGGGGGCGGGAGCCTGTGTCCCTGGCATAACGAGCAGTGGCCCGGCAACCTGACAAGCCTCTGCTTGCCCCGAGTGTCAGGACTCCCTGACAGCCACCAACGTGAGTGCTAATTGTCAGCAGGCCGAGGGCAGCAGCCCCATAATCCATATCAATTATGGGCATTGGCCCTGGCTGCCAGGCACAAAAGCTCCTCGGAGGCTGTCAGGCCTGGTGTCATTACTCGACTACTGTGCCTGCTGGAGGATGACAGAGACAATGTCCCCGCCACCCCCACTCCCTTGGCGGCTGGGTCCTGGGCACCGTGCAGCGGGGCCTGACAAGGGTAGGGAGCTGATGTGAGCCCACCTGGCCCACCTTGGTGCTTTGCCACTGTGCTTGTCACACCGGGGACAAAAGGGCTGTCAGCTCTTTGGAAGGAAACCTTCAGGTTTGTCTTGGAGCTGTTTTTCCTGCAGCAGACTGAAATGACCCTAAAGCATCACTGCTGGTAGTGTTTCCACTCAGAGCTGCTGTGGAGCAGGGGGAAGCCTAAGAGTGACACTTGCTGCCCCTCCCCCACCGCCTTGCCGGTCACCCCTGGCTCTGGGTGTGCTCTTGATGCCAGCTCGACTCTGTGACATTACAGGGCCAGGATCACCTGGTGGGCTGATAGTACAGGCTGAGGGCCCCCGTGTAAGTTTCCATTTCGTGGTTCTGGGGTTGGGCGCACCTGTGCCTCTAACGACTCCCAGGCGAAGCGGATGCTGCCGTTGTGGACCACGAGCCCCTTGTCTTGCGAGCGCCCCATCTCCATCGTCATCTCTGTGTGCTGCTGTGTCTGGGGGACTTCCCCCAAATAAACCTGCTGGGCACCAGTCCAAAACCAGAATTTTCAGATGACTTTGAGGGTGGGGATCAGGCTTGCCTCAGTGCTCCTCACCCCAGGTTGCCAGAGAAGGGCATGGGACCTGTGTCCCACCCAAGGGTGAGCAGAGCTTTTCAGAGATTTAGAGCAGATCAGACAGGCAAGGCTGCCCAGGGAAAAACGGTGGCCCTGGGACTGCAAGGGTCCTAGCAAAAGTGGGCCACCAAGCTCGTCAAGCTGTGTTGAAAGGGACTCTGGAGGGCACAGAGGATGCACTGGGGTCTCCAGTTGTTTAACTGGCTTCCTGACTTGCTGGTTCTCAGGGTGCCATCTGACCCACCATTGCTTTCTGTGCAGGAGCCAAGGTCCACGCATTAGCAATGAGGCAATGAGGCCTGGGGGCTCGAGGCCTTGTCCAGGCGCTGACACATTCCCTGGAGATCCCCTGAAGCCTGGACCCAGGCCACTCAGAGTTCAAGGTGGGGAACAGGGTGGATGGAGAGTGATGGATGCTTGAGCTCCTTGGGAGCCTGGCAAAGAGGCCTCGGCCCTGAGGCTCTGGTGAAGTTAGGGGTGACACCTGACTTGGGGGGTTCCTGGAGCTCAAGTTGGTTTGTGGTCTGGGGGTCCGACTCTTCTGGAAATCAGTGTCTGGTACTCTACCTTTCTATGGCTGTCCCTGGCCTTTAGGGTTCCTGCTGTCCCTCCTTTGTGCTTGTGCCTTGCTGTAGCAGCTTTAGAAAACCATTTGTTACAAGGCATAACGTAGGACCACACAAGTCTCCATGGGAAAGTGAGCTGGCCTCGGTGTCGGCCTGCACTGCTCTGCAGCATCAGTGACATTCTTTTCCATGGCTCCTGGAGTCCCTCCGACCCGCTTGCGTTCAGTCTCCCCACCTTCCCTCTGCCTGGGGAAAATGACAACTCCACTTCCTTTCTCTATAGATTTTCCTTTTCTAGAAATCTTGCATCAACAGCATCATGCAGCAGATAAGCTTTTGTGTCTATCAGAAAAAAATCTATCAGCACTTCATCCTGAAGTCAAATTGTGGTCGTTTTACATAATGCATTCATGAACGTTTGTATGGAAGCCATGGTGTGGACGTGTTTTCATTTCTCTTGGGTAGGTATCCAGGGCTGCGTGGTACATACACACTTTTAAAGAAACAGCCTGACTGCTCCACAGTGTTGTAGCGTTGTCCGTGCTTGCGATGGATAAAGGTTTCCGTCTCTCCACTTCATCTCCAGCACTTGTTATTATCCTGCTTTTCTATTAGTCATTGTTACCAGGTATGTAGAGTGTCTCGTTGTGGCTTTCATTTGCTTTTCCCTCATGACTCATGATGCTGAGCTTCTCTTCATGGGGTGACTATTCATGGGGTAATGAGTCACTGTGTCTCCTTGGCAAGTGCTTATGCAAATCTCTTCTCCTTCTCTCCTCACTTCTCCTGTCTTTTCCTCCCCTCCTCCCCTCCTTCTTTTGGGGCATGGTTGGGGATTGAACCCAAGACCTCATGTGTATTAGTCAAGTATGCTGCCACTGAGCACCAGCGCCAGCCCTGTGGCTGCCCAGCTTGCAGACCATGAGTGAGTTATCTTGGGAATGGCTCCTGTGGCCTCTGCTGAGCTGCCCCAACTGGGGCTGTGTGGAGAGAGATGTTATCCCATGGACACCTTGACTTTGACACAGATTGGCGCGCAGGTGAAGTAAATAACCACTGTGAACCGGAACTGCTGGCTCTGGGGTGACTTGTGTCATGGAGCAAAGAGATGGAAACATTTGCTCTCTGTCTGATGAAGCATTAGGGTGGGAAGGAAGAAGTAATGGGGAACGCAGGAAGAAGGGAGGGATGAAAGAAAAGAGGGAGGAGAGTGTGGTGGGCAACAAGGGGCCGTGTGCATAGCTTGCTGGACGTGCACGCCGGTCGCCTGTGCAGACACCATGCCCTGTGGGGAGACAGGGCGCGACCTTAGGCAGACACTTCCTCGGCTTGCAGCGTCAGTTTCCCTGCCTGTAATAGGAGGTCGACTGGGTCTCTGGAGCTGCCTAGCATGGCTGCCCCTGAGGAGCCTCTGTGACCACAGACCCTGTGTCATTTGTCATGTTTGGGGGCCAAGGAAGGGCACAGGGATGACATGGGCAACCGGAGGAAGGAGACCATGTGGGGGACAGTCGGGAGGTTGTGCAGGCAGGAGTTACTGGATGGGAAGACTCAAGGCAGATGTCGTGGAGGCTTTTCTGGGAACCCTGAGGGGACATGGACTCAGAGGCAAGCGGGGCAGGAGCTTCCTGCGTGTCTGGATCCTTCTTTTGGCATAGCCCTGGCTGTGCCATACTGCCCAGGCCTTCTGAGCTGCTCTGCCCTCCTGAAGGTCACAGGCCCAAGGTCAGATGTGTTTGTTTGCTGTTGTCTGGTGAGCAGATCCCTGAGTGGGGTGGCAAGGATGGGGCTGGCAGGGGGCAGAATGGACCGGTGGCACCCTCGGCCGAGGCTCCTTCTTGGTGCTCTGACCCTTAGCGGGCTGTCCCCCTGGCCTGGGCCCTGGTCCTCCTCCTCTTTTTAGGACTGGCTCCCAGGCATGCTCTAGTTCTTGGCCAGAGGGACACCTGGCAGAGATGTCAGAGCCACGTCTCAAACTCACCCTCTCTCTTTCCTCAGTAGCTCATCCACATCCTGCTTGCTTCGTCCCTGATACTGTCACAACCTGTGACAGCATTTTCGGAACTTTTGGTCTGTTCCACTGTCCTGCTGGACTATCAACTCTGGTGGGGGTGGCCATCCAGGCCTGGTCCCCAGTGGTGTCCCCAGTGCCTGGTCTGCAGGTGGCTACTGAAGGCATGAGTGGCTGTATCTGACTCTTGCACGGTGTGGATGGGATGGGCCCTTTCTTTACATGTCACCTCTAACAACAGATTCAAGGCCACATCATGAAGAGGTCACTGTCATGGTGACCCTCAGGTATAGCTGAGGGCCAAGGAGAGAAGGTCAAGTATCCCCAGGAGATGAAGCTTGGCCAGGATTCGAACCCAAGGCAGGCTGGTGCCTGACGCATCCAGACTCTGACTGAGCAGTGCCCAGCTGCTCCTGCCACTGGTCCTGCTCCATGCGTGTCACAGACACTAGCTCCATGGCTGTCCCCACACGTCATCCACATGTAGCTCCCTGCTCTTTCTAGGCTGAGAGCTCTGACTTGCCGGTCTTGGAAGGCCCTGGCAGTCTGCGGTCCGCCCAGCAGTGCCCCAAAGAAGGCAGGACTTGTGATCCTGTGGTGAGAAATGGGAGAACGGGGGAGCTGTGGGGGCTGGAAGTGAGCTGCCTCACCTCTGGTCCAGGCCTCTCCCTGGGCTTGTCAGCTGCTGGGTCTCAGACCTAGCAGAGGATTTTCAAAGGCTGATGGCCTTCCCAGAAGGGGCTCTCCTCTCCATCCAGCAGTTCTGTACGGAACACAGACACAGCTCGTTCCCTCCTTGTGCCGGGGGAAAGCCGAGGCCCAAGGAGGGGAAGCTGTTGCCCGCCATATCTAGCTGAAGGGGACCCAGGCTTCCAGCTTCCTGCTTCCGGCTCTGACTCCATCCGTGGACAGCAGGTCCTGCAGGCTCCCCTGGCCTGTGTCAGGACCTGAAGCTGAGGATGCTACCATGCACACAGTAGGACTGCAACACACAATCAAACTGCTTGAGGGTGAGCTCTGAGCTTCAGGCCTACCTGGGGTGGCCTGTCAGCTTGAATGCCCTTGAGATCCAGCCCAGGCATGGCGGAGCATACTTCTGGGCATGCCTGGCGGGTCACAGTCATGGCCTTGAGGAGCGATTCCAGCTGCTCACCCCTCTGCTCTGGTGTGGCTCCCTGCTCTGCTTCCCAGCCACCATGAACTAAACAGCTTTGCTTTACCCGTCCCCACACATGTTGTCTGTGCCTCAGAACTTTCTGATGGCAGGCTGCAACCATGAGCATAGTAACCCTCTCCTCCTTCTGGTTGTGGGTGTTGGGTACTGTCTTAGCCACGGGAAGGCTGACTGATACACCCGTATCAGAGAATGAACGCAGGTGCACGTGAGCGATTCCCCGGGTATGGCCCACAGTGAGGCTGCAGGGGCTCTGGCAACCAGCTGCTCGGGGAGACCTCAGGCCTCTCCTGCTTGGCCTGGGGACAGTGGGTGGCAAATAAGGGCTGTGGCTGGTCAGCAAAGCTTTCTTGGGGGAGGTGGTGCTGGTGTCTGCGACGGAAAGCTGGGCAAGGACGAGCCTGAGGATGGCAGGCCTGGGAGGGCCCTTGGAGCCCCAGAGGCACCTGGCTTGGATCCCCAGGACGGAGGGGAGAGAAAGCAGGTGGAGAGGCAAGGCCTGGAGGACAGGGTCTGTCCACAGATGGCGGGAGGCGAAGCACAGCCAGGCCCGGATGAGGGCCTTTCCTCTGGCCCCTCCACGGCTGAGCCTGAGCCCCTGACACTTGTGCGAAGCTCCCGCTCAAGCTCCTCAGTCCCTTGACAGTGAATCCCCTGAGCCTGCTGGCCTCCAGCTTTGGCCACAGGTGGATCCTGCTCCAGCACATCCAAGTGGGTGAAAACAGAACTTTCTAGGGCATGGAAGGGGGTTCACTGATGGACACCCCCAGGGGCAGGTTTTGTACCTATTCTTGTTTCTTCCTTACTGTACCCCATGAGGAAGTGACAAATCTTGATCTGTTTTAACACTTTTAGCTGTTTTACTGAAGTTCATCTCGTTACAGTGTCCAACTCAGTGGTCTAGTATATTAACAGAGCTGTACCACCGTCACCACCATCTAATTTTAGAACACTTTTGCTCTCCCCCTAAGCAATCTTGTACCCACTCACATCCCTTCTCATTCTAATAAGCAAGTGAGCCTGGTGCGATGAACTACTAGTCCTCTGTGGCAGCTCCTGTGGTTCCGGGTCATTCTGGCCACTTCCATCTCTCTCTCTTGCTGCTGTTGCTGTATCTTAAGCCCTTACCACTCCAGATGTGATCCATGGACCCACAGCAGGGATGCGCCTGGGAATCAGCTCGAAATGCAAGCTCCCAGGCCTTCAGCAGAGCTACCAAGTTGGAATTCAACTTTAATGTGAATGCCAGGATGTTAGGCTGGGACTTCGAGTGGTTTTGAGATAGTGCAAACTCCAGTCTCCCAGGCACGCCCCCGAAGACTCCTCACATGGGGGGGGGCGGCCCTTTGTCCCCACCACATCACTGTCACAACCCTGGAATAAGCAGGAATTTTGAGTCATGGAAACAGACCTGGAAGGAATTCAGGAAGCTGAGCCCCGACCCACAGGTATGCCTTTTGTCCCTCCTGGTCACTGTGCTCTGCCTGGGCCCAGATCCCTGGGGGACTTAGCACACAAGGCTGGGTTCTGCTTTCCCTCCAGGGTACCCCAGAGCCCTTGGCCCAGTGCTTGGTGCGTGTTAGGTCACACAGGCTCTGCTCTGTGACTCTGGAATGGCAACAGCAGCAGCTCTGGTGGTGACCAGATAACTGTGTCTCTTAGCTGGAGCCCCAATGGTGCCAGCAAATGGGCCTGCTGCCCAGGGCAGGGCCAACCTTCCAGTGACCTCTGTGTGGGCTCCCCATGTGTGGCATCCTTACTAGGGCTCCTGCACCTTGTTTCAGGATAGTGTGTGCCCATCGTCTAGTTGGCTACCTGAGGCAGCCCAGAGAGAATGCTGAAGGGAACGCTGGGTCCTGGGCAGGTGACAGCTGTGTGTGAGTGTGACAGCGGACTACTGTCCTCACCCACTGAGTTCCTCCCTTGGCTGCCTACTGGGTCTGCCTCTCACTTGGTGTCCCCAGTCCTCCATCCCCAGGAAATGCAGTGTGCAGGACTGCCTGCTCCAGAAGTAGTGGTCCTTCTTCCCAGGGTTCCCGGGTCCAGTGGGAGGGTGGAGTGGAGCTGAGCTCCTGGCCCTGCCAGGCCTGCAGGTGAGCCCTGGTTAGCATTAATGGGTACCTTTGTCCCCTGGGTCAAAGCCCCAGCTCCTGCTGGACCTGCAAGGCCTTTCACAATCTGTTCCTCCATCTTCCCTGCTGAGGTTGCAGCTTGGATTGGTTTCTACCTTGCTTTTTACCTCCAAGACTTTGCTCACGCTGGTCCCTCCAACAGAAGCACTTCTAGGCCTCCATGTAAACCTTGGTGCCCTGTCACCTTGCCCTAAACCACGCTGGGAGCAGGATCCCCCTGGGATGACCTCTTCTCTCCTCACTCTTGGCCTCTGTGCTGCTGTTGTGGGTTCATTTGCCTACCCGTGTAGTGGCTGAGCACCTAGGAATGCTTGGGAATGAACGCAGGGTGGGCGCCACCTGGGTGTATACAGGAGGTGTCAAATGGATGTGTCCCAGTGCAGTGGACAGTCAAGGTCTGAAACACCAAAGTGTGTATATCAGCGATGTGGGCAGCTTGGAAACTTCCCTATAAAATGTGAAGCCAAAGTGACCAGGATACAGGTCAAGCAAAGAGAAGGGGGAGGCATCTACGTGTTCCCCACAAAGCTTTGGGAGATGCCTTGGCTGCTGGAAGGCTGCCCCTAGTGACAGCGAGGCTTTGCCAGGCTGGGCGTTTGAGCAGCTAGGCCCTGGGGGAAGTTACACGGGAGATGCATATTAATCACCAGGGAAAAGCTCTATGATCTAGCACAAGGCAGCTTGGGGGATGGCTTCAGAGAGGAAGCAGTGCTCAAGCAGGGCTTTGAAGGTTCTGTAGGAGTTCATGAGGTAGCCAACTGATGAAGGCAGCCTGTGCTGAGGGAGCAGCCAAATGGGAGGTCACCAAGAGAAGAGGCGTCTTGGAGGGATGCTGGAAAGCGCTCTAGGGCTATGGGCAGGGGCCAGGATGAGAGGGGGGGATATTCAGAAGGTGTGAATATATCCCCACGGACTAGGCACAGGAGCACCATCCTAGGGAAACAGGGATAGACCGAGATGCAGCCAGAGGCAGAGGCAGGGAAATCTCTCAGAGGAGACTGAGAAGGGTGCAGGCAGAGATGGAGTGTGGGCAGGGCAGTGGAGGGGCTGGAGAGGAGGCCACATGTGATGGGGTGAAGGTGGCTCTGCTTCTCCGCAGTTCCTCCCAAGGTGGGTAGTCTGATGTTAGACACTCAAGCTGCTCTGCCAGCAGAAGTGACACAGGGTGCTTGGAAGCAGAGTCCTGAGAAGAAGGTACACAGCTGCCTGGGTCCCTAGCACATGCGCTATGGGAGCCTTGAGGCATCCCCAAGCACCACACCACAGAGGCCACCTATAGGCGCCTGGGGACAGCTGTATCAGATGAGCCGACAAGTGCAGCCAGCGCGGAGCCCGCATCCTGGCCACCTTTCCCCTGGAGCCACTGCAAGAGCTCCGGGTCATGGGACTAGAAAATTCACAGTGCGGAAACCCCGGCCAGAGTGTCACAGCAGAATAATGTGGTTTTTGGTCAAGTGCCTAGGCCTGGATCAGTTTATTGCATAGCACCTGCTAAACTGGAACAGAGTGGGAGCCAGCCGGCCTCATGCAGAGCAGCCAGGAGGCCACCTCTGGGTGGGATGGAGGGTTGGGGGGATCTGAGTCAGGACTGTCAGATGCAGCAAATAAAAAGGCAGGACACTTAGTTCAATTTCAGATCAACAGGGACGGCGTTTTTAGTAAAAGTATCTCCCGAGTGCTGTGTGGGGTGCAGTTCCATGTGTCACACTCATTGTTTGCCAGAATTTCTACTTTCCCCGGCCATCCTCAGCCCCAGCGAGGGAGTGGCCTGGAGGTGGGGGCGACATCAGCCTGGGGACAGCTGGGCGGGCGACCTGGGATCCGGGCTCTGCATGGGCACTGGCGCGCGTGGGTTGTCTCTTTTTCTCTGGTATTATGGCTTGAACCCAGGTTCCTCAAGAGAAGATCTTGCTAAGTCCCAGGTTGGATTGGAATTTGGGATCCTCCTGCCTCTGCTTCCTGACTGCTTGGGAGGACAGTCCCGTGTGCAGATTCCCTTAGCACGTGTCTTGGCAGCGGCTGGTCCCGGGCCCTTGCTGGAACCAGGCTGGTGACAGGGAGGAGCAGGTGCAGGCTCCCGCCAGCCTGGATGGCACCACCCTGTCGCACGTAAAGAATGCAGCCCTCTCTGAGCTCCTGCAGCCATGGCCAGGTGCCCAGGCACACACCCCCGGGCGCCCTGGCACCTCCCCCAGCCGGCCTTGCAAGCATCTCCTGCTCCACTGGCTGCCCTGTGTGCCGCTATCTCGGGCAGTGTGGACGGTGCTATCTTCAGACACACTGACGCAATGCACAGCCTGTGGTGCTGTCTGCGCCAGGGGAGGGCTCCTTGAGTTGCTGGGCTGGGCACAGTGAGGCACCCTGCCGCCTGCAGAGTATGCAGGGGTGGCAGGGAGCAGGGGGAAGCTGGAACTCTGGCCTTGGCCTGGAAGACTGAATACCAGGACAGCTCTTCTCCAAGGGTCGGGCAGACAGCCCCTTCTCATGCTTCTCAGGCATGGCCTGGACTCCACCCCTTTGCTAGGAAACCCTTAGACCTGCTGGGCACTGGGTACCACACTAGATGCCAGGGAGCATGCTGTGACAGGACAAGGCCTCTGTCCTCAAGTAGTAATTGGTTCGTGGGGAAGACAGGGTGGTGTGGGAGAGAGATGGGCGGGTGGTGGGGACCAGGCATAAAGCCGCTAGGATCCGGACTCCAGAGTCACACATGCACTTGTGACCAAGTGAGCAAGCTACCTGCAGTGTCTGAGCATCAGGTGTCTCATCAGGAGTGGTGGCCCGCTTCCCTCGCCTTCTTTCTGCCTTTGAGCTTGGGGAACGAGCCAGAGAGCCGCGGGAAAGCCGGCGGCAGCACGTTCCCCGCTGTCAGGGGTTATTTTTGTCTCTGCCAGAAGAGTTTTGTTTACTTGTTTGTTGGGCTTGCACTACCAGGTGCCGCTCTGTAGAGCTGCAGGACCATTTATTCAGTGCAGCACGGCAAGGGGGCCTGAGAGAGCTGGCAGGGGTGTCCCATGAAGGTGGGAGGAAGGTGCGGCAGGCACGGGACAGCTGCGCATGGCCCCCGGGGCAGAGAAAACAGGGCCTGCTTGGCCATCCAGGCTGACGCCCAAGGTGCCCTGGGAGGGTGGGATGGGGCAGGAGCCCAGAGATGCCAGAGGGAGGGTCACCCCTGGCTCAGCACTCAAGGCCTTTGCACTGCCAGCCTGAGGGGTCTGGACTTTGTCCATTTGAGGATCAGGAGCCAAGAAAGGCTTTAGCACAGTGACACACGCAGAAGCGTGCCTTGGCACTCATCCGTGACCTCTCTGCTCCTTACTCTCTCCTGAAACCCTGCCTCCTCCCTGGAGCTTCGTCTGAATGTCCTGAGTCCCCCAGTCAGGGCCCAGCCAAAGTTCTGGGGGCTGAACAGAGGTCAGGGCTGGTCCTCACCTGTTCCCTCAGCCCAGTGCCAGCTGTGCTGCCCTGTGCTGACTGGGCACTCATGCCCTGCCCCCATCGCACTAGTCCTCCGAGCATGCACGAACCCGGCTCCGTCTGTCGCTCTGTGATGTTGGCAGGAAACACTCAGATGCCACCACAGCCAACAGCGACCTACATCTGTGGGCCGAGCCAGCCTGGGGGTGGGGGGTGAGCCCTGAATCTCTGATCTTCCTGGATTAGACGCAGGCTTAGTGGCTGCCACCAAAACAGCCTCTCCCCTGGCTTTGGGAGTGGGCAGAGCTGGGGCCATGACTTGGGCAGCTTTTATTTTTGACAACCAGAGGCATGTTGTGGCCAGAGATAAAGTGTTGGAGGTGCACAGAGTGGACATGGTGGAGGCTGTTTACTTAGGGCCCCTGGGGAGGGGACACAGCCATCCATACGGAGGCCTCAGAGGGTTCTCTTAGAGCGGGATCGGTGGAACAGCAGCACAGAGCCTGTGACACATGCCAAGATCACACTGGTGGCAGGGTGGCGGCCAGGAGACTCGCTGGGTTGAGGAGGGGCTGGAAGAGGGAGAGGTGGTGGAGACCTATAGGAGAAGCTGGGCTGTAGCTTCGGGTAGGAAAGCTGGCTTAGATTTGGCCCAAAACTGTACACAGAGGGTTTCAAAAGCTGAGATGTAGTCCCCTGATCCAGTGACCCACCTACTGGAAAGGGAGGCCAAGCGAGAGTTTTCAGGCTTGCAGGAGGAGCCACCCTTCGCTTCTGCTCAGGGCAGGTCTTGCCGAGGATGGCGGCATCCGTGGGCCAGCTGCGTGGCAAGGGTCTCTGTTGGTACCTGGATGAGATCTCTTAGTAGAAACTAGACTCAAAGCCAGGCAAGCAGCTGTAACTTCAGAGAGCTGAGCTTGGAGGATTGTCTTAGGGCTGAGGCCAGGCTGGGGCAACATAGAGAGACCTGTCTCAGCAAAACCAAATCAAACTGGGGCTGGGGGTATGGTTCAGTGGCACAGTGCCTGCTTGGCAAGTGCAAGATCCTGAGTTTGACTCAGGGAGGTACCCCTTCCAAGTTGTCAAAACCAAACCAAGCCCAAACACCAAAAGAAAGAAAGAAAGAAAGAAAGAAAGAAAGAAAGAAAGAAAGAAAGAAAGAAAGAAAGAAAAGAAAGAAAAAGTTAATACACCCCAGAGCAAAGCATATAATCTTGGAAGAAGAAAGTGTAGTCACAGATGGCTTCCTGGAGGAGAAGACCCTAAGATACGTCCTGAAAGACAAGAAAGAATTAAATGGACCGAAGATGGGGCCTGGCACTGTGAGCCTGAGAAACAAAGCCAGGGGTTCTAGCAAGCACACAGGGCAATGACTGCTTTACTCTGTGACAACACAAACCTCAGCATGAGAGCGGAGAACAAGGACCCTGGGAAGGCCCTGAGGACAGGGTCCGCCAGGTGGCTGCCTACCCTGGGCAGAATGGTTTCTTCCTACAGGTTTCCAAGCAGGAGTGTGGCTTGTTTGGATGTGGTTCTCCACTGTGACCCAGGCAGGCAGCTGAGTCAGACTGAGCAAGAGGAGGCAGGGAGGCTGTCGCAACAGCCTGGCCTGGGAGAATGGGCCGAGCAGAGGATACAGTTGGGAAACGTGGCGGGTCCAGATGTCTGGCTGGGACGGTGACTGATGGGCTGTTTGTGGAAAGGTGAGGCCAGGCCGAGCTGTGGTGGACTCCAGCTGATCCCAGGCTGAGGTGTGGTGCATGTGGGGAGCTGGTGAGGCTTAAGGTAGCCCTTGGAATCCTGGGGAGCCCAGGAAGTCTGGGGTGTGGCCGGCAGTAAGGGCCTCACCCGACTTGCAGTTTTGGAAAGGGTGAGCGGCAGGCAGTGGAGCAGCCTTGGGACAGGGAGGTACCCCAAGAAAGAGGGATAGAACTCTGTGAACCCTGACCTTTAGGCAGTGGCAGAGGAAGGGAAGGCTCCCCAGAAGATTAGGGGTGAAAAAAGGTGGGAGCAAGAGAAATGGTGACCTCACACAGCTGAGGGAGGAGGTGGTTGCAATGACAGGACAGTGATGGCCATGTTGGCAGAGGGTGCTGGGGTAAGGACTGAGGGGGCCTCCCACGGGCAGCAAGGACTGTGGCTGGAAGGGAGCAGACCCCATTTTCAGCAGGAGTAAGAAGGTGCTGGGGAGAAGGAAGGAAATCCTGAAAGGGAGGCAGAATGGGAGGTGTGAGAAGGTTGTAGCACATCATTGCCGTCTTGTGAGGCAAAAGAGGGGTCTCTTTTGGCACTGGCTCTGGACAAGGGCAACGGTGCCATGCGAGGATGGGGCTGCAGAAGGCAGGAGGCGGGCGCACCTGAGGCCTTCATGGTCCCATGGAGTCAGGTGTCTGCAGGCATCGGGGGCAGGGTGGAGGAGTCACAAGGAGCAGGGTGAAGGGCACAAGAGGTTGGCCACGGTGGGCCAGGGGACCTTGGGGTCAAGCATGAGGGTCTAACTGAATCTTACGTGTGCCAGTCTGAGCTTGTTGAAGGAATCTGTGGCTGGCTTGGTGCGGGTGAAGGTGGGTGGGATGGCTGTGGAGTCTGGCCCTGGTGAGAGCATCTCACTCAGATGACCAAACTATTGGAGCAGTTGGAGAAGGCGACAAGAGGGGAGAAAGGCTTCAGGGCTAAAGTGGAAGAAGGGAAGCAGTTCTGAGTGCTGACCTGGCCCCTGGGTGCCCATGCAGTGGACTGGGCTGGAGTAGGGAAGGTTCCTGAAGAAGGAGCAAGTGGCCAGGTGTGGGGTGGTTCCCTACGTGAAGGCTAAGGCCATCAGGTGAAGGCCGCCTTGATGAGGGGAGGGACATGGGGAGTAGAGGCTGATGCTCCAGGTGTGGAGAGGGAAGAGGGGGAGGGGATGGGGAGGCAGAGGGGGAGAAGGCAGGAGCTCCTGAGCCCTGGAGGAGGAAAAGCCCTGCTGGTGCGGGCTGCTTGAGTCATGGTGTGAAAAGCTGCCCTCTCTGGGGCACTGGAAAGGAGTATGAGGACCTGGGGTCTGCTAAGGAAGTGCTGCAGGGGGACAGGAACAGAGGGGCTGGGGCTATGGGTGCTGAGGAGAGAGGGGAAGTTCTTAAAGGAAGCAGACTCTGGAGAGCAAGCCAGAGCTGTCAGCCAAACAGTGTTAGAGGCACAACACAGGAGTCCCTGGGGCAGGAGGCCGGAGGAAGATGGAGACACGTGTCCATCCTGAGAAGTAAGGGTTTCAGCATTTAGCAAGAGGGAGCAGAGCCCACCACCCGTCCCATGCTCATGGAGAGGCTCTATGCCACAGGAACCAGATTTTGTGCTTGGAACACAATGCTGAGCTAAGTGACAGCCCTTATCCTTGTGGAGGTCCAGGCTGGCTGGTGAGCTGTGTGGACAGAAAACAGGACACGTAATGAGAGGCACCCCCGAGAGCATGTTGGACAGGACTGACTGTGAAAGGGGAAGCGGTCTGTGCTGAAGGGTCCCTGGGGGCCTGTGGTGGCCTGGGACTCAACATGGGGGTCCAATGGGCCCAGGTGTGGTCTAGTCTCTGCAAAATCTTACTTGGTGGGCCAGGAGCTGAGCACAGGTGGTGTCTGATGAGCGGTACTCGGGAGAGGGTTGATACCAAGGTATCTTGCAGGTTGGGGAAGAAATGGTAGGAAGAGGGAGAAGAGCCCGATTCCCTGAGCACCTCATCCATCAACCTCTTGTTGCCCAGTACCAGTGTTGTGGTGTAGTAGGGAACGGCCCTTATTGTCCTGGTAAGACCTCAAAAAACTGGCCATACTCGCACATGCAGCACTTAGTGCCATGCTGAACACTTTGCCTACTTTGTGTGTGTGTGTGTGTGTGTGTGTGTGTGTGTGTGTGTATGCATGGGTGTGGTACTGGAACATGGACCCAGGACCTTGATATTAAGCAATACGCTGAGCCCTATATTTACCTTTACTTTCAACCAAGGTTTCACTACGTCCCTAAATTGCTGGGGCTGGGCTTTAATTTGAAATTCTCCTGGCTCAGCCTCCCAGAGCACAGGGAATCCCAGGGATGTCCCCTCCCACCCCCACGTCTCTATGCCCACATCTTAATGTATCCTCCAAGCCCCCGTAATCTTGCTGTCCTGTCATCAGCTTCCTGATGTTAAGTCTGCAGAGCCAGCTTGCTTGGTGACTTCAGGTAGCTCCTTAGCCTTTCTGGGCTCAGCTGCCTTTGCCGGAAGTGAGGGTAATAAAAGCACCTGCCATACAGGGTCACGCTGAGGGGTCAGCGAAGTAAAATGTGGAGGGCGCCCCAAGAGGCCCAGCGCACAGTGGGAATATACTAGCGCGCTCTGCCGCTATCCTTACTGCCCGAGGTCACTTAGGTGGGAGTGGGGACTGGGCCCCCGTGGGGCTGACCCCTGCCTCACCCTATGCCCTACCCGCTGTTGTTCTGGATGTGCTGACCCAGCCTGGAGGAGGGAGCCGCATGTCCCCCACCCCCCCCGGCCGCTCCTTCGCAGCAGACATGTGACATATTGTGGCGTGATGTGTTCTTCCCTCCTGGTGCAAGACGTGACTCAGAAGCCATGCTGGGGAAATGCGTTTCTTGATTTGCCCACCTCGTCGCCCCTGCATTCTTTTGAATCTCTCTGAATCAGACTTTATATCTGGCTCTGCCATTCACCCGCTTTATTTATGCAGAAAACGGCCCCACATTTCCAACTTGCTCAACAGCCGGAAAGACTCATCTTTGGCCCGGGAAGGGGAAAAAAAAGAGGGTTGGGGGTGGGGAGAGAGAAAAAGGAAGGCGGAAAGAAAGAGCCAGCAACAATCAAAACAACCTTTTTCTCCCTGTGTAATCTGGGCAGCTTCCCGGAGGATAATGTCTTTCCACCGAGCATCGCCCCTCCCTCCCAGGCTGTTTTCACAGGAAGCAAATCCTGGAGCATTTTCAATGCGCCCCTCGAGGCGGAACAATGAGGCCCTTGAACGCTCAGAACCGCACTTCCTCCAGTTATCCGGACCTGCGCCCAGAGCCTCCTGCAGAAGGAGGGGACCCAGGGGCGATCGGGAGGGGACCCGGGGGCTGATGGGGGCAGCCGGGGAGGGGCCGGCCTGCGGGTGCTGCCCAGCTGTATGAGGGAAGCCCATTAGCCCAATAATAGGCTTGGATCTGACGGTTTTGCCAAGGTACCCAGCATTTACCCGGCTCCCTGATTGGGGGTGGGGAACTGGGAGGAGGCAGCCGGGATCCAATTACGGCCGCCCCAACCCGGTCGGTCGCGGGGAGTTGGCGACGGGCTGGGCGAGACGGGAGGCGAGGATCGGAGTGCAGACCCTCGGCTGGGCGCCCTGGGGTGCCCGGCCGGGCTGGCCAGCGCAGCTCCACCCGCCTCATTGTCTATTGTGGTGGGCCTCTCCCCCTCTATCTCCTCCCGAGCCGCGCGCCTCTTTCCTCCCTCCTCCCGACAGAAAGAAGAGCCAGTCTGTGGAGGCGAATGAGTCATGAATAAACAAACAGCGTAGGGGGGAGCTGTCACTCGGAGCTGACTTCCTGGCTGCCAGCGGTGGCGCTGTGACCGCCTCCTGGTTGGGCCCTGGAGCCAGGCCGGCTGTGGCTGCTCCGGGAGCCCAGCAATCACTCTGTACCCCCACGGTGGGTGGGTGCACAGGAGCCCAGTTCTCAACGCCTGTCCTTGATACAGCCTTCATAAAAGCATGGATGGTCCTTAGAGGGTGGGAGCCAACGTAACACAGGTCCCTGTGTGTAGGGGAAACTCAGGGTTGTGAGCAAGTTCCCTAAGCCAGCTGGGTAGACGGGTGATGCCACTAGGGTGTCTGGGGCAGGGCGCTTTGCCTGGGTGGAGCTCATCCTCTGGAGTATAGGTTTGTGTCTGTGGACTGTGTGCTGTGTGCGTGGATGTGTCTGGTGAGTGCTGTGCCTGGGGCTGGTGGTGTGTGTGTGCTGCACACCATTTTAGTGACTGCACGAGCTTCTGCCACTTGAGACTTGAGACTCTTGCTTCTGTCTACTGCTTCTCTGCTTGGTCCTTTCTCTTACCCCGTCTGTGGGTTATTTGGGGCCATCACTCCTCATTAGCGAGGCTCCAGGGCCCCAGCAGACCTCCAGGGCCTGGCCCGGCTGGCCCCAGCATCCCGCCAGCTGTGGCCACACACAGGCTGCAGTGCTGCTGACTAATGCAGGCCAGGAGCAGAGCAAGCCCAGGCAGGGAAGGACTGTGGCTGGGCCCCTGTGGTTGGGCAGAGCCCGGGCCAGCCCAGATGTCCTGGGGGTTGTGACCACACCAGGTCAGAGGCAGGGGCAGGAGCAGATCATTTCCTTCAGCTTTCCTGGCAGCCATACATCCTCACCTGGGTCAGCCCAGGGCTGGGGCTGGAGGGTGGGCCTTCAGGTGGAAGGTTGTCACAAGCAAAGCTGAGCTGTGGCGCAGACTGTGGCCCCAGACCCTGCCGCTTGGGTCTCAAGCAAGAGTCTCAAGTCTCAAGTGGCAGAAGCTCATGCAGTCAGTAAAATGGTGTGTAGCACGCATGGCACACACACACACCACCAGCCCCAGGCACAGCACTCACCAGACTCAAGTCCAGAACCTACCAACCCTGGCCCTGCTCCCTGCTCCAGGTTCCTGGGTGGAGATAGACATGCAGGGAGAGAGCCCCTGTGACCACAGCAGGGCATCTGCTTATCTCTCCTGTAACCCCCTGCCAGGGCTGACTTGCTGGAGTTGTGTCCTGGCACCAGAACTGCAGGCTTAGCTGTGCCCTGACCTGTGAGGGGGATCTGGGATGGCAGCAGACCAGCCGTGGCCATTCTGTACCCTCTCCACCACCCTCCAGAGGACAGGTGGCTTGGACGCTGAGGATTAGCATGGCCAAGAGGCAAGTGAACGTGGCTTCACAGCCCAGCTCCTTGCTTTGCCAGCTCTGTGACCTAGAGCATGTCACTTGACCTCTCTGAATCCTTCCTCTTCTGTAAAATGTGCATACTGAGCCAACTGTGGTGGCACAGCCGTGAAGTCCCAGCACATTGGAAGATTATGGCAAGAGTAAGTTCGAGGCCAGCCTGAGCAGCATAGCCACTTAGTAAGGCCCTGTCTCAAAATAAAAGGTAACTGAACAACTAATTTGAAGACAACAATATGCGATATAACAACCATTGTTGAATTCATATTATTTTGTTTAATGAAATTCTGTATCATCTCTAATGTTTGTTTTACTATTTTATCCTTTAAAGAAAAATGGAAAAGGCTCAGGATGTAGCTCAGTGCAAAGACCTCAGTTTTTTTTTTTTTTTTTTTATGTGGAACCAGGGATTGAACTTGCGCTTGCCGGGGAAGCGCTTATTCCACTGAACCATCTCCCCAGCCCCTAAAGACCTCAGTTTTAATACCTAGCAGTGAAAAAAAAAATCTGTACTGATCTTGTGGTCGCTACTCCTTGAAGCTATTGCATAGCCGAAACAAACAAGGCCTTTGAGCTAAACACCAACCCTGGCTTCCGTGGGGCCACTCTCTGTCACTGTCTAGCCCTGTCCTGGAGTTTGCTGCCCATCTGTGTCGTCCTCTGGCCCAGGGCAGTGCTGAGACCTGTGAGCTCCTCTGGAAGTGAGGCTGCAGCAGTCCCACGGCAGGTGGGGTCTCTGAGACAGGGAAGGTGGGAGTCTGGCCTGGCTGGCTTCAGAGCTGATCTAGTCCCCAAAGGATACCTGGGAGCCCAGCACATTTCTAGGGCTTTCCTTGTGGGAGAAGGTACCATGCTCAAGCCAGGCTTTGGCTGTGCCTAGGTTGGCTTGACTCTGTAGACATATTTTTTCCTTGGGTTTTCGTGGGATTAAAAACCCATTCAATCCTCAGAAATAAAGGCATTTCACATGAGAGTATGGGGCTGCAAACTCCCTTGAGCAAGTAAGGGGCTTGACCACCCTGGAACAGGTTACTGTGTGGAAACTCCAGGCTGGGGTGGAGCCCCAGGGCCCAGTGGGGCGGGCCAGGGCTCTCCGATGGGCGCGGTCCTCACCATTCCGTATTGCACCTCTGCTTTCAAACCTGAGGCACAGAAGAATCAGCTGGAGTTCATATCAGCAGAGCTGGCCAGGGCTGCATGGTTTCTGTTTCTGAAAATTTTCCAGAGGACTTCTAGCAAATTCCTGGTGCTGCCTGTGCTGATGGCCCCCAAACCCATTTGGAGAACCATGGGGCCACCTGGGGCTGGGCCACAGAGGTCGTCAGATCTCGCCTCTTGCTTCTATGTGGAGTAAGGAAATAGTTTTCCACACCCACAACTCTAGACAAAGTAGAAAATTTAAGCCATGCAGGAGGATCACAGTGAGATCAAGGCCAGCCTGGACTATACAGTAAGACCCACCTCAAAAAAAAAAAAAAAAGAAAAAAAAAGTAGAAAAATTGTAAAAGACAGAGTCTCATTTGTTCCAGTAAAATGGAGAAGAGTGTACTTTTTGACGATGGGAGAGATACTCCGTTGTGTTCACAGGCATGCAATTTGAATATTTGTCAGATAAACACAATGTAAAGTACCACCATGAGATCTCAGTGAGGAACGTGGTTGTGCCTCCTCATTGACTTTATCTTCGTGACCCTGCAGAGGTTTGAGCTTGTGACCCCTGCCTGCAGCAGTGAAGCCATGAATGGAACAGCTGAGGCTGGTGTTAGGAGCTGGAGTCCCAGAGTGTGCAACAGGCCGGGTCCACCCTCTACTCCCGGGGTCACCAGCCGTGAGCATGGGCAGACACAGGAACTAAACTCATGTATGTGAAAGGGAATTATGTTTGCTGCACCAGTTGGGATATTGAGGTGAAGGATAATGGGGTGCAGGGGGGTGCCCTTAATTCTGAGTGGTCATAGAAGCTTCCCCAGGGGGCAGATGCAGCACAAGTGGAATTCTGGACCTACACTTAGGCTCTTGAATCTCCACCCTAAAGGATGGTGCAGGTAGAAATTAGCACATTTGGGCTGATTCAGCTCTGGTAGTCCCTTAGGTTCCCCACTTCTGGGGATGTCACCCCCTCAAAATCCCACCGAGGGCTCGCCAAGCTCTGTGGCTGTCTTGGCCTCGACTCATGCTGTTCTCTCACTGCCCTCTCCTAGTCCTCTGACCCTTGGCTGCTCCTCACTCTCGGGTGCGTGTCCACACAACGTCTGGCGTGTCACAGCTTCGTGGAGTCTGTGGGTGGCCCAGGAGCCACCCTCGCAAGTGACCCTGTTTGCTTCTACAACCATGTTCAGAGGAGGAGACGGGTCCCCTGATTTCCTGACCTCACTTCCGCATGGTCTTCCACAGCATTGGAAGGAGGGACACGACTGACAACAGTGGTGCTGCTGTCTGCGCCACCCATTGGACTTTCCTGCTGCTGGCGGACACCTGTCATCTGTGCGACACCCTGAGTCATCTGAAGGCCTGAGTGGGCCAGACCTCCATGGCTGGTTTTAGAGAGTGCAAATACAGGGCAGCCATGTCTTCTTATTGTACCACGTAGGTTCTGTCCAAGTCTTGGGTGGGGTGCGCTGGGCCTGGGATAGCTCTGGAGCTGCCCTGCTAGTCCCAGATAATTTACTACAACCAGCCACCAAGCACAAAGAGCCATTCCTCAAGTGCCAGGCCATGGCCATGTCCCAAGCACACCTTGTAGGCGTGACTACATTCTTGGCTATGCCTTACCTCATCAAGTTGGATTTCTTGTCCCTGATCCTTGAGGGACCATCCCCAGTCCCGGTGGTTCCTAAGGCTCCACTGCAGAGCCTCTTCCTCCTGGAGTGGGCAGCCTGGCTCTCTGTTCCCTGTGCTGTCCTGTTGCTGTCTCGCCAGACCCACAGAATGCACACTAGTGACCCTGTGAGCTGAGGACACCACACTTTCTGCTGGCTGCGAGGTCATGGGGCAGGGGACATGTGGCTCTCAGCAGAGGCCTCCCTAGACAATGTCAGCAACTCCAAAGCCACCTGGGTCTGGCACTGGGCCTACAACCTCTGGGGTGTGGAGATTGCTGGCTGCAGGGAAAGGAATATGTCCATCTGGGTCTTTTTTTTTTTTTTTTTTGGCTAGCTCAGCCCACCCTAGGGGTTGGGCTAGCACTGCATGTGGTACCAGGGATCAAACCAAGGTCCCTGCACTTTGCCTGAGCTTGGCTAAGCAGGTGCTTTAGATTGCTGAGCTATTTCACCCCTTCCCCCTTTTTTCCGTCTTTTTGAGAGAGGGTCTTGCTATGTAGTTCAGGCTGTCCTTGAACTCACTTTGTAGCCCAGGCTGGTCTCGAATTCACAGTGATCCTCCTGCCTCAGCCTCCCGAGTGCTGAGATTACAGGTGTGCAGCACTATGCCTGGCTCCACCTCAGTCTTTGCCTTCAGGAGAGCTCTGCCCCCAAGGTTGGGCCGCAGAGTGCACAGACTGGCCTCTTCCTCCACCATCCCTACTCTCAGCTTCAGGGTTCAGCGGCCAGGCTGGAGACTAGAGGTGCTCGGCATGCATGTAAGGCCTGCTGCATGCCTCTGGCAAGAGGGCCGGGCTCTGGGGTGCCCTGAGCCTTCAGGGTTGCAGTTTCCTTCGATGTAGAGTGCTGTCCCCATCTTGTAGGCCATTGTGAAGATTATAGATCTCTCAACATGTGCTCTCTCCTGCCTCAGCTGTCTCCTGCCTGGACTGTTTCCTGCTTGTCCTTGCCAGTATAGCTCCTACCAGCACTCTCCAGAGATTCTGGGCTCAGTGACCGACTCTAGGAATCCCTCCCTGGTGACTGGCTTCCTATCAGGCTTCCTGCGGCGGCATCTTGCCCTGTCTTCCCGCCTCTCCTGTCTCTGTGCCTTTCCCAGTAGACTGTGAGTCCACAGTGGCCTGCGTGGTCTCTACTTTCTTTGCCACATTGTTCCTCTACCAACTTCACGCCTGGGACTTCAAAACAATCTATGAGAATTTGCTAAGTAAACAGTGAGTTTAAAGGGCCCAATACACAGGAACACCGTAAACTGCAGCCTCTCTTATCAAGTGTGGCTCCTAGGGACCCTGGAGGACCACTCCTGAGTTAAGGCTGCCAGGAACAAGTTACACTTTCAGCAAAGTCCGCATCTGGCCCATGCCAGGCTGCCTTCCTGAGAAGGTCTCGGGGGCCCGGACACCCAGCCCATCACTACCTTCAAGAGAGGCAGGGTCCGGCGCGGTCCACCTGGTGTGCAGAGCAGTGGTATGGGTGTCTGTGGGTTCCTGAGGTCATGGGCTCCTCCCAGTGATATCTGGTTTTCGGAATCCACTTAGTCTGAACTGGAGCCTGATGCTCCCAACTCCTTCTTGAGCTGTCCAGGACCCGCATCTTCCGCCTCACCCTGCTGGGCCTGCTTCTCCAACTGCCAAGCAGAACAAGAACTTTGGGAGATGGGTGGCACTTGGGGCATCCGACGGCACAACCAGTACTCATGGCATTTTGTACTCTGCAAAATCAGTCGTCTGTGCTTTCCTAATAGGATGTGCCATCTTTTACTGGGGAAACCCGTGGCAAATGGGTAATGAGGACATAAGGTCCCCACATGGAAAAGGGTAAGGGGGCACCATTTGTGTGATGCGACACACACAGTGGCCCTTGAGTTGGAGCCAGGCGGTGGTGCTGGCCGTGCATGCTGCCAGCCTTGGCTCACCTATGTCCCTCAGATCTCTGACCTGTATCTTGGGTCCCTGAACGCTGTAGTGCCTTTTCCCCGGACCTTGCTCTGCTCAGCTAATAACCTGCTGACACCCTCCTGTGGCACACAATGTCCTCTCTGCTCACACGCGCCCCTATGCACACACATTCAAGCACCTGAACATGCGCAGACACCCTGGCCGCCTCGCTTTCATGGCTGAGTGGTCTCTGTCTTTTCCCAGTACGGGAACGTTGGGAAAAGAGTCCCAGGCAACTTCTAGGAAGGATATTCTTGGGCTGGCCAAATAGCTCAGAGGATTAAAGTGGCTGCAAACAGGCACAGGGGCTGGGGGTTCAGTCCCCAGGGCCTGCCGTGCTGGCCCCACCCACCCCAGGGGCATGCTGAGATGGCAATTGAGACTGGGTGTGGTGGTGCCTGCCTGTAATCCCAGCTCTTGGGAGGCTGTAAACAGGTAGATCACTCAGAGTCCGATCTAGTAGTGAGACCCTGAACACCCTGTAGACCTTTCTCTAAAATTAAAAAATAAAAAAGGGAGAATATTCTTTCTAGCTCTTTCTTATCTTCTGTCACCTCCTCTATAAATGGAGGGACACTGAAGTCAGAGAGGGTAAGTGGTTTTCCCTCGGTCCCTAACAAGACAGTGGATGTTCCAGTAGGAGCACCTGTGACACCAGGATGTAACCCACAGCGGGGCTTCCCGGGAGGTAACAGGGAACTGGCCTGCAGCAAGGCCCTGTCAGTGCTGTGTCCCATTATTCTTCAGTGGAAACTGAGTCAGCGCTCTGGGCCATGCATTCTGCCAGCCTGATTGGCTCATGTGCAGATCACACAAGACAGAGGTACACAGGCTCTGAGCTGCAGCCCAGGGTTGGAAGTTTGGCCTCCACATTTCTGGGAAATTCCGGGTTGGGCAGCTGCTGTCTGCAGAGCAAAGCTCATTCAGACTGTAACTGCAAAATAAAAAAGCAAGCCTAATAAACAGCGTTCTGTGCAGAAGCCCAGGGCCAGCCTCTCTGCAGCCACTGCGTGCTCGGGTCGGCCTGCCTGGGGCCTTGCCCGCTGGCTGGTGTGGGGCCCTGGGCCAGCCGGCCAGCAGCCCGCCCCAGCCCCCTCTGGCCCTGCCCCCATCCTGCTGACACAGGCTGTCCGGGCCTCTCACCTCCCGCCTCCTGCCTCCCGCCCTCCTGCTGGCAGGCTGTGGTAACAAGATGCCCTTTGTGTGCAGGTTGGGCCAGTGGGGCGCAGGGGAGGGGGCCGCGGGCAGGCTCCCGTGCTGCTTCTCACCGCTCAGTCTCAACCCCTGCCCGGCTCCTGGGACAGAGTCGCAGGTGACCAGCCAGGCAGATGGAGCCCAAGACCTTGGCGATGACCTCAGATAACCCCTTTTTTGCACAGCAGGGGAAACCAAGGCTGGGCACAGGGAAGGGTCTTGTCACAAGCTTGGCCAGTGTCAGGACTCAGGAGAAGGCACGCCTTCTTATAGTCTGGGGCCCTAGACTGGTGCTGGGGTCTCCATGGTGCCTTACTTCTCCCCAGAACAGCCGGTGTGACCAGGTGCATGCACACACACATTGGTGTGTTCGTGCCCTAGAGCATGTGAGTCTGTGCATGACCATGTGGCTGAGTGAGTGCTTGCATCCCTGGGGTCTCCCTTGCCTTCTCCCAGCACACCCAGGCCTGTGCTCAGAGGTACTGCCCCTTCTGTGTACCTTCCAGCTATGGAAGTGGGCAGCTGTGACGGGCAGCTCATTACCTGACAAGTCACCCCCCTGCACCCAAGGTGGGTCTCTCTCTCTCTCTCTCTCTCTCTCTCTCTCTCTCTCTCTCTCTCTCTCTCTCTCTCTGTCCTCCTGTACTGTGCATTGTGGAGTTCAGGGCGAGGCCCTGGATGGGACGGCAGATGCTGCTGAGAACTGGGCTCTGGCGTGAAGAGGCCTGGTGTTCAATCTTGCTTTTGTCACTGTGAAGTAAAGGCCAGTTACTGCCTCTGTTTTTCTCCTCTGTACTATGGGATTGTGAAGGCTTGCCTCCCAGAGGTGCTGTGGGCTTTGCAACAGTACCTGTGAGGCTCTTAGAGTCGTGTGTCGTGCACAGTGGGCCCTTTCAGAACATCAGCTATTGTTGTTATTACCCTTGTGGTGATCACTGTTCTTGAGCCCAAGTGGCCTGAAGTGACTTGGGGCTTGCAGCCTGGTGGCATGAAGGGCCAGCTGTGGTTACTGACCAGCAGGCAGCAAGGGTGGGGATGGCCCCTGAAAGGGGATGCTCGTCCTCGGCTGGACCTCCTCTGAGCTCATGCCATTTGGTACTGGCCTGGTCCCTGCACCTGGCTTCCTCAGGCCTCTTGCCCAGGGTGATGGCCAGGCCCCAGGAGAAAGCACAGGATGGCCTGGGAGTGGGTGCTCCTCCCATCCTGATGGGAGGAGGGTGGCCCTGGTGGGCGGCAGGCTTCCTGCTCCTGTGGCTGTGCTGCCCCACCTAGTGCCGGGAGGGCCATCTGGGCCGAGTGCTCCAAGGGGGCCTGCCAGCCATCTGCTGGCTTGGCGCTGGCTGCTTCCGAAAGGCAGCAGGGTGTCTTGGGGCTGGGGCTGTAGGAGGAGCCGGGCCTGTTCCTGGCCTGGGCAGCCTGTCGGGCCCCAAGCTGCCATGAGGAAGGAGGCCTGGGCCCCAGCTTCTCGTCCTAGTTCTGCCCATGGCAAGGCCGGGCACAGAAATCACCCTCCTGGCTGTAAGCTTTCTGCCACACAATGGCAGGCTACCAGTCATTGCTGCCTCAAGGCCCAGGATTTGACTAGGGCACACACTAGGTCCGCAGAGAGTCCCCCCCTTGGACCTGACCTCAGCCTTGACCCTAAGGCCCCCTGGGGAATTATGTGCACCAGGAGCACTCAGGTACAGAGCAGGATTTCTCCCTCAGCGACAGCCTGGCCCCGGAGGGTACAGGGTGACAGTAGTGAGGGACACATCTCAGAAGAGGGAGGCTGGCTGGGACGAGGAGGTAGCTTCTCTGTGTGGGCATTCATTTGCTCTTCCAGGGTCAGCACGGGTCCTGAGCGTCAGTACACGCCTGATGCTGGGCCAGACTCAGGGGTGGTGGTCATGACAATAGGGGTAGGAGTCACTCAGTGATGTAGCTTAGGCTGTGAGCAGAGGATCAGAGCAACTGAGGGGCGATGGGGGCATTGCCAGAAATAGGCTGGGGAAACGCAGAGTCAGAAGGAAGCTATGGGGCAGGACAGTGGGGTTGTGGAGGCAGTCAGAAGCCCAGGTGACTGTGGCCCAGGACAGAGGAGACGACAGCGCAGCCCAGCAACCTGCCAGCCCCCACAAGTCCCCATGGGAGCTGCATTCCCATACAGGGCATCCCCCCAACCTCAGACAAGTCAGCCGCTTTTGGGGAGCAGGAACACCCTGGAAGATGGAGAACAGAGGGGCCCAGGGGACTCTGGAACTGAGACACTAGCTCTGCCCCACCTTCTGTGAGACCCTAGGCATAAAAGCCAGAGGGCATTTATCTGCGTGAGGATCAGTTGCCTTGTCCACCCAGTGGCCTCAGTGACTTCTGATTTTGGAAAGGGAGGATGGAGGCAAAAGTTCCCAGGTTCCCCTTCAGGTTACCACCTCTCAGAGGCTCCTCCTGGTCCCAGGGCTGGGCGGGGCTTCCTGTGAGCACTCCCCGTCTCGCGGTCTCCACCCGTGTCATTCCTGCCGCATCTTCCTCCATGGTCCCACTGGTGACCAGCTGGCGTCCTGGCTGGGCACCCTGCAGCCTACATTTCCTGTTCCCTCTCCACTTATGTGCTAGAGGAGACGCACAGAGGGACTCAGATTGTGGCCCAGCAGGTCTGGCTCAGGGGACCTGGCCCTGGCCACCTTTAGGCTCCTCAGTGTCTCAGCATCCCTATCCCAGTGGGTCCTGCCCCAGCCTCGATCTGGGTGTCAGCTGCCCGAGGTCTCTTTTCCAGTCTCTGGGCAGCTGCCCCACTACTCCTGGGCTCAAGGTCTAGAGATGTGTCTCTGACCCCACGTACTTCTCTGCCGTTGCCCTGCTTTACTCTCTCCAGAGCTTGGTTTGCAGCCTTGTCCTCTACCCCACCCAGAATGCAAGCTCCAAGGCCTAAGACCACTTCCCATCTTCCCATCCTGTCCCTTCTGTCCTGAGCCTGGCCAGGAGGGTACTCAGGAGTCGCCTTCCTGGGGCTACAGACTCCTGTTTGGCAGGAAGTGCCCTTGGTCTTTCTGTCCTGGCTTCCTGGCATGGCCCAAGCTCGCTGCTCTGTGCCAGCTTGCTGTCCCCTGGAGACAGGGTGATCGTTTCCCCGAAGGCAGCACTCGTTGCGGACTATTGGCCACCAGACGTTTTCTGGCCTGAAATCAGCTTTGCAGGGACTTCCCCCGGCCCTACTTCTGCTCCTTGAGGCAACACCTCAACAGAAGCTCTGATCACCATTTGAAAGTTACAGCTTCCTGGGGGAAAGGGTCTGGGCTCCAACTGGCTTTATCCTGCTTCTCCAGGCTCAGCTGCACCCTGTGGAGTCTCAGGGCTCCTGTTTCTCCTCTGTCCGTGCTGGGAGTCGTGTCCCCGGGCTACACCAGGGCAGGAGGAAGTGCTGAGCTGTGTGTCTAGCTGCGTGCCATGTTGACGCGGAAAACGCCTCCCCAGTTCTTCACTGTTCTGGGGTGTCCAGTCTCCCCTGCTTCTTCTTCCAAAGAAAGCAAAACTGGGAGGAAGCAGCCAGCTGCTCAGGTAGGCCCGGGTCACCAGAGGGAGGAAGACCAGCGGGTGGGTGGTGCCGAGAGGCCCTCAGTGATTGATGGCGTTGCCTTCTGGGAGACGCTGTACGGCAAGGTTGCCCAAGGTCAGTGCCTCTGCTCTGCGATCTCTCATGAAAAGGAAGAAGAGAAAGCGGGTGCAGTTTCCAGTTTTTTAAGGAGCTGGCTCAGAGCCTGTCCTAGACATCAGGGGAAGGCAGCTGACTGCCTGACAGCCCAGCCACAGCCCGGGAATGCCTGGAGGGAGAAGAAAAGGCAGCCATTTCTCCAGAAACTGCTGTGTGCGCCAGGCCCTGAGCCGGGAGCCAAGAGTGTGTCTAGCCCCCAGGAAAGGCCAGATGTTGTTCTATAGACTGTATGCAGCTTACTCATTTAATGAATGTAATCCTAGCTCCATTTCAATCCATCAGAATTATGCACCCATTATAAAGACTGTTTACCCAAGGCCCAGGGAGGGCAAATGATATGCCCAAGGTCTTGCAGTCCACAAGGACATTCTTTAATGCAAGGCTCACCACTCCTTGGAGACAAGGAGCATTGTTGACACTAGTTGCCCATGCTATTCAACTTGGTTCAAGCCCTTTGAAAGTGGGGCGGGGGGGTGGTGACAAGCGGACGGCTGGAGCGGCTGTGTGTGAGTGGAGGTTGGGAGGGACGGGGGAACCGAGCCAGCCCCAGAGCTGTCGTGGACACCTCTGATGTCCCTGCCAGTGTTGTCTTCAGCTTTCCATGGATGCCTGTGCTTCCACGTGGACCCAGAGGAAGAAGCGAAAATCCCCATCAAAAATTCCTCTTGTGCTGCTGCCTTGTTATCAGAAGAAAAAGTCAGACGGAAAGGCGAGGTCTGGGCCCAGCATCTCAGATCAGGACCCGCCCTCCCGCCGCCACAGCATGAAGTCAGGCAGGGAGAAGTCCTGGGCCGGGGCCAAGGCCTGAGCTGGCCCTGTACCCTGGCCAGTGTCTATCCTCCCAAGGTCCTCTGCCTTCCTCAGGGACCCCTGATTCCTCTGGCTGCCACCAGAGCCTCCTCACTAGTATGTACTCAGAACCCGGAGCTCCTGGAAATCAGGGACGAAATCAGCGTCCTGGTCTCTCTGGGACAATGCCCAAGGGCCCAATGTAGCTCTATGTTGGAAGCACCTAGCATAGAGGGTGGAGAGTAATCTCTTGTCCCAGCCTTAACAAGGATAGTCTTAGGGAATGTGGTGATATCCTAGGCTAGGCCTCGCTTTCCCCACCTGTACAATGGGTATATTAGTATGCCATCTCAGCTGGCAGATGAAGATGAGGTGGGATGGCAGATAAGAAGGTGCTGTGGACATGGTCAGATCTTGGCCAGCCACTTAGCTGCTGGTAGCCAGTAATTTTCAAACTTCCAATCACACTGAATCACTTGGGGATTCTAAGGTGTATCAGTGTCCAGCTCCTTCTGTGGTGGCTGAATGGGGCAGGCACTGGGGGTGCTAAGAGGCCATCTTTATCGCGGGTGATTTTAAGGTGTGGTCGGGTACAAAGCCTTGGGGCAGCCCCTTTGGTTCTGTGCTTTCCTGCCTTGTTGTGTAGCGAGGGCGTTCACAGGTCAATAGCAGGCTCCTGTATCTCTGCCACTCTCTGGATTTATCCTGCTGGCATAGAACGCACCCCTGCAGGGGGCTGGGAAGCAGAACCACCTGTGGCTTCAGTGGGCCTCCTTCTGTGTGCTGAGGCTGGCTTGGGGCAAAAGTGGGGGTGAGAGGGAGACTCAGGGCCTGGTCCCTGTCCTATACCCGCTCACGCGAGGGTCCTTCCTGTCTGTGACCTAATCTCCAAGTCGGAGGAGGAAGTAAAGGCCACAGCAGAGTGTGCCTGGGCACCTTCCGCCCCTGAGGGCTTTCCGTGGGGGAAGGCCTCCTGGATGCTTCTCAGAGAAGAGAAAGCCAAGCCTCTGACAGGTGCAGGGGCTCTTCCATACCACCCAGGTCACAAGGGCCAAATGGGAGCACAGGCCAGCTCCGTCTGTCTTCTGCGCCCCTGCTGCAGGAGGTTGGTGATGGGGCAGATGTGGCTCAGTGCAGGCAGCCAGGGCCAGGGCATGAGGGGCCAGAGTCTGGGGAGTCAGCGGGTCAGTTGCCAGCCAGCCTAGGGTTCTTCTGCTCAATCAGACAGAAATCACGAGTTGACAAAGTGCAGCGTGGCTAGCAGTCCTTAAGTTGCCGCTTGGCCCAAGCCAGCTCTGGACGCTACTGTTGCTCTCACCCCCTATGGCCAGCTTGCGCTGGACTCTGAAGGTCAGCTGTGCTGGGCACTGGTTGTCAGTGGATCATCTTTGTAGCTCTTTGATGTTAACAGCTCTGAGTGGTTTTTTTTCCCCTTCTTTTTTTTTTTTTTTTAATAACTGCCCTGCCCACACTGCCCAGGGTTAAAATCTCAGATAGATTCACAGGACTTTTGGAGCCCATACCACCCATGAAATATATCATGAACAGGTTTCCAGGAACACTAAAGCAAGTCTTTATTGTAACAAGGTCTGTGCTGCAGCGCAGGGATCCTTCTAGAGGAGGGAGCCCTTCTAGACTAACACCCCAGAAGTGGCTGGGGAGAGCTGCAGGCCCATGGGGAGGTGGGGGGTAGGGCTGGAAGCGTGTTCTGAATGTTGGGCACGCAGGTCCCTCCCCTTCTGAGCTCAGTCATTCCAGGATACCCTCTCCCTGCTTCCAAAATGCAACAGTATTGGCGGAGGGGGCAGGGGAGAGGAGAGCGCTGCCTGTCCAGCTGCACTCAGTTGGAGCAGAGTAGAGTAGACAGGGGCCGTTTGCTAGCCAGGGAGGACACCGAAGCAAACTGCCGTGGACAGGTGCTTACTCTCTTGGGACTGAGACAGTGCCCTGCAGTTTGCAAGCTACAGAGCTGGGCTGCTGGGGTCAGGCCTCCCAGGTCACTTTGTAATCAGGTGAGAGACAGGATGGGATTTTGCACAGTCAGCCTCAGGCTCCAGCTACATCTGAGGAGGTCCAGACGGTCAGGCCACGTCAGGACCTGGGACCACATGCATGAGTGAGGTAGCCAGGCAGAAAATTCCCTCACGGCGGAGGTCTGCAACGTGAGGCTGCAGCAAGCAACTTGAGGGTGTTCAGAAAGGGTGGTCTGGACCCTGCCTCCCCCAGGTTCCTCACGGGCTGGGGCTGGAGTCTCTATCCTCACCAGCCTTACCATTTTCCCACCTGCACAACGGGGGCTTCCAGCAGTCATTTTAAGTCAAGTTCAGGGAATAGCCTTATAAGCAGGAGAGGCAAAGGCACTCCTTTCTCCATCCATCTACCCGCCACCCATTGCCCCCCTGCCCACGTCCACCCCTGCTTCCTTCCAGGCACCCACCAGGCCTCATGCGCTTCTTTGGCAAGCCACCTCCGATCAGATGCTTGTAGATAGAGATGAGTCAGAGCTTCTGCTTCCAGAGACTCCTAGTCTCACTGGGGTTGCCCATCCCGTGGATGAAGAGGTCTGTAGTAGTTCCACCTAGGCTGTGGGGGCAGATTTCATCCATTCTGAGCTGGGTTGAGATAAGACCCAGAGCTGGCCAGGTGGGTGGGAGGGGAGGGATGTCTCTGGAATGGGTGTGGCACAGACCCAGGGCGGCATGGTATATTTAGGCCTCCTGGCTGGGCATCATGGCTGAGACTTGGCGGCACCAGGATTGAAGCTGTGGGTGGGGGTTTCTGAGCCAGGGAGGAGTGTGCTGCTAGATCCGGCTTCAGGTGGGTGACTCAGTGGGACAGGGAGGGGCAGTGGGCATCGTTGGGCAGGCCCAGGCAGAAGATGGGGCTGCTGGGACTGATGTGTGGCTTTGTCCTCTTCCCCCAGGAGCTTGAGTCTTCTCTCTCTGCCCAGCTTTCCTGTCTTTTTGAGGGGCAGGAGACCTGCACAGAACACCCCGCCTGGCCCTTGTCTCTCCCATTCAGGCATGGGAAGGAGCAGTACTATCATTTGCATTTTGAACCCTCCATCTCCTAGCATCTCACCTTAATAAGAGCCAATTACACCTCTGCCCCAAACTGCAGGTTGCCTGCCTGTCATTGGACTTTCATCCTGTTTGAGGTGGGGAGGAACTGCTCCTTTAAATGTCACGTTTAGCATATGCAAATGAAGAGTTAATTGTCCCTAATGGAAACTGAACTCACCTGCTTGCTGTGAGTTCCAGACAAAGCAGGCATTGATGAAACAGGCACCAGGGCAAGACTGGGGTCTACTCTCTGTCCTGTCTCAGCTGGTGTCCCCGGCCTTGTCTACTTCTCTCGCTCATCTAGAAGAGGGCAGTGCCAGTTGGAAGGTGACACATTTAGAGATCTTTTCTCTATTTGACACTGAGGCCTGGAGGGCCGAGGGACTGGCTCAACAAGGTCAGAGGCTGCGCCAGCTTCAGGGAGAGTGAGCGTGGGGGTGCGTGGCAGCCCGTGGCAGGGAAGTGAGTCTCAGTGGTCAGGCACCCACAGGAGTGCTGATGGACAGCCTCGGGGTCTAGCGCTTCCTGGCAGTGCATCTCCTCAGGCGAAAACGTAGGAGAGGTGCTGGGTGATCTCGAGGCTGGGGTCAGGGGCGAAGGCTGCCGAGGGTAGGAGCTTCGGATACCGTCTCAGCCACTGGCCCACACAGTGCAATCCATCCTCGTTTCTGGTTGCGATCCTTTCCTGAGAGCGGAGGTGGCACACATCCACAGGGAGAGAACTCTGCCACAGTAGCACACAAGCTGCAGCAAGGGCCCTCCGCGTGTGCCATGGTCAGAAGGGGTTTTTCTGGGAAGAGAGAAGCCCTCTTAGAGAATGAGCCCCACTGGCCCACCCTCCAGGCCTGAGGAGTTTTCAGAGTCCCAGGTCTGGGCGGCATTTCTGACCTGCCCCTAGAATCCTGCTCTCCTCACTGGAGTCAGGGCTAGGGTTGTCCTATCCTGGATCCCACTGGCTTTGCAGCCCTGCCCCTGCCCCTGGGGAAGTGCTGCTGCTGTGGAGTTGGAGGGGTGCAGGTAAGTCTTTGCCTGCCTCTTGAACATGACATGTCCCCTGGGGGTTGCACACCTTCAACGGTGGACTGCACTGTGCCACAGCTGCCGCATATTGTGTCAGAGAGACACTGCCAGAGGGCACACAGGGGGCCTGGCACATGGGAGGGACTTTGGAGGGGTTTGTTTTACAAATCGCTTGCTCTGTTCCCTGCCCCTGTTCCCTGCCAGTGGAGAGGCTGGACTGCTGCTGCCCCAACTGCCAGGAACTCCTGGTCTGCTCACCTGTCCTATCCAGCTGCCCTGTGTCTTCTTGCCCTAGAGGGCCAGCGCAGCTCAACCCACCTAGCTGCTTGCTGGCCCAGGGATGCTGGTGACCTTGGAGAGGGGGCCCTAGAAATCTCTGGCCATCTGAGGAGAAACAACTGGTTCGAGTCACACAGTGAGCTCAGGGGTCAGCAAGCCTCTCTCCAGCCTCAGTGGCCTAGTGCTTCAGTGGTCACTCTGAGGTGCATCTCTGCGGGACACGGCTGGCACAGCTACTCTGGGCCGAGGTCACAGCCCTTGGCATCCAGGCAGTGCTGGTCACAGGCAAGGGTCGAGATCAGGAGACAGGATTTGATCTGATACGGACAGGTGTTTTGTTAGGCTGCTGAGAGGGGGTCTGGCTGTTCCTGCAGTAAGACTTAGCCTGCTCTGACTGATTCCAGAGTGCATGCCGGTGACTTCGGCATGACAAGGGGTGAGTTGTAGGCCCTGCATGCACAGGGACCATGTGTCTCACCAGAAGCCGCAGGCAAGCACGTAGAGTAAAGATCGTGTGCTGGCCCAGTAACACCTGTTTGTTGGCGGCTCAGGCTGGGCCAGCAACTTAGTCTTTTCTTCTGTGGGTCTCAGCGATGGCAGCCATGGGCCTCAGCAGGTGCCGTCTGCACAGTGTGAAGGCTTCTCCTAGGATGTGCAGACAAGGGTGCGACAGGAGCCCAGCCCCAGTTTGTAGGAACCCATGGCCAGGCGAGGAACCAGGGCTCAGAGCCTCGAGGAAGGTGGCTTCTGGCAATGCCTTCCAGAATGTGGAAGGCAGGAGGGATGGCGCAGGAAACAGCAGCCATCTTGCCTTGTTCCTCAGCTGCAGCTGGGCCAGCTGTCTCTGAAGGAGCTGCTGGGTGCTGGAGGGAAGGAGGCTGACCAGTGCAGTGCTAGGCCACCTGCGAGTCCCCATCTCTGTGAGACCTCGTGGGGAGCTCCGGCCCAGCTCTGGGCTCTTCAGCTGTCTTCAAGGCTGCCCGGAAGCTGACTCTCTGTGATGAATGTGCACTTCCCTTCCTCTGTGGCCAGTGCAGAGGGATGCGGGGGATGTGGCTTTGGCTTTTGTGGGCAGCACTGGCGTTTGGGGAGCCTTGCAGGGTGGGCTGCAGCTGTATACTTGGGAAAGCCTTGCTTGCAGATGTGACACTGCGTAGCAGGTGGGGCTGGAGGTTGGGGGTTGTGGTGGGACCCTGGGAGAAGCCAACACCATTGCTCTTCCTAGAGGAGGCCCTTGTGCTCCTGAAGAAGCACTCACAGCCTGTCTCCTCTTGGATCTGCTCTGTCTCCAGCTGACTCCAGATGTGGGTGACGTTTCTTCCGGCCCCTGCTCCTCCTGGATGTGGATCCCAGGGCCTCTCTTATTCAAGCCACTGTGGTTTTGGTTTGGGGGTTGAAGCAACGTTGGGCCCAGGCCCATTCTCCAATTATCCCAGAGAGTGGAATTTGGAGCTGGGAGAGGCTAGGCTTGGATGCGCTCTTAGCTAATGGAAAGATGGAGCTGGGAGCCCCTCCCGGCTTAGCTCATCTACAAGCTTGGACGGCCCTCCCTCTTCCTAGAGTGCAACGCTGGCCTCCAGGATGTGAGCTCAGCTCCTCTGGGTGGGGGTTCTCGGGTCTCCCTGAGACACTTGCTGTGCTTCCCCCAGAGGGGCCTGCAAGCTCTCGGACCTAGAATAAGACATTATAAGGGGCGGAAGCAGAGCGCCTCCTCTGAATTGGCTGAATGTGATGACACATCAGGTGTAGAGAGAGCCTCAGGATGCTGTCAGTGCTGAGGAGGTTTGTGCTTGTTGACATGAATAATTCACCCATTTTTTTCTTCTTTCATTCTTCCATTAATTTATTCATCTTCCAATCAAGTCATTCCCCCATCCATTCATTATATATCCATCCATCATTCATGCACTCATCCATCTACCCATCCATCCATCTGTTACATTATGCAGTTACTGTTCTCTTTATACAAGCATCTATCTGAGTATCCATCTATCTGGGAATAAAATCCATCCATCCATCCATCCATCCATCCATCCATCCATCCATCCATCCATCTATGTATTTATCCATTTATCTATCTATTTGTCCATGCAGTCATCCACCTCTCTATCCAAGCATCCATGTAAGCATTCATCCATCTTTGTATTATCCACCTACCCATCTATCCATCCATCCATCCATCCATCCACCCACCCACCCACCCACCCACCCACCTGTCCACACACCCACCCCCATTACAATCTTGATGAGTACTTGCTGCGGGCCAGCCCCTGTGCCCTCTGCTAGGATACAGAGGCAAACAGCTCACCAGCCCTGCTCTGTCAGTGTTCTAGGTCTGGGGACCAGATATTTATGTAACCATTAGTGCCTCCTCAGCCACATCACTTTATAGCAAAGTTGAAAGTTGCTACATGAATCCAGAGGCTTAACCGACTCCACCTCAAATGACCTTTCCCTTAGGGCCCTTTCTCTGATTTCACCATGTAGCATGGGAACATGACAAGGAGAAGAGCAGCCACAGGACATTTCCGATAGCTAGCAGAAGCTTTGCCAGGGCAGAGCTCTGTGACAGAGCGTGTTCAGGGTGGGAGGACAAGGACCCTGCTGGAGAGCAAACTAGAGGGTCACACTGAGAGGAGGCACAGGGCCTTGAATGCCAGGTGGAGGCTCTTGCTGCCTCCCTGTGGTCCTTGAGTACCAGGAGCTGTGGGAAGCAAAGCCAAGCCCTTTCACATCATAGAGGCAGAACTGGATTTGGATCTGAATCTGCCGCTTCTGTGGTCTGGGCCCTATTTTCTCTTCTTAGAGGAACAGCAATGCTGTTGACCTCACTGGGTTTCTGTGAGTTACACAGGGATCCTGCCGGAGTGGTACCTGGCACGCTTCTTGGCATGCAGCAGGTGCCGGAGCAGCACCTTATTCTGGGCTCCGCTGGCACCTGGCTGGAGCTGGAGCTCGGGATTTCTGCTGCTGGCTCCAAGTCACTGTGCGCTAGTGCTCACTTCCTCTCCACGGGCCTCTGTGTCTTACCTGAGAGACTCTCCCAAGCAGCCGCCTCCACTGCTTGCTGGAAGGAATGAGGAATGTAGGGGTGAGTGGTCCTGGCAGATTGTCCAGACTGCAGATGAAGTGGGGGGATTCGACTCAGCCAACCGGTGATGCGCCAGCTCAGGAAAGGTCTCAGGGACCGCAAGTGACCCCAAGGGCACTGGCACCCGGCCACTCGAAACTCTCAGTCAGAGTGGCTCCCAGGAGCAGCGGGCCGAGGCGAGACCTGACACGTTGGTGTGCTCGGCAGCTCGCCTTGCTCAATGCCCTGGCTCGGTGCCACCCTCACCAGCTGTAGGGCCGGGGCTGTTGTCTACCACGCTTGCCTGACACTCTGTGCTGACCTTGGATTCAGATGGGCTAGGGAAGAAGCGAGAGGAAAGCTGTGCTCCAGAGGAAAGCTATGTCCTTAGGGGCCCTCTCCACCTACTCATCTGTGGGCGGCCAGGGCTGGAACAGGGAGGTTTGTAACTGAGCCTCTGGGCACCACAGGTAATGGAGTCAGGAGAAGGTGGCAAAGGAAGGACCTCTGCAGAGTATAATCCACCCATGGTCCATGTCTAGGGTAGCAGGAGGGTCACACCTACCCAACACGTGGCCTCGTTCTCAGGGCCGCTAATGCCCTTCCGCAGAGCAAAAGTCAGATCTGTAGGAACACCTTCCTGAAGGTCATGCAGGCTTCTGGGAAGTCAGTAGCCAGGCAGGTAACAGCAGCAGCTAGGATCCATGGATTCTCTCTCTTCTGTTCTTACCTTGCTCACACACACACACACACACACACACACACACATACACGCACGCACATACATACACGCATGCACACAGAGGACACAGTGCATATGTGTACATTCAGACAACACACAGACACTGTGTTAGTTTTCTGTCACTATGACAAAACACCTGAGAAAATCAACTTGAAGGAAGAAAGGTTTAGTTGGGGTCAGTTTCGGAGGCTTAGTGTATGTTCAGGCTGCTCTGCTGCCTCTGGGCAAGACAGAAAAATCATGGCAGGCAGCATGTGGAAGAGGAAACTGCTGGCCTCCTGGTAGTGTGGTTCTGGAGGGAGGGAGAGAGGCAGAGAGAGAGAGAGAGAGAGCTTTTCAAAGCCATGCCTCTACAACTCACTCTCTTAACCAGGCTCCACCTCCTAAGTTTCTGTCTGCCCCCAATAATGCCACCACCACCGAATGTATACATCGTCACTGGGTTGCTGTGCTGATGAACTTAGAATCCTCACGGCCCAGTCACCTTCCAGAGCTCAGCAGCAGGCAGCCAAGCCCCCAGCCGAAGGCCTTTTGGAGACGCTTGGGATCCAAAGCGTAACTTCCAATGCAACGGGTGCCCAACGTAGCTCCAGCGTGCACACACGTGCACAGACAGATTCAACAACCTGAGTCTGTAAGCCGCACACTCCCCAGCAGCCCCTTCACAAGTGATGCAAGTTCCTGGGTGAAGGCGCCCTCTTAACTAATCACACTGACCTGATCCTCCTGCTGCGGAACCTTCCAGAATAAATCTAACGTGGTAAACTGGAAGCTCTATAGATCTGGAGAGGAGGGCAGATATTCTGGTCCACTAGCCTCACTTGTTTGGTTGCAGACAGGAAAGCTGAGGGGCAGAGGGTAGGGACCATGCCATGCCAGCTCTGTGACCTTGCCTGGAACAGGGTTCTTGTCATGCTCTTGAACAGTCCTCTTACAATCTACGCCTTCTTTCTGCTCTGGCCACAGGACCTAGGAGCCCCCGTGGTCATCCAGCTCTTCACTGGATTCTCTTCCATTTGGGGCCAGAAAGAGCTGAAGTCTCCAATGTGGAAGTTGGTGGTGATGGATGGGCCACCTCGTCATGGGCCAGAAGTACCTGGCAGGTCCTAGAAGAAAAGGAGCTCTCCAGGGCTGGTTTGCTTCTAGCTCACTGGCGTCTCCAGCTCAGAGTCGACGGGTGATGGCCTTTGCAAGAATATTAGATAGCTGGGAAAAAAAATGATCACCCTTCAAAAATGACTGTGGAATTCAAATTAATCGATGTTTAATTGAATATGTGCATAGTGTTACATCATGTCAACTTGTTAAATTGAACTCACCTTGGTGCCTATGAAGTTACATGTAAATGATATCTGAAATGGGCTGTAGGTACATCCTGATATGTTTATTTTGATGTGTTGTGGCATTCTACCATGACAGGGCAGGGGGCTATGAAGATTTAAGAGCAGCTCTATGGGGGTGGGGTGGGCTGGGGATGCTGCCCACAGCTGAATTGTGATCTGGTTGTGCCACCAGTAACACCCACTGGGACCTCTTGGGGCAGCTGCGTATTATAGCACCATAAGTGGAGAAGCCCAGCTCTAGGCTCCTCTTTGATCAGACACGCTGGACTCTTCCTGGACAGTTTGGGATGATCGATGCTGGTGTGCTAGCTCAGCATGCTCTGCTCATCCTGGCCTGTCTGCCTGGGCTGAGGATGTGGGTAAGGTGAGGCAGGACAGACCGGGAAAAGGAAAAGAGATGCTTAACCTCTGCCCTCATATCCAAGGGTCCGTGGTCAGAGCATTTGGGAAAGAGGAGCCCTGGGTTTTGGGTGATCCAAATGAAGAATGACAGCTAATGTGCTAAACAATAGTACAGTGTGGCTCACTTCACTTCCACACAGGGCTGGGCTGGGGGCAGAATATTTAAGGTCCTTAATTCATCTTCTCTTCACTGTGGGAGGCCAGGGTCAGTTTACATCCATGAAGAATGGGGCTAGGAGGCTCAGGAGGATTGCATGAGCCAGGAAGTCTCTGCTGAGAAAGGACAGTGTTGGCCTGGGGCTAAGCCCTTCTGACTCCTAGCTGAGTAGAACTCTCAGCCCTACCCTCCCTCACGCCACCCTTGGAGGTGCTGTGGCAAAAGCACAGAGCACTCTGGACTCAGCAGTTGTACGTGGCTCCCACTTCCACCCGGGGACTCTCTATTGCACAGCTGGTGTGAGGCCAGCCTGCCCTGAGAGGACCAGGTGGTACTGACAGGGACCACAGACTCTCTCCTGCATCCCCATTCCTGGGCTGAGACTGGACCCACGTGACTGGTTCTGGCCAGTGGGCTGCAAGCAATTAGATGTGTTCCTTCCAGGTTCAGGAGAGCCATTTGCCCTAGCAGAGCCTGGGCTCCAGAGTTCTTGCTTCCTCTGGCCCAGGGAGTCATGGATTTCTTTGCTTTTATAATTTGATGTGGGAGCAGCTGTGGGCATTTTACATTTAGACTCCTACAAAACTTTTCATAGAAAGGGCCTCTCAGATTGCACAAGCTTTTGCCCACAAAACCCGGATGTGCCCCTGTGGTCAGGCCGTTAAAGAATGTGTACCTCCTGATGCAGTTCACTCTCTTTCTGCAATGGCCTTGGAGGCCAGCCAAAGCCACAGGGTGAAGGAGAGCTGCCCATATGACGCAGGGCCTCATATGAGTAAGGATGAAGCTTTCCTGATGTCTTAGTGCATATACTGTTGCTATAACAAAATACTTCAGACAAGGTGATTTATAAAAAATAGATGTTTATTTCATGATCTCATTTAATATTAATCACCTCTTGAAGGCCCTATCAACTATCATGACTATATGACTTTGAGGATTAAGTTCCCAACACTTAAACATATTCCACTTATAGCTTGTGGGAAGTCACTGATACTTGGGGGATGTATTTGTGTAAAGTCATCACCTGCAGTGATGACTCATACATACAGGAGGAGGACACTGGGGCTTTGTCCTTGGGGTGGAGGACAGTATAGGTGCTTACAGAGCTATGGTGGAGGGGAAGAGATAGGAATATATATGATTGATGGTGTGTGGACTCCCAAATCAGTGCTCTGAGCCTGGGAGCTCTGCATTAAATCCAGCGATGCCAGAAATCCCATGAAGGCCAGTGCATTTCCCAGAGAACCTCCAGATGGAGAGTCAAGAACTTGAGGGCTGAACCCACATCCCTGAGAACACAGTGTGGGCAATTTGGGAGTCAATGAAGGTGGTGCCCAAAGCCCATCATGTCAAAGTTAACCTCATGGAGGGTGTCACAGGACACCGCCCATGCCAATCTCTTCTCTCAACTTGGTGGGACTTGGAAACAGCTGAGCAGACTCAGTTTCTGAGGCAACGGTTTCCTGCCCTAGCTCTAGGACCTCTTCGGCCACTCCCGAGAAAGGGAGACTTCAGTGCTCCTGGGCAGCAGGACCTTGTGCTCTGGGGTTCTGGCTCTGCTCATTTTTGCCTACAGGGGATCAGCTTCCCTGTTCCATAGAGAGCAAGTGAGTAAGAGTTCTGTGTGCCATCTACATTAGGGTTCCCCTGTCCCCAGAACTGGGCCACACAACAGGAGGCTGGTGGTAGGCGAGAGAGGAAAGTTTCATCCGTATTTATAGTGCTCCCCGTTGCTGGCGTTGCTGCCTGAGCTCCGCTTGATTCTCACAGGAACTCACATCCTCCTGTTAGCTCCACATGTCAGGGATCTAAGTAGCCGCCTGTTTCTTATGAGAGTTTAGTGCTGGAGGATCTGAGGTGGAGCGGAGGCCGTGATGTTAGCACCAGGGAGTGGATGCAAATACAGAATCACATTGGCAGAGCTTTGACTGCACAGATCCCATAATAAATCAATTGCTTAGAGACACATGTCAAAATCCTATCAGTGAGTGGAAAGTGGCAATTAAGCTGCATTTGGTGGCCAGCTTTACAGGGGCAAATGAGGTGA
This sequence comes from Octodon degus, assembly GCF_000260255.1. Classification (NCBI taxonomy): domain Eukaryota; kingdom Metazoa; phylum Chordata; class Mammalia; order Rodentia; family Octodontidae; genus Octodon; species Octodon degus. The sequence continues at coordinate 17,961,237 of NW_004524581.1, read as the reverse complement.
TTCCCATATTCCAAGCCTGCTTTGTATTAATATGCAGTACCTGACTATCCGATCTAGCTTTAAAACTTTCCAAACAGCTTCAGCCTATGGAGACCAAACATCCTGCATTAAGACAATTTTTTTTTTTTTGATTTACAAAAGTGAACGTTAAGAGCCGAAGCAATTATTGAAGGTCACTGCTTGATTACATGTGTTTGCACTGTGAATATTATTGTTAGTGGCTAACTGTATTGCTAAAGCTAAGAAGCTCTTATTATGAGTGAGTTGACCCTGCTTGTTGGTAAGGACATTTTTGTAGTAAACTTTTATTTATTATTTTTTTTTTTAATTTTTAAAGAGAATGAAAATATTTTTAAAAAATCAAAGCAATACACAATTTCACTACACAAGATGATAGGAATTCTACAATGCTTATTATATTGAATGTTATTGTCTTCAAAGTAGTTGTTCAGATTACCAAAGTATCTGTTCAAAAGCAAGGAACAACTGGGATGAGAGAAAGGACAAAAAAAAAATAAAGGAAAGGAAGAAATAAATATACACAGGATAGCTTGGATAATTGAACTGCTGGTTTCTACTGGTCAATTGAAAGGAATAGTTAACATTTAAATGTTTTTCTTCTTTTTAATTTTTTTGACCAAGATTTTGGTAGTAGTCTTTTAGAAGAGGCTATATATCCAAAGGCAGCAAGCGTTCCTCTTTCCACTAGCAGTAGAACTAGACAAATGGATGAAACATTTGATGAAAAAAATTTTGAAAATTGAGGCAAAACTGTTTGAAGCTTAACGCATAATGTAGCTCCAGTCCCAGGTTTATGATGACTGATACAGACAAGACAACAACATTTGTTTTTGTGTGATATGTTTTTCAGGAGGATGAACAGGAAGCCATGTTACATGTTCTTTTGTTACCAATCAACATTGCAGTTGTAGAACTCTTCAAGACTTTGAATGATTAAATATCAGGAAAATTGAACTGGTCTTTTTTTTTTTTACCAATATATTTAGTACAGGGACGACAAGGTCTCACTACATAGATCGGACTCATAGTGATCCTCCTGTTCTCAGCCTCCCAGGTGCTGGGATTACAGGCACACGCCACCACACCCAGTCTCAATCACCATCTCAGCGTGCCCCAGGGGCGGGGCCGGCACTGCACGCCGGGGATCAAATTCTGGTCCCTGTGCCTGCCTAAGCAGATGCTTTCGTCCTCTGAGCTGTCTGATAACCCTGAACTGGTCGTTTTGTGTCAGTGTTTGCATGGACAGAGTAGCTGCCGTGACCAGATGGCTTTCTGGTTTCACCATTCTGGTCAAAGAGATCACTTCTCGATGTGAGTGTACACATGGTGTCATCCAAATAGAAATTCTGTCTAGGTGTGAAAGATATCATCTGAACTTAACAATGTTTTATAGGATGGGATTAAAATTATCAGCTACATGAAGGAACATGCCTTTGACTCATATCTGTCCAGGTAGCTCTTGAGATGGACACAGAGTATGTATCATGTTTTCTTGTACATGGAAGTGAGATGGTTTTCCATAGGCAGTTCACTAGCCAGGATATTGGAGTTATGAAAATCGCTCCAGAGATTTCTTTTAGAAAAACCAATCACCACTGACAGTAGGTTTCAGGAACAGAGAAATGGCTCAGAGATTTGCTTACTTGTGTGACATATTCAACCCTTTCAATGAACTCAATTTTCTGTTTCAAGGAAATAGACTGCAATTGCTTTCAAGTCAGCAGATACAGTGGCTGCATTCAAAGCCAAACTGGATCATGGGATGGTGAGTAAACGCTGGGATTTCTGACATGTTTCAAGCATTAATGGAGATTGCAAACGTCAGTAGACATAAACACTTGATCACTTATTTCAGCTTTCAAAATAATGTACAACTACATCCCAACCACAAAAGAACCCCAAAGTAGGCAGGATCTATTTGTAACCCATCCATGAATGAGCCATGTGCTTTGTCCATGTCCAAACTGGACCAACTACTTGAGAGAGAAAATGATGATGGTCTTCGAGGTATGCTCGGGACAATTTCAAATCACCACACATTGTGGATTAAAGTCAAGGCAGAATATTCTGAAATTGCCACAAAATCACAGAAAAGCTTGCTTCCATGTCTGGCATCCGATATTTGTGAAGCAATGTCTTTTTTTTCTTTTCACTGACCCCCAAAATGTGATTGTGAAGTGGACTGCACATAAGGAAGACACTTTAGATATTCCTGTCTCCTGTCATTCCCAGATGCGCAGATCTAGACACAGACAAACAAGGCCAGTGCCTTCACTGATTCTGCTCTATGGTGAGATGTGTAATGATTTCATTATATATTACAATATAACAATAATAGAAATAATGTACATAATAAATATAATGCATTTTAACCCCTCCCTCCAGTAAATGAGAAAATTTTCTTCCATTAAACTGGTGGTTGCAGACAGAAAAGTTGGAGATCTCTGATCTAAGGGTAGCTTCCTCTGGACAGTCCTGCCCTCACAGTGTGATGTTCCTGCCTCGACAGCTCATGGGGGCCACAGCATGTGGGGCTGTGTGCTCGGTGTGTGTGCTGAGTCCCCCTTGTGCACAGCTTTGCTCTCTGAGGTTTCAGTATCTCATGATTGACTGTGGTCCATACATATTAGTGGGAAATTTCCAGAACAAAAGCATAAGCTTTAAAGCACCAGCCACCCTGAATAATGTGATGAAATCTCTCATTGTTCTGTTTCATCATGCGTGGAATAGGTGTATATCGTTCCTTTGCCCAGCGTATCTGTCCTGTATATGCCATCTGCCCACTAGTCCTTAGTAGCTACATGGGATGATTGTTATAGAGTGCCAGGGCTTGTGCCCAACTTGCCCTTGTTTTACTTAATATTGGCCCCAAAGGACAAGACGAGTGTGCTGATGGTTTGGATACACCAGAGAGAAGCTACAAAACGTTTCCTTTAAATGAAGAAGTGAAAGTGCAATATGATATATATATCATATTGAGAGAGAGAGAGAGAGAGAGAGAGAGAGAGAGAGAGAACAATCACATAATTTTTATTACAGTATATTGCACAACTGTTCTATTTTAGCGTCAGTTACTACAAATCTCTGAATGTATGCAATTTGTAAACTAAACTTCAGCCCAGGTTTGTATGTCTCAGAGCAAGTACTACGTGTGGGGTTCAGTGCTATCTCTGGCTTTACACATCTGCTGAGTGGAACCTATTCCTCACGTGCTGCACACGTGTGTCTGAGCACTGTGGAGTTGCAGCTGCCTGGTGTGGTAGAAGGACACAGTGCGAGGGCTGCGGAGGATGTGCTGGCAGTGTGCAAGGCCCTGTGCTGGCCTTCTGTGAGCTATTTACCTTGCGGGTTCTATCACAGTGGCTCTTGCCTTAGTACTTTTTTTCCTTTTACTTTGTTAGTGCTGGTGCCGTGTACATAAAGGCTTTGTGGTAGTGGCAAAGTCTTCAACCAAAAGGAGCTCAGCACCCTCGACGCATTGCCTTGAGATGCCCTGGCCAGCTTGTCCTCTTCTGTCTGTGCTGCTCCCCAGCCGTCAAGGCCAAAGTGGTCAGTGCGGCGAGAGCTGGGGTTGGTCTTGCTTTCTTACAGGCTGCCAGGAGCTGAGCTGTGCTGTGACCCGCTCTTCTCCCAACAGGGTCCAAGCATGCCAGCCCTGCAGCATGTGCAGAGCTGTGCTAATCAGCTCCGGCTCTGCAAAGTGCCAGTGGCTGCTGCCCTCTGCTTGCCCCTGCTGCTGGGTGAGCAGCGTGGCAACACTCTTAGTTTCGGACGGCAAAGGTGCTCCCTGAACCGGGGCTGCTCTGGAAAGCTCTCAGTGTGGCTGTGGGTCTGGTTCACTGGAAATGAAAGCTGAAGTGTAGATTCGTGTACAAGTAGTGGTGCTGGGAGGGGAGTTCCCTGGAGACTCGGGTCAGGCAGTGAGAGAGGTAGGCTGGGAGGTGCAGGAGCCCAACGTGACTGTCACTGCATGCAGTCCAGCCTTTGCTTCATGGCTGGGGCAGCTCAGGAGTGTGCCCTGAACCAGGGATTTGTTCCAGCTTGAAGCAAGATGGCTGGGCTTTAAACCCTGGCACCAGTAAGTCACAGGCAGAGGGCTGCTCCCTGGAGGGCTGGCAAATTCCTAGGCATCTTCAGGTAAGAATGCTTCCCTCTGCTGGAGAAGCATTGGCCTGTGTGGTCAGCAGCTAGTGCCCGAGTCCCAGTGATGGGCTGCAGGGAGGAGGCTCCATGGTAGAGGACACTGGGACAGGAGCCGTCACATCCACAGCACTGTCCTTGGTCACCGCTTCTCTCCAAAGACAACCTTGACTTTGCCCCAGATTTGAAACTAGTTGATTTACTAAACCTGGGATTACCTGGCCCTACCCCAAGCCAGGCCCCCTTCCAGGGCACTCACTCTACACGCTGCCCGGTGGCCCCATCTGATCCACAGGCACGGTCTCGCCCTTTCAAGGCTGTATTTCCCTGGCTGTAAGTTCTGTGCATCCCACAGCAGAGGAGGGACAGCCTGGAGCGTGGGTCTTCTCTTAATGCAAAAAGAAATAGAAAGTTCCACTTGCCTTGAGGTTTCTGAGGCAGGGTGAAGAAAGGGTGTGTGAGGTGAGCATGGATTTTTCCCTTCTGCAAACTATGTGCCAGGCAGAGGAGGCAGCACAGAAAAGCGCTCTTTCTCCTGCCCTCCCCATGGCCACCGCCTGTTCCCTCCCTGCTGGGCTGTCTCAGCTGCAACCCTGGCCTTGTAGCTACTGCTGGGGAAAACAGAAAACCACAGGTATGCGGCACCAAACAGGCCTGCATCATGTTTATGAAATGAGTCCTGGGCTTGCCTCCAAAGAGGCTGGAGCTCCCTGTGGCAACTCAGACAGCCCTTCCACAGCTGAGGCTGGGCTTCAGAGGCCAGGAGGGCGAGAAGAGCCCTTGAAGGGCCAGGTCTCACGAGGTCCAGAGATGGGAGCAGGCTGGCTGAGGTCACACAGAGCCCAGAGACCTGGATCAGGATGCTGGGAGGGAGGCTGAGGCTGAGACTCCTGGGAGAGGGCAAGAGGTAGGGACTCACGTTGCAGTTCCAGTTTGCATGTGACTACTCTGGGCTCCTGCCTGCCTGCCCCCTTTGTGTCTAATCAGCTGCTGGTTTTCAGTCTGAGTCATTTTCTCATGATGCTTGGAGGAGGTAAGGCAGAGCTCAGCTTCTGAGCCGCACCTGGGGAGCTCTGCTGCCTCAGCCTCCTGCCTTGCAGGGTGCAAGGGGCGGAGCCCTGTGTCGGCCAGGGAGGGAGCCTGGAAGGTTGGGAGGTGCCAGGCTGGGAATGGAGCCGCAGGAGCGTTTCCTCTCTCCCCAGCCCCACAAATACAGCAAGGAGCTTTGCCCTGTGCCTCTCATGCGAGCACCTAATGCCTCGTTTCTGCACAGCATCTGATGGACCCTTCTTTCCATCCTCAAACTGCCAGGCTGCCACCCTCCCATCTTTCCCCTCCGTCTGCCTGGGAAAGGAGCAGAGGCCAGCACTCTTTCTGTTCTCCCTGTGCCAAGCCCACCCCAGCAGGACTCCAGAGATGAGTGGCTCCTCTGCGGCTCCACCTTCTTTTTGTCTCTGTCGTAGGAGGACTCCACTTCCCCATGAAGTCTCTTGGGGAAGTCTCTCCACTCATTCTTTCTGCTCAGGTGGCACCGAGGTCGCCAGTGTGTGGCCTAAGCTTGCATTCGGTTCCAGAGCTGCATCTGACATTGTTGCTTCCCCTGATACTCTTCCTGGCTGGCGATCTCTCTTGCTTGGGACAACTATTCAATTATTCCTCAAATTCTGTCAATGCTTCTTCCTCTATCTTAGGTCCAAAATGTGTTTTTCCTCCCTTGCTTTCTTACCTTGGTCCTTTTTGCTTAGGAAAGAAATTTGAAATAAGAAAGGCTGATTTATGTCCACGGGCACATCGAAGTCTACACTGCTAGAGACCTGAAAGTCACTCTGACCTCAGCCTCCTCCTCTGCTCTGAAGCACACGGACCACTCCCTACCAGGACTCCTTCCTGGCTGTGCCCCAAGCTCCTGGCTGAGATCACCATTCCCTCCATGAAGCTGATCAAATCCCCGACTGACCTCTTCCATTTTTGGTTGCAAGTATCACTCAGTTTCCCAAGTCAGCAATCTGAGCCTCATTCCTTTGGCAGGTTGAATAACGCCCCATTCCCCTGTGACATTGGCATCCACACCTCTGAAGCTCGTGAGTGTTCACTTGAGTGGAAAAGAGAGACTTTTCTGGTATGATGAAATCTAGGACTCTGAGATGGGGAGAAATTGATTATCTGGGAAGTCCTGATGCAATCACAAGGGTCCCTAAAGAGGGAGGCAGGAAGTCAGAGGGAGTAGAAGGAATTAGGGTGCTCAAAGCAGGAGGCTGGGGGAGGCAGCATCCAGTTGCAGAGAGCTGGCAGCCATCAGAGGCTGGAGATCGAGAAGGGTTTCTCCTCCCGTGTCTCCGGAAGGAATCAGTCCTGCTGTCAACTTGATTATAGAGACTCACTTGTGAGTCTTTGGGCCCCTGTCCTCCAGAACTGTGAGAAAACACATGTGTGTGCTTTCAGCTCCCGTGCCTGTGACGAGCTCCCACGGCAGCCATAGCAAAGGAATACAACCCTCCTGCTGGTTCTCAAAGCTGGTTCATTGGGTCCCAAGTCCTATCAATTTTTCTCCAAATTGCTTTTCAGTTTTATTCCCCTTTCTGCCCTCTACTTCTTGCCATTGATTATTCCAAGAGTTCCTGCCCAGATCTTTTAATGGATCACTCTGTCCTTCTAAGTCACCCCTTCCATTGCATCAAGACTTAGGACCTGATTTTTTTTTTTTTTTTTTTTTTTTTTTTTTTTTTTTTTATGTATTTAGCCCAGGGTCTACAGGGTCTCACTACACAGATCAGACTCATAGTGATCCTCCTGTTTTCAGCCTCCCAAGCACTGGGATTACAGGTATGTGTCACCACGCCCAGTCTCAATCACTATCTCAGCGCATACTGGGGGCGGGCCTGCCACAGCAGCAGGGGATTGAATCTAATTCCCTGAGTCTACCTAAGCAGGTGCTTTAATCCACGGCTATCTGTTCAGCCTGATACATGTTTTTTTAAAATTTGTTTTAAAATTTTTGTATACTGGAGTTCGAACCTAGGGGTAATTTATTATGGAGTTGCACTCCCAGTTTTTTATTTTTCACTTTAAAACAGGCTCTTGCTAAGTTGGCCAGGCTGACCTTGAACTTTTGATCCTCCTGCTTTGTCCTCTCAAATAGCTGGGATTGTAGGCATGCACTGTTGTGCCTGGCTCATCTATGTTTTATGGAAAAGATATCACCCTCTTCTGCAGCACTGGATTGCAATTCAAAGCAGGGAGTTGAATTATTTAGATCAGTGGGAGCCATTGAATAAACCCCAGACAGCCACCAGCCCCTTTCTCCCACTCCAATCCCTTCCTCACAGCTTACCCTTTAGTCAAGTAAGGCAACGGCAGCGGGAACACTGGCCGTGACTTCAAGAGTCTGGGCCTTCGGGCTTTAGCTTCATTGGCTGTCTCCTATAAGGACCAGCCCGCACGAGCTCAAAGCTCTGTGGAACGCTGAGCCTGAACAACCGAGCTCAGCAGATTTCATAGACCCCCCTCCCCCCAGCACCAAGAAGGTACCTTAAGAGTCGACTTTCCCTGCCTCTGCCTTGGGTGGGTGGTGCCTAGGGGACTGTGTTTCCTAGTGACGCTGTTCCAGAGTCAGTGGGTATGCGTCTGGGTACCGTATAGTCAGGCATGTGCTTGTGTATTGCAGAGACCAACAGAATTTTAAATAGTTTATTAAAGAGCTGCTAAAGGCGCCTTGGATATGAAATTTCTCCAGGAAAAAACACACACTCTATTTTGATAATTTAAGTGTTAATGATTCAAAACCATATGGATCACATTTCCCTCCTATCCGTACGGGTTTTTTTTTTCCCCAAAGTATCAGAGAGACTGCTTAGGGAAAAATGCACTTAGGAGCCTATTGATCCAATACCAGTGCAAGACCTCTCAGATCTGAGAGAGGGCAGGAGTGCTGGGCCAGGATCTGGGCCTGCCCTGGCCCTGCTACACACAGACACCAAGGAAAGCCACGCTGGACCCTGGGGAGAGTTGGTAGTACACAAGTTAGTGGGGGAAAATGCTGCATCCCGTGAGGTTGTTTCTTTCTTTCTTTTTTTCAAAACCTCCAGAACTAATTTTAAAATGACTTAGGCTTTGGCAGACTAAAGAGGTGTTAACTCAAACCCGGGTAGATTTCAAGGGAAATGTAGTTAGAAAAATATTCTCCTTGTTATTTGGGAGGCTGTGCTGAACAGCGGAGGATCTTGTGGGGAGCTGTTGGGTGAGATAAAACGTGCTGCCACCAGGGTCACTGCCCAGACGTGTGCAGCAGCGTCGCTTCCTCGCCTGCCAGGTCCTGCACCCCTGCCCAACGTGAAGGGGACATGCTCAGGGGCCTGAGGGGGCTCCTGCTCATCAGGACCGGACCACAGCAAAGCCAGCTCTTACAGTCTTCCCCCACGAGCCAGAGTAGGCTGGAGTGTAGGCACCACCTCTTAATGGGGAGCACATGTATTTTTAAATTTGTTTTTAATCTTTTATTTCTTTATGCATCTGGTACAAGGTCTCCCTACACAGCTCAGACTTGTAGCGATCCTCCTATCTCACCCTTTCCAGCGCTGGGATTGCAGGTGTGCACCACCGTGCCTGGTTTCGATGGCCGGCTCAGTGTGCCCAGAGGCGGAGCCTGCGTGGTGTGCAGGCCCAGCATGGAACCCTGGTCCCTGCACTTGCCTAACAGGTGCTTAGTCTGTTGAGCTATCTCCACAGCCCGGGAGTACATGTTCTCATCCATTCAGTTTCTTGGGCCTACCCTCTTTCCAGTCTAATATGATAATGACAGCTGGCCAGATTTGAGAATCTCTGGCGTCAGAGTAGACGGTCGCCTTCCAGTTGGCAGTGTAGGCCCTTCCCAGGGAGCTTCACTTTCCCTTGCTTGTGTTATCTGTTCCTTCAGCTGGTAGTCCTTGCTCAGACTCTACAAAGTCCTACTGTGCCCTTCCTGAGTTAGGCATCCCACTGCCAGCGATTCTGGGCTCTCTTTCTCCCTGGGAGGACAAAGAACTTCCCTTGAGGAGAGAACTTGTTCCTCTTTTCGCTATGACCCTTGAGCACCGTGGACACAACAGTTGTGCCTGCAGTGCTGGCTGTCGCCTCTACTTTCAACCTGAATCTTGGCTCCAGCTTTGAGCTCCTGGGAAGATGAGACTTGTCAGAACCCTGTTTGCACTATGCCAGGAACTAGCACCAGCGTGACATGTGGTTAAGTACTCAACAAATGTGGAAGGAATAGAGTAAACTTTGAGACTCTCTGGCACTATTTCTGTCACTTACATATTGATCCATCAGGTCGTTCATCTACCCAGCCATTCACTTATCCATCCACCCCCTCATCTGTGCATCCATCCTTCTTATCCATCTGTCCTTATATCTACCCATCCATCTACTCACACCTATTCACTTGTCTGTCCTCCCATTCATCCACTTATACATCCACCCATCTTCTCTTCCATTTTTCATCTACCCACCAACTACCCTACCTCATGTATCCATCCATCCATCCATCCATCCATCCATCCATCCCTCCCTCCCTCCCTCCCTCCCTCCATCCATCCATCCATTCACTCATCCATCCAACCATGCATTTACCCATCCATTTATTCATCCACTCATTCTTTCATCTACCCACCAGCCACCCCATAATCTACCCACATATGTATCCATCCATCCATCCATCCATCCATCCATCCATCCATCCATCCACTCATCCATCCACACATACATTTATGCAACCATTTATCCATCCACTCATTCTTTCATCTACCTACCAGCTACCCCACCATCTATCCACATATGTATCCATCCATCCCTCCACACATCCATCCATCCATCCATCCATCCAT
>NW_004524581.1:17933919-17951008 GCF_000260255.1 Octodon degus | reverse complement strand
ACACACACACACACACACACATCCATCCACACACTCTTTCAGTCACCCACCACACCTGCATGCATGCATGTCCTTCTATCTACTGCCACCTACTCATCACTCCCCCCATTTACCAACTAGGCCTTCCTCATTCAACAGATTGAATGCTTTTTCTGCAACCCTATTGTGTTTACTATAAAATGCCTTTGAACACTTCAAACCCATACAACCTATTAGCATATTATAACAAATAACCATGGACCACCCAGTGAGCTTTATCTTCTCTTAATATTATAACATATGTACTTCAGATTAAAAGAAATGCAGACATGTTTGTGCCTCCACATGTAGACTACACAATTCTGTCCCTCTTACCTCTCTCAAGATGTTGTCTTTCATTCTCATGCATATTTTTAGTTTTCAATTATGTATTTTTTGTGTTCATAACAATATACAGTGTGTTCTTTTCAGGTATTAAGCCTTTATGTAATTGGGGTCCTACTGCATCTTCCACTTTATCCCTGATTTGTTTTTGCTTATTGTTGTGATCCTGCTGTACTTTTCATATCTAAATTTGCTGAAGCACAATCCCTCTTTATTGTGTGTTTCTCTGACTCCCTGGGTTCAAGCGGCAAAGTCCTGGGCTGCTGAGAGCTCTTCTGTGTGAAAAAGCCTGGCCTGGTCTCTGAGCCTGGCATGTTTCTCCTGACTTGACTGCATGGGTAACAGGTAAATCTTTACTGACGCCTGCACTGTGCCAAGCCCTGTGCTCAGAGAGGGCACCCGGGAGCGGTGAGATGCAGTCCTAGCTCCTGAAGAATAGCAGATTACGACAGTGTACATCAAGAGCTTGGCTAGAGGTGGAGATGGGGCCTCCAGAAACATAAAGATGACGGAGGAATCTGACGTGGCAGGGAAGCGGGCCAGTGTGGACTATCGGTGTATGAAGAGCTACAGCATTAAAGAGAAGCAGATGTTGTTTAGCTAGGTAAAGAGGGGCAGGCAGGAGGACAGCGCAGTGAACACTTGGAAGGCCACTTGTCCCTAGAGCCTTGCCTACTTCTCTCAGGGTAATTTCTGAACTGTTTGTCCTCCTGGGGAGAGAGAGAGCCTAGTATCCCTGGATCAGATAGGGCAGAGCAGGACTTTGGAGCGTCTGGAAACCTCTCTAGGTAACCTTAGCATCAGTGCAGGCCTTTGACAGCTGTATCTCATTCCTCCCTCCCTCCCTCCCTCCCTCCCTCCCTCCTTCCCTCCCTCCCTTCACTTGTTGAGTCAGTAAACCTTTTCTGGATGCTGAGTGTGTGCCGAGCTCTGTGCTTGTGCCTGGGTATTGCCGAGAGCCACAGGGAGACAGTTCTTGCTTTCGGCATTGTGGGAAGTGAGAAGGACAGCAGTACAAACAAGTGAGTGAAATGTCAGGCGGTGAGCAATCTCCCCACAGAGCACTCAGGGAGTCTGCCGAGGTACTGAGTCACGGGTAAGCGGCTTCCTGGAGTCGTTAGGTGGCCTCTCGGAGGACACGCATTAGTCAGTTTTCCATTGTAACAAAGCACTGCAGGCTGCACAGCTTGAGGAAAAGAGGTTCATAACTCACAGTTTTGGAGGCTGAATGTCCAAACGGCATGATGCCACCTCAGGTGAGGACCTCTCTGGCTGTGTCACCCGATGGCAGAAGGCACCATGCTGGTGGTGCCTGTGGGCGTGATCACAGAAATCAGGAAGCCAGCAAGAGACTTTGAATACAACCCACTCTTATAGGAACAAACAGGATTCCATAAGAACCTTCCTAATTCCTTCTGAAGACACAGCCTCAGTGACCTAACCACCTTCTGCTAGGCCCTGCCCCTTAAAGGGCCATCACCCACCTCTCATATCACCATAGTAAGGAACAAGCTACCAACACGTGAACCTTTTGGGCACAGGCCACATGCTGACCATGTGGGGCAGACACTGAATGACTGACCAGGGAAAGGGCACACTGGAGGCTGAGAATCTGGGCTGGGGCTGCAGCTTGTCTAGAGGTGGGGCTATAGGCAGGGTAGAGTACTTGTCTAGCATGCACAAAGTGCACTGGAAAAAAGAAGGCAGAGAGAAGCTCGCCTGCTCAGGACTGTTTCTGCAGGGGGCAGAAGCAGAGCAGTGGGCTCAGGCCAGCTGTCAGGCTGCACATGGCTTCCCAGGGAAGGCAAGGGGCTTCTGCTTGATTCCAACTGGATGAGAGGCCTTCAGAGTGCTCTAAGGAGACTGTGGGTGTGAGCCAATTGCTTTTCAAATTAATTGAAAGTAGAGGTCCAAAAATTGAATGCAAAGGGGAAGTAGGAGACTCTTGCACAATCCAGGTGCAGATGGTCAGGGCTTGGCCCTGGTCACTCGCTGGCAGCAGGGGTAGAGCGAGGCAGCTGCAGCCTGTGGTTCGGAGGCAGAGTTGCTGGGCCTTGTTCGACAGCGGGATGGAGGAGAAGGAAGATAGCAGTTGAGGATAAGGTGCAGGATGACTGGGTGATTCTCTGGGTGGTTGCTAAGGGAGGAGCAGATGGAGGCAGCTGGGAAGGGTCTTGCTTTGGTCCTGCTAACCTTTATTTTTTTCTTCTTTGAGACAGGGATTTTACTATGTAGTTCAGGCTGGCCTTGAACTCACGGTGTAACCCAGGATGGCCTTGATCTCACAGTGATCTTCCTGCCTCAGCCTCCGAGTGCTGGAATTATGGGCAAGCACCATCACACAAGACAACCCTGAAGATGTTTGAAAGGCAGTTGTCAGAGTGAGGAGGAGCTGCCAGTCAGGGCAGTCACGTGGGGTTTCCGGAAGTGGATGGGGCTGCCTCCCCTTAGGCTCTTGTTCCAGGAGGGAGGATGACACCTGTGAGCTGGCAGGTCTTGGTCTTGCCCATGTGCTCCTCACACTCACTTTGTACTCTGGAGGGCTTGCACAAATGTACTACTTTTGGCTGGGGAGACGGAGGCTCACTAGGGACAGTGACTGGCCTGCAATCACAGTGGCAGGGCCAGGGGTAGGGCTCTGCTCCTGTCCCAGGCTCCACCTCCTGATAGCCACTGTCTCCCTGCTGGGTGATGAGGGTAACTTTAGCCTTCTGCAGGTTCACTTCCTCTTTTGTAAATGCCTTGTTCTATTTTCATGATGTATCTGCAGTCACGTGGTCAAAGGATGCCAGGGAAGGGCCCAAAGCAGGCCTCATGTGCTGCTATCCCTCATTCTGTAGGGGAAGGGCACAGGACGCCCACGCTTCTGAAATCACCTTCCGGAGTACCATTCTATACTACCTGGGAAGTAGGTGCCAGACGGATACCCACTGGGCTGCTGCGGGCTCTTCTGCATGAAGAAGCCTGGCCTGGTCTCAAAATTGAATTCAAAGGGGAAGTAGGAGACTTTTGCACAGTCCAGGTGCAGATGGCTGGGGCTTGGCCCCGGTCACTCGTTGGCAGCAGGGATGGAGGCTGGGAGGCTTTTGGACTGTTAGTCAGCGAGAGTGCAGCAAGTGGCCCCTGAGCAGGCAGCGCTGACTCCTGGGCAGGGTGGACAGGCCACCCTGGGGCGCTGCCTGTGGAGGCTGGGAGGAGATTTCCATGATGAACTAACTCTGAGATGTGAGGAGCGGCTGTGCAGACAGGGGGTGCAGCCTGGGCCAAGGCTCTGAGGCCAGCAAGATGTCACCCATAAGAGGACAAGGAGTGAGACTGTGTTTGGTTTTCTATATTGAGATTGGATTCATATGAAATAAAATCTATCATGGTGGCAGCATATCACTCAGCAGCATCGCATGCATCCACAGTGCTGTGCCAGTGTCCCCTGCTAAGCCTGTCACCTGTGTTCTCTGCCCAGGCCGTGGTGGTCTCTTGCTCTAAAGGCCACAGTGTAGCCCTCCTAACAGCAGAGGCAGGGCTGGCCACTCCATGACAGCCTCAGCTTTGCTCACATGAGGAAGGGCCTTATGCACAAAGCCCCAAGAACGCAGCATGGCATGCTGGCTTCTAGGTGGGACCCTGTGGAACCCTGAAGAGATCTGCCTAAGGCCTCTCTGCTGGGGAAGGAGATGGGACAGCATGGGGACATCTGAGGCTCCCAGCTCAGCCCAGGGCCTCCAGTTACAAATTCAGCTTCAGGGCTGTGACTGAGGCATTTGCCTTCTCCTAACAGCCCTGAACATGAACTCTTCTCCCCAGTTCTTCTGGAAAGGGAGCCGGCCTTGTATGATGCAGACCACAGGCCTAGTGACCTTAGGCTGTGCCAGCCCTAAGGAGGGACACTTTGGGGCAGCAGCTGGAAGGCTGGCAGAGTGAGGGTGGTGGGCATCTATGCAGAGCAGTAGGCGGGTGGAGTGGGGAACCGGCCCAGTGGGCCACAGGACAAGGGCTTCCCTGCCAGATGGGTGTGGGCCCACTGACAAATGGGCCACAGCTTCTCTCATTAATTGGTGGGTGGTATACAATAAGAAAATGCTCCTTAGAGCCGAGCCATGGCACGAGCGACTGCTTTTTCAGGTCCTCATCAGGATTGCTAAACTTACTGTGCCCGTGGTTTACAGTTCCCTGGGATGCCTGGACTGGAGGAGGCAGCTGAATGGGTGTAGCCTGGGAGCCCAGGCCCTGCTGGAGTCTTCCAGGTGTCTGTGACTGGGGAGTGCTAGAGTGTGGTCCAGGGGCCCTTCCTCCGAGTGGCGGTCAGTGTCCAGGGAATGAATGGGGGCTGGGTCAGGAGAAGACAGCTGTGCCCTACGTTTGTATCTGCAAGACCCTCATGGCCCTTGCTGGGCCTCAGGCTCCTCACCTGCAAAATACAGACATACTTTTTTGTAGTTTCTGGGGGGAGATTTGAGGAAGTGAGACACCCAGTAAAGGGATCCCAGGCTCTCCTCCCTCTCTGCCTTCCTCTTTGCCCGCAGCTCTCTCTGCAGAAGATAAAGAGGAAGATGGGCCTGGGCCGCAGTCCCACAGGCAGGGGAAGATGAAGACAGGCTTACAGCTGGGCTGGGGATGGGCCAGGCCACAGGCCCTGCTAGACAGGTCCTGCTACTGCCGTCACCTTCAGTATTCAAAGACACTGAACACGCACTCCAGGCTCTGTCTGGGACCCTTTGGGTCATGGAAGGGGGGGACCTGACACGGCTGAGCAGAGTGGGCTTGCTCCAGGGCCTTTCTCCTACCTGCAGGACGGTTTGGCAATTTGTGGCTTTGTAGCCCTGGCTTTGACTCAGGAAATCCTTCCTGCCTGCAGTTCCATTTGGCACCCAGGCTCATCCCAGGCATCCTTCTCTTTCCCACTCCCCCATGCAGGTCCATCAGCTTGCACCTCACTTTCCTGGGGAGACTCAGTGAAGAAGCCACAAGCACCACTGGCCTGCTCAGCCAAACATGTGCATCGGCGACTCCCAGCCCAGGCCCAAGCAAGAGTTTCCAATGGGACAGCCAGGGAGGAAGGGTGTGGTGGGGCCTGCAGCAGGGGCAGCCCTGCTGAGACATTCCTGTCCCTGAGCTGGGAGTGTGTGTGGGGGGAAGGAGTTATCAGGAGGGGCCTGCCCAGGCTGGAGTGGGGGGAGGGGGCACACATGTGTGCTCAGTGATCCTCAGAGACAAGGCACTGGGGTGCATGCTTGGATTTGCGACTATGTTTCTGCCAGAGTCTCTTGTTACACAGTGATGTCCCTTTGGCCATACGATCTTTGCACCCGTCACCCGGAGATAGCCACATTCTAATTGTTCCTCCTTTTTTATATACATGGAAGGTGAGGTTGGATGTCTGGAGCAAATCCCTCTGCTGGACACGTCTATTCAAAACCCTCCTGTGGTCCCTTGGGCCCTGCAAAAGAAAGTCCCAGTCCTTTAGTCCCTAGGGTCCTGTCCGCACCTCTCATGGGGCCTTGTGGGCCGTCCTTGGAGCCTAAGGTTGGCTTAGGCTGCATGCCTGGGATCTGTCCACATCAGCATGGTCACCCCGCACACTAGTGGCCAGCATGCTCTGTGTCTTTCCCTTGCTCCTCACTTGCCACAGCAGCCCTGTCCACCTTGTGGTATCCATGTCTGGCTCAGGCCCTGCAACTGGGAAGTCAACGACCAAGTGACAGTGGAACTTGGCTCTGTCCCCCTCAGTGAGGGCCAAATGTAGTGGCAAGAGGAGATGACCTGGTCTCACAGAATGGGGGCTGTTGTCTTCGAAAGCCTTGCAGGTGTAACTCATGGGGTAGATGGGGAAACTGAGGCACACGGCAGGGATGGGGCTGATCAGGCTGGCAAAATGGTTGGGGCTGGTACTTTGAGGGAGCAGTCACCTCTGCCTTATGGCTGGAATCAGCCAGCAGGTGAGCCTGCTGGGGTCCCTGAGCTAGGGAGGAAGGCGTGGGACCGAGTGGCGGGGCCTGCGCCTCGCATGCACACCCTTTTGCTCCCTCACTTAGATTGATTTGTGTTTCGTCTCGTAGTGCAGTCAACTGAACATGCTGAACCTCAGGCAACTCTCGTGCAGCTAGAAGGAGCGGCAGGAAAGAGTTATAAGATTCTCTTTCAAAATGAAAAGAAAAAAAAAAATCCCTCTCTGCTCCTTAGCTTCCTCCCCTTCCCTCAGGGAAAAATATGGCTCAGAGATGTTCTTGGTGGCAGCTCTCCACACAGCTCCTTCGGGTGTTTGTCTAGCCCCTCCCGGGCAGGCGCTGGGAATTTACAGCATGGCCTCTCGGCAAGCAGCTCTGGAGGAGGGAGATGGTGGCAATTGCTTCTTGCTAATTTAAAACAATAATAATTGTGCCCACGTTAGGGAGAATTCCTTTCCTTTCAAATCAATCCCATCTTTTGGAACAACTGAAAGAACACAACCCGGTGTCCCGATGGGCCCCTTGTCGGCGCGGAGAGTCATTGCTTCATTAGGGTGGACGGCCAGCCTTGGGCTGGGCATTGCAGGGGAAATGGACTCTGTTCTTGTACGGACAAAGAGGAACGGCTGGGCGTTGCTTTGGCATGGTGTGGGCTACGGGCCAACAGGAGTTACCTTGGGCCCCAGGTTCCTGGCAGGGGTTTGACTGGGTCCCATCTGTCTGCCTTCAGCCCAAGGTGGGAGTAAAACCCCAGAGAGGGTAGGAACAGGCACAGGGTGGATCAGAGCTAAGGTGGGTCAGGGCGGAGAGCTGGGTGGAAACCGGGGCCTAGACTGAAAGAGGAGCAGCACGTGGGGCTGGACATTGGTCTCTAATGGAGGACGAATGCCAGGGTGGGGCTGCTGGATGAGGGAGGAAGACTGGCCACAGCCCGTGACTGGTGGCAGGCTGAGCCAGTCCAGGCTGGCCCTCAGCACACTACCATGGCCTCACAGTGGGACAGGCAGGTGTCTGGGTGCATCACGGGACACATACAGGGTTGCTCAGGGGAGGGGCCCGTGGTCACCCAGGAGATGTCCAGGGGAAAGGGACAGGGCAGTCTGTCCCTGAGAGGGAAAGTCGGCTCCATTGGGAAGGAAACCTCTAGAGCTGCCTCTATAGTAGGGGTGGCTTCGGGCTGTATTGAGGTGGGGACGTGGAACCAGTGGCTGCCTCCTGACTGCCTGGGATGGACCTGACGGTACCTGTGGCCTGTGGCGACACAAATGGAACCCCTTTTAATCCCAAAGACTCTGCTTTGGCGTAAGGTGCTCCTGCTTGAGTTACTGTGCCGGCCTGAGCAGGTACACGACCACCTGCAAGCCTGGCCTCGATCCCAGCCCTTCCTCCTGGTGTCACCCAGCCAGGGTGAACTCTGTGTTCCTCTCGTTCTGAGCCCCTGTCTATGCTCAGTTTTGCAAAGCAATCATTCCTCCATGGCGTAAGCGTCTGTCTCCTGGAGCTACTGTGAGGCGGTATGGGTGAGAGAGAGCGAGCTTGGTAAGAACTGCACGAGGACTTGGCCTCTCTGGGCTTGCTCCCTGGCCTCTTTCTGTCCCTGTCTGGCTCTGTCTCTCTCCAACTAACTCTATCTCGCTTGCTCTTGCTGTCTGCCCCAGTCTCTGTGGGTCTCCCACACTCTTTTATGCCTTTCTCTCTCCCATCCCCTTTCTGAGGATTTCAGATGCCCTTTACAGCCCAAGTGGGGGTCCCAGGAACTCATCTTAGGACGTAGCTTGCATGGTAAAGACAGATGATGGGCTCAGGGTAAGGAGAGGCGGTACGTCTGCATCTCTTGCTTCTGGTCCAGGAGGAGGTCCTAGACTGAGGAGGTCCTAGACTGAGGAGGTCCTAGACTGAGGAGGTCCTAGACAGAATACAGGAGAGCGGTACAGCTTCCCTGATGGAAGACGCGGGATGTTTGGGAGGAGGGAGGTGAAATGCTGCCTGCCTGTTCTGGTGATCAGGTTGGACAGGGAGAACGCATTTGCTCAGGGTACTGATGAGGCTTGGATCTATATCACACTTAGTGTGTTTAAGAAATCAGCATATTGTCCTAGAGAAGCCAAAAACATTCACCTCTCCTATGAGAAAGGGTGTACTTCCTTTCCTAGAGCTAATCTCCAGGTGGCCCCCAGAGGTAGTGAGCTCCTCGTCTCTGGAGGAATGGGAAGGGTCACTGCCTGACCACTCGGTAGAGCCGCTGGGCCGGGTCCTTCCCAGACTGGGCTCCCAGGACTCCCTCAACACGCCCTCTGCATCGCTCCTCTGTTTCTGGTGGCCAGCTTCCTTACAGATGAGTCAAAAGGCTGTGGCCTCCTCGCGTGTGCGGTGGGTCTGGGGAGCCGGCGAGGCCCTGCACCCACACAGCCCAGGCTCACTATTTTCACAGCCTCAAGGCTTTATACCCTCCTGGAGCCAAAGAGTGAAGAAATTGGTTAAACAAGGATGAAACAAAAGATACAAACAGGCGCGGGTGTGTGTGTGTGCGCACACACACACACACACACACGCACACACATGCACACACGCACGCACGCACACAGAGGACTGGAGACTTGGTTTGGAATGAGAATGGCTGCCTTGCCCTGGCCTTTTATCATAAGCCCATGGCGATGCATTTTCTGACCTAATAATCCAAACAAGCTGTAATTGCAAACAGACCCTCTCCAGGCTGCGCGGGTGGCAAGGCCGGGGAGAGAGCAGACGAAGTACCTGCTGAGCACAGCGGGCTGGACTCCCCCTCCGCCCTCCTTCTCCTCTTTCTGCTGCTCCTCCTCCCCCTGCCACCTCCTGGATCGATGTGGCTGTCCAGCCATGTGCCATTTTGCTAGCCCGGCCAGCTGGAGCCATGCTCCCATTCTGCCTTCCCCAGGGAGCCCAGGGTGCCCTTGGCAGAAAAGCTCCCCGACCCTCTGCTGAGAGGGGAGGCCCCACTGTCTGCCTGAGTGACCACGGACCACAGGGAGCCAGAGGGCCATTGCTTCCCCCTACCAGGACCCCACCTTCTCCTGGCTCCAGAGGCTGAGCTCCTGGGTGGGACCCCAAAGCTGGAAAGCCTTCCTGTCCCTTCCCTACCCCTCCTCCCTTTCTGTGTTTTGTTTCAGACACACCCTCAGCTCAGATTTGCTGGGAAGGTCAGTGATTTCCACTCTTTCTTTTCAAAACAACCACAGAGTTCTGGGACCCAAATGTTGATTGTGCTCACAGGGGAAGGAGTCTCAGTCCACAACAAGTACATTCCAGAAATGTCCGTCTAACATCGTCAGGGTGCCAGACATCCAGGAGGGGCCACAGACGGACCACACCTCGTCCATGTTCCCAGGATGCTCCCTTCCACAAGAGCCACAGATTCGATGACAGGCCGGGTGGTTAGTGTGTGCTCTCTGCTATGGGAGGTGGGTGCCCTGAGGAAAGCGTTCTTCTACAGTACTGGGGCAGGGTTGTAAAGGAATTTGGAAGAAATGCTGGAGGAAGAGGTGTGTTTTTGTGGACAGAATGGATGAGGGAGGGGTCTACCCGGTGGCTGGAACAGTTTAGGCCAAGAAGGCAGGATCTATTCATTGGTAATTTTTGAGGACTCTCAGGGGGCTGTTGGGGCTGGCACATGAGTCTCTGGCTCCACAGTGGGAACTTGTGAAGGGACAGCAGATAGGCAGGTAGGTGGTTTGAGAGCACCTGGTGATACACTGAAGAACTTGCTAAGGAGCTGGACTTCAAGGGACATGGGGACCAGTAGAGGGCTTGACCCAGAATAGAGGCACAGAGTTGCCCCTTTGGTGGCTCTGTTGGGGATGGAGCAGTAGGGAGAAGAGAGCAATCATGCGGGGGGCCATTTGGAGGGGATCCAATGTCCAGGTGAGAGGAATATGAGGCTGGGTCAAGGTAGGGCCTGGAAGGAGAAGGAAGAGAAGAATCTGGAACAGTCTCTCCTCAGCATGCTCCTTACTGGTCAAGGACCTCACTTAGGTAGGGGTTGGGACTGTTAAAGGATGTCCAGGCTGGTGACACTGAGTGCCCATCAGTCAGTTTTTTTTTCTTCTTCTTTTTTTGGTGGAACTGGGGATTGAACTCAGGCCCTTGCACTTGCCAGGGAAGCGCTTATTCTACTGAGCCATCTCCCTGGCCCCATCAGTCAGTTTTGAGACCAATGTCATTGTTTGTATCTTTTGATTAGTAGATACTTTTAGATTCCCTGTAAATTTCAAAGATATGGCAGTGGGCACTTCCCCCAGGGTCTCTGGTCACAGCTTGAGAAATCTGAGTATAATACCAAAAGAAACCAATGCCATTTGAGTTTTGTGGGCATCTGCCCCTGCTGGGAATGTCTGTGGCTCCTGGCCTGCACTTGGAGGACACAAGGTGTGACTTCTCCCATGGGTTGACTTTCTGAAACCCTGACTGGTTTCAGTCCAAGGTCCTTTCCTGGAGCTAAGGGCTGGCGCCAGCACTGCAGAGGTGGCAGACTTAGCGCTACCTGAGCAGCTTTTGGCTCCAAAACTACAGGGCTTAGGTGAGCTGTTCTGGCTCAAGCTTTAAGATAGATTTTGTCTCAGTTTCCCTTCTTGTTACTCCAGGTCCTGGATGAACCCAGAAACTGCTTCTGAGCCCCAGAGTGTCCAGTTGACCCTCACCATCCTGCTCCACCTCATACCAGATTCATCCTTGGAGGACGGCCGCTTCCCTCCAAATCCCTCCCCAGATCCCAGATTTGCTCCAGAGCTTCCCTGGAGGAGCGTGATTGCCCCCCGGGGACCCAGCATCTCCAGGGGCCGCCTCGCTGTCTCAGGCAGAGAAATCACCTCAGGCACAGCCAAGGTCAGCAGCATACCCTGTCCCCCAGGTGCACCTGTTCATCAGCCTCCCAAGCTTGCCCAGTGTGTTCCTGCAGCCCCAAAGGGGTGGCCTGAGAGAAGACGCCCTGTGAGCACCATGCCTCTGTGCTGTCCTTACGCTCTTTGCCAGGGAAGCCAAAGTCAAGCACTGGGTGCTGCCTTAGGCCCATCTGACCCACTCTGTGACTCCAGGCATATGACGAAACCTGGCATCAGGGGTCGCAGTACTGACCACAGATGGCCCGGATTCAGCAGAAGGACTGAGTGACATGGGCAAGTTTTGGAAAGCCGAGTGCTACAAAAATGAAAGTGCTCACCCTCAGTATTCCATTAGTTGCTAATTTCCTTGCTGTTTGATTTTAACCGGTCCCTTTCTTTCTCTGTGAAGGACAATTAATCATGAAACCATTTAGGGAGCCTCTCCCATGTCTCAAGTACATTATCAGCATCATTCCCAAAGTGGGGGATTTTACTGAAGAGGGGACCCGGGCTCTGAGAGACAGAGGAGACTTTGTTCTACCCTCAGGCATCGGGACTGGTTTCCTTCCTCCTTCTGCTCAGTGTGGACTCTCCCAAGGTCCTGGAATCCACCCGCTGCCCGATGGGTGTGCACACGGTGCTGTAGACCTCCTCTAGCTGCTGGAGTGTGTGTACGGGACAGAGTGGGACACCAAGGGCCCAGATGTACAGCTCTCTGGGCTTCCGTAGTCAGGGAGTGGGAGCTTAGCTCTTGGTTCTTTCATCTCAAAGTGCCAACCCTTAGTTTGCTTCTTTGGGGGCCTTACACGCCCTTCTCACCACGCCCCTGTGACTCTGCCCCTGAAAGCCAGCCCTGGAACTCTTTTCTTTAAAAGGGAAACTGAAGGAAGGCCTGAAAGCCTCGTGCTGTTGTCCTGACAGCCTAGGACAAGCTGAGTGGTGTCCAGGTCATGGTGAGTTGGGCCCAAGGTCACCATCCACGGCCAACTACCCCGATACTGCAGACTGTCCCTCCCCCGTGGGAGGCCCCTCTGGTCTTCCGAGTGTGGAGCTCAGCAGCCTGCTTCAACCTTGCTCTCTCTACCTCTGCCGTGGGGGCTCGGTTGCTGCTCAGGGCTTGCCCTTTCCTGCACCTTGGCAGAGCGAGCAGCCAGCCCAGTTGACCTAGCTGGGGGTGTCATTCCTGGTGGCCCTGCAGAGGACCCATTTGTGTTGCTTTTAGCAGCTCCTGGGAGGGCCCTTGGCTTCCTGGTGTCGCGGGTGTATTACTCATCCATCCCTGGAGCCTCTGGTCACTCCAGTGACGCCAGTGACCACGTGAAGGGCCATGTGGTGAGCACTGCACCCTGGGGTGGCCATGGAGAGGCCTTTTGTTTTGTTTCCTCGGTAACATCCTCCAGTTTCCAGTCTCTTGGTGTTCATCTCTGCACCAGGAGTCCTGAAACTGGCACCCACCAGGAATACTGGCCGAACAGGTGAACAAGCGCAGGGAGGAAGCTCCCTGGAGGGACAGATGCTGGGGCCTGGTCTGCAGGAGCTGCAGGAAATTCCTAAGCAAATAAAGGGCAATGAAAGCTGGGGCCTGCGGATGAGGCATGAACCCAGGCTGGGGGCGTAAGCGAAAGTGTGTGGGTGCTGGGCAGCTCCTGCAGAGGCTCTGTGAGCTCAGGGGTAAGGTGAAAACAGGCTGGGACTGGGGTGCAGGAGAGATTGCCGGCAAAGAGAGGGAAATCAGAGAACCCAGACAGTCGGGCATTTAGACTTGAACTTGCTAAGAGTCACTAGGCACCTTTCAGAAACGGAATGATAGCCTTTTATTTGCTTAGTTTTTAAACCAGTTTCCATGGAAGTGAATGGAACACACACTCATCTCGGGGGAATTCTAGCAATAGGCGGCTATGTGGAGCATCCAGAGGCACGCACGATGCAGCCTTTTAAAATACATATTTAATAAAGCCCCGAGTAGCAATTAAGGACAAGCAAACCTAAAGACAAGCTATAATGAGAACAATGGGTTTTCAAATTATTCTGTTATTTACATAGAATCAAAGAGATCACCTTCCCGGAAGGACTGGCCTGTTAATTTCAGCGGTGATGCTCGGGTGGATTGAAGTCTACTTTACTTTATGCTGTATCAAAATAATTTGATGTTCTCATGAGCTGCCCGTACAGCCACCAGAAGATAATTATCCAGGAAAAAAAAAAAAAAAAGAATGGGCCTCACAGCCTTATTAAATGGTATGCCAGCTTTTCTGAGTGAGGGAGACACGTGGATTTTGTAAAGAGGGCCGTATACAATGTTGGTCACAGAATTGCGTGCAGGCTGCTCATACCTTAGGGGCTCAAAGATGCACCAGGTGCATTTGTGCGTGACGGAGACGGCGCGCCTGCTCCCGGATGCTGATCTGGTTTGAAGGCAGTGAGTGCTAGGCGTAAGGTCTCTATGGTCTGTACGGACTGCCGGCATCAAACGTGAGGCATCAATCACGTTAGTAAACACACACAAAAGTATGCCCCTGTGCACACCCATGTGCATACCCAGACACATGTACACATTCAAATAACCATGCACACGCATGCACACACACCACACTGCCAGATATTAAACCTCAAGTGGATGGTTTGAACTATAGGATATTGCTGCTAGGAGAGATTTTTAAAGTCATTTAGGTCAAGCCCTCACGTTAAGAGTAACCGCAGCCCAGAGATGGGAAAGGGTTGTCAGTAGTTACTTAGCAAGGGAGGCCACCAGGGATCTCACCAAGCACATAGCCAGAAAAGGCCCCGATGGTGAGCGCTCATGCCCAGCTGTGCCCCTGTGGGGCTGGGCTGTCCTCACTTGGCCCCCACGTTAGCCACTACTACCTGCTCTTGGCAACGGCCGCTCTTCCACAATTTTCATTGCATAAAAGGATCTGGACACATCCTCAGAGTGGGCTTTTGTGTAGGCTGGATCTGGTTCCACTCGCTTTGATCCTTGGAGTGGGCAGAGTGTATGGATTAAAGCTGCCCCAGGAGCCTGGTGTCCCCACGTCCGGGGGCCCTGCTGACTTTACACCCCTGTCGGGCAGAGGCCTCAGACTTCCTGGAGTTTGGGCTGTTCTCACTGAACTCTCAGACACAGCCCCTCCTCTCTCCCACTTCTTGGGGAGATGGACAGGGCTTTGCAGAGCACCCGCCATGTGTAGGGCCACCCTGGGGTAGACACGCCAAGGAGGACAGGGTGGTCTGCACTCAAGGACGCTTGCTGTCACGTCCTGGGAGCCAGGGATGGCTTCTTATCACCTATTCGTTCAGCCCTTCCTCTCGGAGAGCTGGTGAGAGTGCACAGCACATCTGCGTTCTTTGCACCCTTCACCCCTCCCTCCTCCTCCCTCTTCCCCTTCCTTCTCTCTCTCTCTTCCCTACTCCTTCCCTTCCTCCTTCACTCCCTCCATCCATCCCTCCCTCTTCTTTTCCTTCCTCCATTCTTGGTTCTCTTCCCATTTGCAAACTATCTCCTTACTCCCTGTGATCTCTCTTTATTTTGCTATTTATTTTTATTTTAGGCTCCTCATTGAAGAGAGCCCATGTGATACTTAGGCTTATGCATCTGGTTATACCACTAAACATTACAGTCCCCAGGTGCTTCTGTTTTCCTCCAAACTCAAGTTTCTCC
Source organism: Octodon degus (assembly GCF_000260255.1). Classification (NCBI taxonomy): domain Eukaryota; kingdom Metazoa; phylum Chordata; class Mammalia; order Rodentia; family Octodontidae; genus Octodon; species Octodon degus. The sequence goes on along the minus strand of NW_004524581.1, from coordinate 17,936,192 downwards.
TTTTTTATGGCAGAGTAGTGTTCCACTGTGTGCCTCTTAGTTGGGGTGCCCTGCTTCTCGCCTCACGATCCCCCACTTGCCCTAGGGAGGTCTCCTCTTGTCAGACATTGTCTGTAATTATTCATCTGCCCATAAGCATATAAGGTCGCCATTCATTCAAACTGTTACTAAGCTCCCACCTGTCAGCGAGGTCATTCAAACAAACCATTTCGTTTGCTTACATCATAAGGCTATGCTTTTCTGCCTTATGGGACTTATTTTTGGGTTTTTATGTAAGCATCTGCTCAGCTCGTGGTATGGCAGACAAATGAGCCACAGATATCTCTGTGTCCGTCTTATCATTGCGCTCCTACCATGGGTCTTCGGAGTCATTATTGCCCCTTCTCAGACGTGACTCCTGCATGTGTGTTGCTTCGGGCTGCCCAGGAGGCCAGCCACTGAGGTGAGGCCACAGACGGTGTTGGGGGAGGTCAGAGACAGAGTCTCTGTGCGGTCAAAGATGGTGTCGCTGTGTGTGTGTGTGTCTTAGTGTTCAGTTATGTGGCTGTGTTTCCTTTTTTCTTAGGTTTTCTTTCTTTTTGTGTGTGTGCAGGGTCTTACTACACAGCCCAGACTTGTAGTGATATTCCTGATTTCTGCTTCCCAAGTGCTGGGTTTACAGGCGCATGCCCCCGTGCTCGGACCCCATCACTGGCTCAGCGCACCTGGGGCGGGGCCAGCGAGGCATGTGGAGCCAGGGATCAAACCCTGGCTTCTGCGCTTAGTCCACCGAGCTATACTGCTGGCCCTGTGACTGTTTCAGAAGTGACCTGAGGAACAACATCCTCAGGTGGGTGGGCCTAGGGAGGAGTGGGCAGCTCAACCAGGAGCTCGGGGCTGGAGGGGGGCAGCTGTCCTCACGTGTCCAAGACCCAGAACAGGGCCAAAGCTGCAGGGGCCATTTAGCAAAGTCCCAAGTCACTTGGGAGAGGCACGAGCGGTTAGTTCTGCGGGTGTCTAGTGGTAGGGCCCAGGGGTTCTTCTGGATGTCACAGCTTACACAGCACAGCCCCCTACCCCAAGGAAGAATCCTTGAGCCCCAAGTGTCTGAAGCACGGGGCTGTGGGAAGCCCAGAGGTAGCCAATATCAGGGGATCGGGAAGGTTAGGTATCTCTTCATCTTGCGGAGCTTCTGGAGGGCGCCATGGCCCTGGGCTGTGCTGGCTGCCACCAGCACTGTGTAAAGTTGAGCCCTCCCACCCTTCAGGCAGTGCCTTGGTTCTGGTGACTTTGGTGCCTTTTCTCTGAACACACCCCAATTTATTGCGGCTCTCATAAAAAGCAAAGAACTTGGGAGAGAGAAGATTGAGTTTGCTTCTTACAGCAGAATTTGATTTAGGGCCAAGAGGGTAGCAATTGCTGCAAAGCAGAGATTGGCTATTTGGGGAGTGAGGTGAATGATTTTTCCCAGCTCCAAATGACCTTACATATATCCTGCCTCTGCCCGCCTCCCACCGGGGAGTGATGGGGTGGCTGCACCTGGGATCCGGTGGGTGAGCGCGGTTCCTAATAAATATCTGACAGGCAGAAGGAGGCAAGTACCTTGACGACTGGCAGTGGCTGGACCTGTGGAGATTTTCTTCGGCCAGCACCCTCTGTGGTCACCAGTGTGTGCTCTTCTGATCCAGTGGTCCCGCCCACTGTCCTAAGGGCGCTGACCACCAGGCAGGTGTTCTGTGCACCCCTGTCTGCGTCTATAAGGTCCTGCTGCCTTTGCTTGCCCTGGCTGTGTGCATTCTCTGTCCCCACGGATGTCAGCTTCTCAGCCTTTCCCTAGGTCACCGCCACCCCTACCCCAGGACACCAGAAGTTGTGTCCAGGCTGGGCTCAAATGCACAGAATCCAGAGTCCAGGACTTGCTCTTGGGCCCTGCAAAGTGCACTGTCCCGAGCAGATTTCTTCCCCTCTCTGAGTCTCAACTCTCTCTAATCTGAAAAGGGAGCAACACTAGTAGAATTCAGCTTTCAGGGTAGAAAGCTGTCCTGCCTGGGTTACTGGGCCACATGTCTGTCTGCAATCTGTGCCCCAGAAGGAGCAGAAGGCTATTCTGAGTAGGAGAATGTATGGATTTGGTTTTGTGCAATTCCCACTTCATTTCCAGATATATGTTGACCTTTATTTTCAGGTAATGTGCCCAACAGACACCCCCTTTCTGTACCCCTACACTCAGCCCTCCCTGGTTCTTCCTCCCCTCCCTCTTGCCTCTCTCCATTCCCCTTCCTGCCTGCCTGCCT
>NW_004524581.1:17901968-17933819 GCF_000260255.1 Octodon degus | reverse complement strand
CCTTCCTTCCTTCCTTCCTTCCTTCCTTCCTTCCTTCCTTCCTTCCTTCCTTTCTTCCTTCCTTCTCTTTAATATCCTGATTCTGTTCTTACCCTTCCTCCCCCATGTGACCTGGCAAAATCTCTGGCACAGGAGAGCGATAGAGGGGACAGTTATGGTCATGCCTACCTTACCTAGTGATCATGAGGAGCAAGCTGAAATTCTAGTGTTTGCTATTCAGACTAAGTAAAAATGTCTTTGTAATTACATGGCTATGTCAAAAACAAGAGTCCTAAGGCCGGCCAAATAGCTCAGCAGATTGAAGTGCCTGCTTAGGCAGACGCAAAGGACTGGATTTGATCCCTGGTGTGCTATGCCAGCCCCACCCCTGGGGCACACTGAGACGGTGATTGAGACTGGGCATGGTGGCACATGCCTGTAATTCCAGTGCTTGGGAGGCTGAAAGCAGGAGGATCACTATGTCTGATCTGTGTAGTGAGACCCTGTAGACCCTAAATACATTTTTTTTAAAGAGTCCTGAGCAGTCCCAATGTCAGGGACCTTCAGGGATACAAGGCTGAGATGCCACCTCCATAGGTGCTGGGTGATCCTGCAGGGCGGGAAGCTGACACCAAGGGAGCCTGCAGGCTTTGGGCTCCTGGGTGCAGCTCCTGTCACCGCATTGAGGTGTCAGTGGGTATGAGGGCCATGGGGTGGGATTTGGCCAGAGGGACAGAAGAGCCCTGCCTCTTGGGTGGCTCATCTCCCTCCAAGTGGCAAGTCCTGCTATGGGGAAAGCTAAGCTCGTGCATTTGCAGGAAAATATTTGCACCTGGGGACTCTAACGTTATGTGAAATAAGCCAGACACATAGCTTCCTTCCTCTTCTATGAGAAATCCAAAGAATGAATAAAGAGCAAAATAAAAGCCAGGTAATAGGCAACAGGGAGGGAGAGCTTTGGCAAATGGGAGGGAGCCAGAGATGCTGGCAGGGGAGGGGAGGGCATGAAGAGTGGAGCTGAGCCTGCTGGGCTCATGCGCCAGCTCTCGTAGGAGTGCAGTCCTTGTGCACTGCAAAGACTGACCAAACTGAAAATAGAAGATCTGGGCTCTCTGGGAGTATCTCTGTCTAGAGATTGAAAAGGAGGCCTCTCTTCTTGCTTCTCACTGTCCACTCCTTAGTCCATCCATTCATCCAGCATCCACCCAGTATCCATCCATCCATCTATCCATCAATCCATCCATCCATCATCCACCATCCATCCACCATCTACACAACCATCCATCCATCCATCCATCCATCCATCCATCCATCATCCATCCAAACATCCATCCATCATCCATCCATCCATTATCCATCCATCCATCATCCATCCAACCATCCGTCCATGCATCCATGCATCCATGCATCCATCCATCCATCCATCCATCCATCCATCCATCCATCCATCCATCCATCCACTATCCACCATCTGTCCATCGTCCATCCATCCATCCATCCATCCATCCATCATCCATCCAACCATCCATCCATCCAACCATCCATCCACCATCCGTCCATCTGTCCATCGTCCATCCATCCATCCATCCATCCATCCATCCATCCATCCATCTACCATCCACCATCTGTCCATCGTCCATCCATCCATCCATCCGTCATCCATCCAACCATCCATCTATCTGTCCATCATCCATCCATCCACCCACCCACCCACTCATGAATTTATTCATTCTGAGAATACTTGTTGAGCTGGTATCTATGTCAGGCTGAGGCTCTAACAATGAACAAAACAGAATAAGTGCCCCCCTTTAGATATCAAATTTTAATGAAGGTAGGGAAGGGAAGGGAAGGGAAGGGGAGAATGAGTAATAAATTATGGGATGAATTGTACAATCCCATCATTCTGAAATACAAAAGTGGCTACTGCACGCAACTTGACCATCTGTGTGGAATGGTGACAAGTACCATGGAGAGAAATAAAGTGGGAAGGGCACAGTTAGGGTCCCTCTACCATGCTCATTCGGCCACGCCAGACCACTCTCACTGTCAAGAAGTCCCAGGGCTGAGGAACCGTGGCACCTTTCAAAGCCTTGCAAGGCTTGGCTGAGCCTGCCCTGCCCCTCACCCAGACCTGGCCTTTGGGGTACAGCCCGCCATTAGCTTGGTTTGGCTACTCTCTGGCCCTGTTGGCCCAGCCAGAGCGACAGGCCTCAGAGGTGCCCTCCTGGCCTGCGCACCGCGTTCACCCTGACAGTTTTAATTGCTCCCTCCTCTGCACTCACACAGCACTTTATTACAGCACTCAGAACTGCTCTTCTATTCAGAAGATGCTGTGATTTATTCATGCGCCTTATTAATGGACCTCTCCCCAGGGCTGGTGCAGAGCCCGGCAGGCACAAGGCCTGTGCAGGTTTGCCGAGTGAGTGAGGGGGGGGAAGGAATGCTAAATGGGATGAAGGGGGTCCAGAAGGTAGAGCTGAGCCCTGAGGATGGGGCACTGCCCAAAGACGGAGGAGGCCTGTACCCAGCATGGCCACACCTGCCCTCACCTGTCCATTCCTGTCTATCCTCAGCCTACCCTCACCTGCCCTCACCTGTCCACTCCTGTCTACCCTTAGCCTGCCCTCACCTGTCCACTGCTATCTACCCTCAGCCTGCCCTCACCTACCTGTCCTCGCCTGTCCACACCTGCCCATAGCTGCCCACACCTGTCTACCCCATCCATACTTATCCATGCTCAGCCCACCCTCCCCTCACCTGTCCTCACCTGCCCATACCTGTTGGTGTCTGTCCACGCTCAGCCTGCCCTCACTTGCCCTCACCTGCCTGCACCTGCCCAGGCCTGCCACACCTGGTGAGGGCTGTCTGCACTCAGCCTGCCCTCACCTGCCCACACCTGTTTATGCCCGTCCATACTCACCTGCACGCCTGCCCTCCTGCACCTGCGTGTGTTTGCCCACACCTGCCCAGCTGTCCTGCAGCTGTGTGCGTGCCTCTCCAGAGCTCCCTCACCCCTCTAAGTTCCTCCCCTCCTGTGCCATCTGGCACTGCTTTCTCTCCGGACATGCTGGGGACACTTTCTTGCTGCCTGGAGGGCTCTTGTTTTCACCTCCTTCTCCCTCCTTGAGGAAGCCTCTCCCAGTACCCAAAGTCTGATGACAGCCATGGGCGGTGGGGAGCAGGGGCTGAGCTGATGAGGTGATGCCTGTGTCTGAGTGGGGCTGTGACTGCAGCAGGCTGGCCCTCTTCTGCCTTCATATCATTGGTCAGTGAGACCCAGTTTCCCTGGGCTGATGGGTACTGGAGCCTTGCAGGAAACACACATGTTGGCTTTCCTGGACTGTGTCTTCCCCTGCAGGATCCTGAGCCCAGGGGCCTTCTAGCCCTGATGCACGGGAGTTCAGCTCCACAGTGCTGTGGGTGGGCAGCTCCTGGAGGAGTGGGGCTCAGGGAAGGACAGCTGGGGCTGAGCAGAGTGGAGCCCAGGGTGACTGCAGACATCTGGGGGCCTGAGGGGCAGGGGCAAGCCTAGCACCTCATGCTCCTGAGAGGAAGACCAGGCTGAGCAACTGTACCCATCCAGGAGCAAGGTTGCCAGAGAAACCAGAGATGCCCAGGCCCTGCATTTGGCCTCTTGCCGAAGTGCTTTTCTCTGTGAGATTATATATTCCAGGCCACATCCCTCCCATCGACACTTCCTCCCTCACTTTATTCCTTTTCTTACTCCTCCATCATAAAAGTCTCCAGAAACAGGTTTTGTTCAAAGTGAATGAGGCAATAAATTCTCTGCTTCTGACAGGCAGAGGAGAGAGAAAGACTCTGCAGTGAGAGCGGCAGCCCTGTTCCGGGCCCGGTGGGGCTCGGCCTGACGCCGAGATCTCCTGTGTGGGGGAGAGGAAGCGAAGGCAGCCAGAGCCCCCTGCGCCCCTAGGAGCTTCATCTGCGTGGGCAGCTACTAACCTGGGGTCTCAGTTCTACCAACAGGCTCAGGCCGAGTCCAGACCTTCTGACTTGGCTACTTGGCTAATATGAAGCTGGGCAGGCTAAGCCTCATTCATTCATTCAACATCCATTCATTCCTCCACTCATTCCTTCCTTCCTTCTTTCATTCACTCATTCATTCATTCACACATTCATTCATTCATTCACACATTCATTCATTCATTCATACATTCATTCATTCATTCATTCACACATTCGTTCATTCATTCAATAAACTATCCATTGATGTATTCAGCAGTTAGCATGGAGGAGAGGCACCTAAATTACTCTAACACATCATATTCTATAAGAAGCCTTCCTACGAAGGGCCATGGATATTTGCAATTCAAGTCATAGCAAAAGATTGATTTGGCTGGTAAATAAAGAGCTCCTACAAATCATTAAGAAAAATAAACAACCTAGTAGGAATCTGGCCAAGAGATAGGCACAAACAGCTCCTGGAAGGGTAGAAATATAAACGCTCCAACAGCAGCTAGATCCTACGTAAGCTACCCCCCACTCACAGCGGGGGGTGGACAAGTCCCTGGTCCCCCCTGGACTGTGTCAAGGAAGGGACACACACACACACACACACACACACACACACACACGTTGCTGCAGGCCGGGCTGCGGCACAAACACTACGCAGATCAGTTTGACCGACTGGTTCCTCTGCTGGGTGATGCAGAAAAGCCTCGGTGTTAGCATGCCCTCGGCCTCTCACCAGCAAGTCCCTCTCTAGAAATTTATATCCCCTCTCCAAGATTAGTCAGGAAAGCATTTTCTGTGTCATCAAAGACTGGAAATAGCCTACATGACCATCATAGAACAGACTGGCTAAATAATTTATGATGGGTTGATGGAATTGCACGTTATACAGTCTTTGCAACGAAACAAAGCAAGGCAACAGGCAGTTCTTTTATGTGCTAATATGTACTGAGCTCCCCGATACACTTTTGAGTGAAAAGGGCAAGGAATAAAGTGGAACGGAATGCAGACTGTACTACTATTTGTATCAAAGTGAAGACAATGAACGCATATGCACACGGAGAGATTCACACACAATATGGGTATTTGTTTCTGCATCTTTCCCTCTGAAAGGGCAGAGACCTGCGGCTGAGGGCTGTCTCTGGGGAGTGGAGCTGGGCGGCTGGTGGGGGGCTGCGGTGTGGGGCTCCTGTGGGCAGGAGTGGGGACTATGCACCCCGCACCTCTTTGTGCTTTTTGGATTTTGAATTGCGTGACTGTATTACCTATTCAAAAAACAAAACAAAACAAAAACAAGTATCATTCACATTTAAAAAGAGGGAGGTGAGAGCTGGGAACTGAGCAGGTGAGGGATGGGGGAAGGGCAGACACCTGCGGGGACCAGTGCCCTGAGGTGGGTGGCATAATTTGAAGACCCAAGGATGGGGGACCACTAGAGCATGGTGTGGGGGGATCTAGGGAAGAAGACAGCTGGCAAGAAACACAGGGATGGAGGCAGACCGACTAGAAGCTATGCTGAAGACTTGGAATTTTGGTGCAGTGAGGACTTTTGAGGGGGAAGATGTGTAGGGAGGGGTCTGGGGAAAGCGAATGTGCATTCTCTGTCGCTATCTTTCTTACCAGTGGCTCCTTTTGTTGTCAATAATGCTGAGAGGTAGAACTAACTCTGTCACATAAGGAAGCAAAGGCGCAGGAAAATTAGGTAATTGGCCCATGCTTTTCCATCTTGGGGATCAGGATTCCAGCTCGGGTCTAGGATGCAAGGCCCTTCGCAACATGACTCTTAGGGGCCCATAGGTGCCACAGCCTGAGGACTGCTTTTGGGGTGAGCACCTCATTTCCTCAATTGCAAATCCCTAGCCATCCAGGTCACGAGACAACGAACTGCAAGGTCGCAGCCACCAGCTTCCAGCGACTCACTGACGACTTTGTCATTCCCCTGTCTCCCTGGGGACCGTGCCCAGCCACAGCCCCATAAGCCCCTGGTCTGAGCCACAAGAAGGCAAGCAAGTGACAAGTGCCCCAATGAGCCCCTTTTCTCTTCAAGGACTTTGTGCATGTCACGGGCAGGCCTTTTACAGGCTGTAACCGGGAAGGGTTACATGGAGGCTTGCTCAGCCTGGAGTTGTACAGAAAGACATTTGGCTCCAATTACTCTGAGTCTTCTAAATTTCCTGGTCATTTGGTTTGCATTTTCTTGTCGTTTCTTCACGTGCATTTTTCTGGGACTCCCATTTTTTTGTAACTGAGACTTCAGAGGACAATAGCTCAGCCACAGCCACCTGATTTGCCTGAGGTAGAGTTAGGTCTCTCCTACTCCAGATCCTTCTACTGCAGCTCGTTTGACTGTTTGTGAAACAAATACATGAACAACTTGTGATTTCTTTCCCAGACATTTAATAAAAAGAAATCTGGGCTCCTCTTGGTTCGATGCTGGTGTTTTTACTGGGATCAAGTGCTGGCCTTTCAGATGCTCCTGGGTCTGCCTGGGTGTGTACTGGTAGCCAGGGCCAGCAGGCAATGATAGCTATGGAGCCAGGCCCTGCCCAAGCCCGGGCTGTGCAGGGTGAGCACTGGTAGTTCAGTGAAGAGCTGGGGCTGATGTAGCAGGAGCAGGAGGACACACTGTGTGCAGAGAGCCCACGAGGCACTGGGCCTGGGGACCCGAGGCCGTCCTGTCCATACTGAAGTAAATGCCCCATGTCCAGCATGAACAACCCTGTGTAGGAGGCTGGTGGGAAGTGGCCCCGCCCCAAAGGGCTGGGGATGTAGTACAAGGAGGAGGGCTCTGGCTGGGGCTCCCTGCTGATGTTCCCCAAAGCTGATTACCGGGGGTCCCAGCTCAGCCCTGCCACTAATTGTATGGCTTTGGGTGAGTCACATGTAATTTCTGAGCTTCTGTTCTTCCCATGCAAAATGCAGGTCAGTAGAGCTCCCTCTTCCAGATCTTGTTGCAGACCAATGGCAAAGTGGGTGAGGCGCAGTTTGGACACAGGAAAGCCCTCTGCAGCATATGCAACCACACTGCTGATGACAGCTGTCCCTGCCATCAACACCGCCTTCAACCCCATGGTTCTACCAAGGCAACGTATACTTCCCTTTCCTGTGGTAACAGGAAGGTCCTCTTGCAGCTTTTATACTCTTTGCCTGAAAAATACCTTATTATTTTTCTAACCCTAATTGATTAATTAATATGTGGTACTGGAGATTAAAACCAGGGCCTCTTTCATGAGGCCAAGCACCCTACCACAGAGCTACTCTTCTCCCCCAAAGACACTTTACTAATTCTAAAAGGAGTACATTTTAAAACATCAGGAATATTTTATTTCAACATAAATTAGTATCTCTGGCTTTGGTGTTGTCATTGTGGATTTTGGGAACGCCATCGTCAGCTCTACCTCTGGTTTGTTCCTGTAGCCATAGGTCAAGGTTGGCAACCATCCCACCGGTAGACTGCCTCTACTGTCTGGGAGCCTTGGTGAGGGCCCATGGGGGTGCTCCCTGCTGTGCCTGCAGCCTCCTCCGCACCACCTGCGGGTGGCCAGTGCTGATTTCGTGGGAGAAGGCGTACCTAGGGATGCAGTCCCAGCACTGTAGGAGGCTGAGGCAGAGGCGTACAGGCCTGCCCCCAGCAACAGCAGTGTTGAGAACTTGCAGAGTCCCTCAAGCCTGCTCAGCGCAAGGAGGAGTTTCCTTCTATCTGGGCCAAGCATCTCCAGCATTGCAGAGGAGACTGTGGTAACTTCCATGGGGAAGCTCCAGGAAAATGTCATGAATTTTTATTTTTTTTTTTATTTTTAAGGAACGAACCCCACAGAGCTGGTGGAATGCAAGCGACTTAATACATGTACACCCACCCACATGCTTTTGGTCCTTCTTCATCCCAATGTGAAGCTGGGTGGGACCAGGGATTTCTGAGGCAGGAGATAACAGGATCGGGGACCCACTTGGCAGGGCACTATTGTGATCTTCCACGTCCCTGGCGTGTAAATCAGCAGATCCTTCCATTTCACAAGAGGGGAAACTGAGGCCAGAGAATGGATGTTGCTTGTCATGTGCCAGCTGGCTTGTCGCTGCAGAGCAAGGGTCTGGCCTGCTTCTGTACTCCCTCTTTTCTGTTCTAGCCCCTCAGCCTGTCAAGTGAAGGTCCCCACAGTGAGGGCATTTCTACCAGGTGAGTAGGTGTTTCCTTCCCTTTAATGTAAGGAGAAATACAATCTCAGTGTCATCACCCCTGCCATGGTCCCTGCCACCTCTGAGTCAACCTGAAGCCTGGCCTTGTGTGACACTTCTTCAGCTACAAAGGTGAAAGCCAGCCAGGAAGGAGGACGTAGGTTCTGGTCCAGCCAGGACTTTCTGCCTGACTTTTTTCCTGAAGCTTCACGGGATCACCTCGTCAGCCACGGCACTGACGTTCAGGGTCTGACTTTGGGAGTGGAGCTCAATGGTGGTTCAAGCTTGCCTGGCAGGCGGAGGCTCTGGCTGTGATCCTCAGCCCTGACATAAGAAGAATATGACTGCCAGGCCAGGCTGCTTCCCCGGCTTCGCAGCCTGTTAGCTGTGCAGCCTTTAACCACTCCGTGACTCAGTTTCCCCAGTGGTTAACTGAGAGCAGTAACACTTTCTGTCTCCTATGGCTGCTTTGAGTTAACCCACACACAGGAGCCACAGTGCTGCAGGTGTGCAACAAAGCTCAGGAAGCATTGGCCATGACAGAGGACTCGGAATCTTGGGTGGCTGGGCGTAAGTGGCCTTGTGGGTGACACTGTGACACACCCCGCTGGGACTTTCCTCTCAGCTCTCCTCCAACGAGCTGCACGGTTTCCTTCCAACCCAGGCCCAAGTTCAGTGGCATTCATTCCTCTTCCGGGAAGCCCTCCTAGATAGGCCAAATTGCTCCCTGATGGGGGCTCCCAGCCCCCACTGCTGATGCCACCCTTTGGCCTCAGACAAAGCGGGCACCAGCCGAGGCAGCAGCCGGGCTGGCTCGGTGGCTTTCATGAAGCTGGGGCTCCCGGGAGCCCAGGCCGGGTTGGTCTGCTTTGAATGCTATTTGCATTGCAATAGCCAGCCTGGCCTTCAATGCAGGCCCTTCTCTTTTGACAGAGCAGCCTCACAATCGCCTATTGACCGGGCACCTGTTCCTGCCCCAGACATTATGCAAATGCTGGCCAGGAGCGAAGCCGCCAGCCCCCCGGGCCATTGTGCATTGAACCCTGATGGAGCCCTGCCAGCTCCCCGCCAGCCTTTGTTCCCTGGCTGCACTGCACCACCCCCGCCACCGCCTCCCGACCGCTGAGGTGCCCTGCAGAGGGGCCACCTGCTGACAGCCACTTGGGTCCTGCACCTGAAGAAAAAAGCCCGGCATGCTGGGAACAGGGCTAGGGTACCCCCGCCCCTGCAAGGCGGCCAGTGCCCGGCTGGCAGGCAGGGCCCTGCTTGTCCCATCCCCAGGGACCACGGAGAGGGGCCTGGCAGGCGGAGGGGGCAACCGGGACCGTGCCATCTGGGGGAGGGGAGATTATAATAATCGCTCTCACATCTGCTGGGCCTTCCAGTGTGCAGAGCGCTTGCAAGCCCGTCTCCCAGCCAGGCACACCTGCTCTCAGGAGGCTGGCCGGTCTCGAGCGTGTGTCCCTCACGCAGACGGGAGTGCAGCCCCCTGGGGCCGCCGAGGATGTGGCACCCTCAGGGTTGGGGCTGAGGAGTGACTCAGGGCCGTGGATACATCGGCCTGCCTCCAACCCTTTGGGCACAGAGCCCTCTTCCTCCTTCCTCTTGCCCGCTGGAGCTCTGAGCGGTGTTGTCACCTCTCAGCCCGCATTCAACACCCCGCTTGGCCGAGCTGCAGCCTGCCATCGCTCATTTGGACTCTTTTTCTGTACCCTTACCTGCACCACCCTGGTTGGTCAGGTTTCTGAAGAACAATCCTGAGACCAGCAGCAGCATTAGCATCTCCTGGCACCTGTTCAAATGCCAGCCTCTGGGGGCACAGACCTGCAGAACCGGAGGACCTGGGCGGTCCCGCTCTCTGGGTCTGGCACACCTCCAGCTGTCTGAGGCGTGCACAGGACTGAGGTCAGCTGAAGCCGACCTTCGTTTCCACTCTCCTCCTCCCTCCCAGCCTTGCCTGGCACCATTTCCTCCCCACCAGCCTGGTCCTCTCTCTGACCCACTGCCCCCATCCTACTTCCCTTGGGCTTCCTGGCCATGTCTGGGCACCTACCTGGTGCCAGTGTTATGGTGCTTCACAAACCAGCCTTACCTGGAAGAAATGGAGCCTAGTGAGGCAGGGAGGCCGCCTGGGTATTTCCAAGCAGGGAGCCAATACTTACAGTGAGAGTCATGGAGGGAAGGTGTACAGAACGGGGTGCCTAGCACAGGTTGGGGGGGGCAGGGAAACTCCTTGGGAGGGCCTCAGAGGAGGCACAGGAGTATACAGCGAGGAACAGCTCCAACAATTTCAGGACAAAAGCCTGTGATGTGCACACTCTCTGGGCTCCAGACCTTTGAGGAGGACTTGCTGGATGTGCGTGTTGTGGTCCAGTCCAAGGAGGGCCGGGAAGAAAGGAGGAGGGGAGGAGGGCTGAGGACACAAAGGTGGCCTGGGTGTCCTATCACAGAATCCAGGTGCTTTCATTCCAAGTGGCCGATTAGGAAACTCACAGGCCTCTCTGCCTCTAAGAGGAGGCTGGTTCTCCAGGGTCTCAGCCGCGACGGCCTGCCCTGCGGGGACCCCCTGCTGGGACTCCAGCAGGTGCCCTTGGTTGGGTGGTCCCTCACCCTCGAGTCTGCCCCTTATGCTTCCCTGGCCACTCCTGCCTCAGGTCCTTGCTCCAAAGGAGCCACCAGGATGGGACCTCGGGGCAGGAGTGGAGCAAGCCCCCGTGTGACCCTGGCGTGCAGCCAAGGTGCCCTCACCAGCCCTTTGGCTCTGACAATCTTTTACCCGATGCCAAAGTGCTCTAAAGAGTTTGGCCCAAAGCAGGGACATGCGATCTCATGAGAGGCTGGGCGAGGTTTTCAGAGCCAAGTGCTGGTCTGTCTCACAATTTGTCTTCCTCAAATGCCGTCAGAGTGCTTTCCATTTGAAAGACAAATGGGGAAGAAAGTAAATAAAGGCAGACTCCCTCCAAACACGTGCCTCAGTGTGATATTCAAGGCCCGTTAGGGTCCTGCCTAGGTGGCCTTTCCTATCCTTCCTTGCCACTTTGTCATGCTGCCAGGGAGTCCCCCTGCCTGGCAGACATGCCTGGGATATGTTTTCCAGTACACCACTGGGGTGTAGGTCCATTGGGCTAGTGTGCACTCCACTGAGAGACTCCTTCAAGGGTCTCCACCATCTGTGAAGTTTCTGATCTGTTCTGGTTGGAAATACTTGGTGAGTACCTGGTAGGTTCCTGTGTGCTAGGTCTGGGGATGAGGTGCTGTAGGAAGCTGCTGTGTCCCAAGATATTCCCCGTCTGTAGGAGAGCACCATGTGATGAGGCTGAAAGAGGGCTGAGGTGGAGGGAAAGAGGGAGAACGAGAATTTAGGGGTTGAGTGGAACCAACTGGCCATAGCTCAGTTAGGAGAACCACAGGAGGGCGGAACCAGGAGTGAGGGCCGAGTTTCTGGCCGGCAAGTGATAGCACTACTCCAAAGATGAACACTAGGAATCCCACATAGGGAACCTGCAGCAGGAGGAAGATGGGGTGCTGGCTGAGCCAAGGATGAAGGGTCTGGGCTGGCGCCACTGTTAGGCATGCATGACCTGGGGTGGCAGTGGTGCAAGCTGCCCTGTGCCCCACAGGTTCACTGCATGAGCTACCCTGTTCACAGCGCCTCTGTCCTGCATCCTCTCTGCTGTTCTCATGGTACGGGTCTATGGCCCTGCTGGCTCCAGGAGCAATAGGGTTCAGGATAGAAGCGATGGCTGCTGAGCTACCAGGTTTGGTGGCTCGAGGTGGCCTCGATTCTTTTGCAGGCTTGTCTCATGTTGGTGTCTTCCAGGAACAGTCAATGAAAAGCATTGGGAAAGAAAAAGCCCACGAAGGAGGCCCAGGCTACCAGGGCCAAGACCTCTTTGTGAAGCTGGGATCAGAGCGGCCTTGAGGGTGGGACTGGGGATGGGGGGTTGCTGCCCCCATTTCACAGATGAGAAATGGGGGTGCAGGCAGGAGCCTGATGTGCTATGATCCTACTAAGATGTTAGAGCAGCCGTGAGCTCTAAGGGGGTGAAAGACAATGGTGGACTTCATGGTGGGCGAGGGATAGGCCAGAGTCACCTAGGTGTACACTGAGGAAATGTGCTGGGGCCGGTCTTTCCTGCTGCTTTGTCCCAGCCTCTTGGGACAGTCACATCCATGGATGCATAGCCCTCATTTCCTTTCTCCTTTCTTTCCTCTTCCTTCCCCTCTCCTCTTACCTGCTCCTGTGGAAAGAACCCAGTACCTTCCACTGAGCTACTCCCCCAGCCCTGCTTTTTGAAGCAGGGTCTCTTTCTAAGTTGCTCGGTTTCCCAGGCTGGGCTGGGGAGGAAGAAACACAGCAGCAACCCCCAGAAGGGGCACCTGGGGTTCTCCTCATCTCCTCTTGAGTTTACTGCCACTTGGCCCACGTGAGTGGGACCAGCTCTGGACTGGGAGACCCCAAACAAGCCTCTGTTCCGCTGCCATGTCACCAGAGACCGGGGACAAGTGTTCCTCCCTCTGCAATCTCAGTGTCCCCGTGAGGGGAACTTTCTACAGTCACAACAGTCGCTGCTGGCTCTGCACACCTCCTCCTCCTGAGTGACACCGTACGTGGCTGCAGAAAATGATTTGCTCTCAGTGGCTTTGTGAAAGGTGCTTTGGGAAGTGTGACTCAGGCATCCCCTTCCCCGGGTCACCAGCCCCTGATTTACAATCCAGAGAAATCGTGTTCTCTTTGTGAATGGAGAGTGAGCTGGGGATAATGGGGCCCAAGCCCTTCCCTCAGCTGTCAGGAGATAAAACCTCTGCTGAATGGGCCCTCGGA
Organism: Octodon degus; assembly: GCF_000260255.1. Lineage (NCBI taxonomy): Eukaryota > Metazoa > Chordata > Mammalia > Rodentia > Octodontidae > Octodon > Octodon degus. Next base: position 17,920,873 of record NW_004524581.1, on the reverse strand, counting down.
GGACTTCGAAGGTGGCTTCCAGCCAGGAGGGAATGAGCGGGCCCGCAGTCACGCTGGCCTTTGTCCCTTGAGGGCCTAGCCTCCCCTTCCAAGGCTCCTACGTTTTCTGTGCCCCCCCTTCTTGTCCCCCTCCAGCTCTGTTTTGAAGCCTCCCAGCCCTCACTCAGCTCTGTCTTGGCTTTGCTGTGGAATCCAGAGGGGAGAGAGCTCCATTTTGAAGGCCTACTGTGTGCAAGCCCAGGGCCAAGTGTTTCTATGTAGTGTGATAAAAATATATGGCCACTGCTTACATTTTTTTTTAAAAAGTGGTACAGTAAAATACACACTGCTGATAATCCCCCTCAAGGTGCTCTCCCTCCTTTGCCTGGAACAATCTTGTCCCCTTGTTTCAGGGGAGGCAGTGCTGGAGGTCCTCTTCTGTGAGTGTCTTTGCAAATTGTGATCAAAAATGCTGTGAATGCTACAGCTGAAACCTCATGTTCCTTCCACCCTGGTCACTGGGCCAGGCAATGTCCAGCTTCCGACTGTCCCCCAGTGCCACAGTGACCATGGAGGACAAATGCTTTGCACAGACTCAGGACAGCAAGGCAGCCACAAGAACACAACTGAAGATACTCATGAAAGGAGACTTACAGAACAGCCCCAGAAAGCATCCAGAAAGATGGGCTACGTGCGTTTGCAAGGAGGGGGACTATTGTCAGGGGACCCACAGCAATGTGTCTTCTATTACAGACTCAAATATTCACTCTATTTTTTGTTAACACACACATCCTCTTGCTCTCTTTTAAAAAACTCTTCCTTCTTTTTATCTTTTTTTTTTCTCAACACAAGGATGGCTTTCCTATTCTAGTTTATAAAGTAACAAACAGAGCTCAGGAGGGTGACAGGAGCAGCCCAAGGCTGTGGGTGGGCAGGGGGCAGAGCTGCCAGGACCAAGGATCTGCCTTCTTCTCCCTCTCTGATACTCTCATTAACCTTTCCTCCATTCTGCATTCAGAAAAGACAGCTCTTTTTGAGAGCTGTCTCAGGTTGGCTCCAGCAGGCAGCTGCTGGGTACCAGGCATCGTTTCAAGCGCTTCTCTGAAGCATTTCTTTTACTCTCGGCACCTAGGAAGGCCTGGCCCCATGGGGGGATTGTGGGCAAAGCCACCCCTCTGGAGCTCACAGGCCATGATGGTCTGATCTGAAGGAACTACTTTGGAAGGAGCCTTCAGGCCTGGTTGCAGGGCCAGGTTGTATTCCGAGAACAGAGTTGCCTGACTCCAGCCTACCTGCCTGCGCTTGAATCCTGGCACATGCGTATAGCTCTGGGACTCTGAGCAAGCTTCTAAATCTCTCTGCCTGCATTTCCTACCTGTCAAGCAACGGCGATACTAGCAGCCCCTGCCCAGGGGTGCAGTAAAGGGTGAATCCATTTCCCACTGTAACAGACAGACCTGGCGCGTGCACACGCAGGCCGTAATCAGTGGACAGCGGGGAAGGCACAGGGTCTGAGGGGGTCTGGGTGACCACTATGGTTTCCTTTTGTTGCTCCTGCTCTGAAGCCCAGGGCCTGGAGTCCAGATGGCAGCTGTGGCTTTGGGGCTCCTCCCTGTCCCACCCTTTCTGCTTCTCAGTTGTCCCTGATGGGTACAAGGAGTGTGAGGGGGACCTCTCTGTGTCCTCAATTCCTGGGAACTAGCTGGGGAACACACTTGGGGCCCTGAAGATGCTGAGATAATGTGAGCCAGACCCAGGGCTCGAGGCAGCTTTGCCGCAATGGAGTCCACGTGGTATCAGGAGGCCTCGGTGTTCTGTGGCAACAGGGTGCACAGGGCTGTTACTCCCACCGACATAGCACAGCCTGAGCCTTCCAGCAAGTGGAGTGCTGCTCCATGGGCCAAGGGGCTATGCAGAAATTTATTTAGGAGACCTCCAGCATCACCTCGCAGCTCTTCCTCCTGGTGGCCAGACCAGGCTCTAGGACAGCAGCCAGGTGGGACCTGCTCCAGGAGCCTCCTTCCTCCCTCTCCCTGGCCATACCGGCCTGCCCCAGACTGAGTCGTAGGTCACACAGCTGGGGTCCTGCTGCTCTACCACATAGTCCCTGACTTCCAGGTCTTGTGCTGGGGAAAAGGCCCTCACTATATGTGTGATCCTTGAGGGGAGATTTGCAGGCTTCCTCAGGCCCAGGCTCAGGCTGGTCCTGACAGATCTGGGTTTCAAGCAGGGCTTCCCATAGGACAAGTGGAGGCCAGAACATGATGGGCAGATGAGGCAGCCAGGCATACCTGGCACACAGATGGGGACTGTGCTGGGGAAGATGAGGGTGTGCAGGACCAGGGCGGGGAGGAGAGCAGCCCACCGACACTTCTGTCCGGCCTACCTGGAGTGCATAGGGGAAGGAGGTGCTGGTGAGACAGTGAGCCCAGGTGAGAAGGCCTGGAGCCTGCTGTGGCAGTGAGAGCTGCCCCAAGGGCCCTGGAGGCCCACAGTGGCTTTGAGCTCCTTCCTACTTCTGGCTTCTGGGTAGGAAATAAGGGTTAGAGGAGGCTGATGGGATGCAGGGGATCATATTAGAGCTGCTGTCATTGTGCGGGCAGGAGGGGATGGTCACTCGTCTTGGGTGCTGGGGCTGGAGGGAAACAGAATACTGGATAGTCATTCAGTGCCATCCTAACAAGGTTTGCCGATTTTTCTTGTATACCTGCAGGGACACGGGGCTTTCCTCCTGGTTATTTAGCAAGGGAGCTCAGTTTGAGCCATCCTATTTTGAAGAGCCCAGGTCTGAGGTGTGCCAAAGTCTAAATTTTTTTTTAGGACATAACATGACCCAGACAAGTGGTAAGTTCTGCAACTGACTTCATGTAGCAGGTCACAGTCAACACTCAGGTGCACTAAAGGTATTGTAAGATTACCTTCAGGTATCTGTTATTCATGTGCAAATATTCCAAAATCTGAACAACATCTGGGATGCTTCTGGGCTCAGGTATTTTGAAGAAGAGACACTCGGTGTGAACTTCAGTTTAACTCTGTTTACATGTGAGCTACAGGTGGCAAACTATAACCCAACTCTTTGGTGTTTGTTTGTTTGTTTGTTTGTTTTTTGTTCTTTTTCTGTACCAGGGATCAAACTTGGAACCTGTCACATTCCAGGCAGGCACTTACACAGCTGAGCTATCTCCCTGGCATCTAACCCAACTCTTAACACCACAGTCACTCCCAGGAATCTGAAAAGCCATGCAGACCCTGCTTGCTTTCTTCTGTGTTCATGTCTGCTGTTGCTGTTGGTGTTATGCGGACGGCCTCATAACATTCCTCCATCTCATTTGGACATTTTATCCTACTGCTGTGTTTTCTTTTTGGTAAACAAGAATAACAAATAATGAATTTGCCAAGAGAGTTGCAGCCATTGTGTTGAGTGGCCGCAGGACCCTACCCAGCATCTTGTTTTCTGGGTGGGGATTCTAAGAGGAAGTCAATTTATAATTAGAGGGCCACTTGGTATAGGCATGAAACAGCGATGTCAAGGTATTCCAGAAGCAAGTCATTTGCCAAAGTCATACACTTATAAAAATGGCTGAATTCAAGCCAGGATCCACCTGTCACAGAGCCCAAGCTAATGTCTCCTGCTGCCCCTCTGTGGTGAGTGGACAAGGACAGGGTGGAACAGAAGGCAGGACATCTGGGGGAGACAGCCTGTGGGACGTAGCTTTCCTGGGTCCCGATCCAGAGCCTTGTTGAGAGTCAAGGAGTGTTTGAGGGGTCACAGATGCCCCCAGCTTGCTGCCTGGTGGCTGGGGGTAGTGATGACATTGGCTCCCCTGGGAATTCCCAGGAGGGAGTGTGGATCAGAGATGGCAGGAGACAGATGCACAGCTCAGGGGCATGTGAGGAGCTGGAGGTGCTGGTGGTACTGCAGAGCAGGCACTCAGCAGCCATCAGCTCTGTGCGCCTAAGCATCGCCTCCCCAGTGACTGAGCAGAGCGGATCCCTCCTGCCGCTCTGCAGCTGGCCTCGCTCCAGACCCAGGACAAAGACCGCAGCGTCTCTGTGCGGTGGGAGTGGGAACACTGCTCGGCACAGCCCCCAGTCTGCCATCCTCATCCACGACCTGCGGCTCCTGCCACCCTGCAAAGCCAGGAGACATCCCCAGAGTTGCACTTGCAGGAACCAGCAGGCCTTGGTGGCCCAGCACACTGGGGACTGTGGTGGGTGTCACTTTTGAGTCAGGCAGCTGAATCAGGAGAGTCTGGGTTGGTACAAGTCCTCAGTTCAGGGATGTGGCTGGGCATTGCCGGCTCTCAGGATGTGGCTGGTGGCCTTGGCTCTGTGAAGAATAGGGCACACTGGGCCCAGAGGCCCTGTCATACTTGGTGGTGCTCTTGTGGGAAGACAGCTCTGACAGCTGCGTGGCCTCGTGTAATCTCTTCCACTGCTCATGGAGAGAAGAGAGAACTCTTCTTGCTTTGCTCCTGTCTACGATCTTCACAGTCTTTGTCAGGAGCAAATGAGGTAATAAATGTGAAAGTGAGCTCTCAGCTGCATGGGTGACGCTGGGAGAGGTAAATAGACAGCAAACATGACCTGAAACGTGCATCGTCTGAGTGCATGGCTGGGGACCTCCCTCTCAAGGCAGTGAGTCTGGGGCTGGATGACCTGCCCTGGGTGGGCGGGGGCAGAGGAAGCGCAGGAAGTGCAGGCAGCAGAGGGAGGCGGGGAGGGTTTGTGTGTGTGTGTGTGGGGGGTTGTTACAGAAAGCTGGCAAGGAAGGGAGCAGGAGAACTAGGGACATCAAGGTGAGTGGAAAAGTGGCGTATGAGGCCGGGTAAGTGAGGTGGGGAGGCTGCGGGGCAGGGCTGACGGGGTGGTAGGATTGGGCTGGACCAAGACCCAGCCGGTGCTGCAGCTCTGGCCCTAGCTGTCTTGCTGAGCTCACTTGGGCCCAGCTGGGCCATCCTCATCCGGCCCTTGCTGGGGTTGCCCTGGGGACATGCCCAGAGGCCCCTGGCCTTCAGTGGAGAGACAGGTACACCAGATATTGTGAGCCTGAGGACAGTAGGCCTGAGTGTTGTCACTCTTGGTGACCCTGAGGGTCAAAGGCAGGCCCAGGACAGTTAAGTGACTGTTGTGTTTCTGGCTCAAAGGCCAGAAAGCACACGATGGTGTGCTAGGTTAGGGTCCCAGTTCCCTCCTTTCCTGCTGCAGCCTTCCTTGCCCGGGGCTGGCAGGTACCTGTGGGTAGCCTGGAGTTGCATCATGCCTTCGTAACTGACCCTGCTCAGGCTCTGGGGTCCCCCTGATGTGCTAGCCAGTAGCATTGCCAGGGCTGTTGGCCAGGTGGTCCCAAAGGAGTTGAATCCTCTGGGGAAATGGACTGACCTACTCTTCAGCTGCTGGGGAAGGAGGACATCTGGTCTACCCTCCTTTAACAGGGGCACCCTTCTCCCTTCCCCACACCTCCCGCCCAGGGTCACGCTATAAGGTGGTAGCCAGTGCAGGAATGCTGGCCTACTGCCCAAGTCTGCCTCTACAAGCAGGGGTGGCTTTTACAAGGAGCAAGACCTTAGAGCTGAGCAGCAGGGTGATCTTTCTGGAAATGATGTGCTCGTCTTCAGCTCAGAACCCCCCTGGAGACAGCAAGGTGAGCTGGGCACTGCGCAGGGGTTGGGGTGTGAAGTCTTACACATCAGAACTATCTTGTTGACTCCTGCCCCAGCACCACTGTGCCTGGGAGGGGCAGGGAAGGGCTGTGTCCTGTCTTCAGGGAGTGGCTTTGGTGCTCCTCCTTCTTCTGTAGCTGCGGTGACATGGACACGGGCTGTGCTCTGATCCAGGATACCAGGCCTCACTGATACCGTTAGAGAAGAGCTTCCTGTTCTCGGCAGCTTCCTCTCCCATCCAATGTATGGCCTTCTGCCTATGCTGGACCTCTGGGACTCATTGTGTAGTGGGCAAATTCTTGTAAGCCCCAGATTCAGGAGCTGTGGACAGGTCTGGCTCAGGGAGAGGCTCAGGAAGCCTGGACGGGGGTGTGGTGCTTTCTCCCTAACGGCACCAGCATGGGATTCAGGGAGCAAAGAGGGTGACAGGGACATTAGACAGAAAGAAGAGTACAGACTAAGTCAGAGGTAGAAAGATGCGGTGTGTTCAGTGCACGGTGGGGCCAAGCTCTGGGCTGTCGGGATACAGGGCGGGTCATGGGGGGAATGACCAAAGCCTAAGGAAATCACTTGAACTTTATTCTGAGGACAAACAATCCATGATGATTGTGGTCAGATCTGTGTGCAGAAATGGTGTCTGTCTCGGTCACATTCCTGTTGCTGGGACAAAGTGCGTGACACTCACAGCTTGAAGGAGAGGTTTGGCTCACAGTTTCTGTGAGTTCAGTCCAAAGCCAGCTGGTTCCAAGGCAGGAATGGCCTGGTGAAAAGGCATGGGGGAAGAAGCTGCTCCTCCACGGAGGCCGGAAACGGGAAGGAGGGAAGAGGCGCTGGTCACACTCCCAGGGACCGCCCCCAACCAAACCCTGCTTCCTAACACTATAGTCAGCTGTAAACTCAGCAAAGGGTGAGCCCACTGGTGAGTATGGTGCAGTACTCCCAAGATCCAGTCACCTTACACACACACACACACACACACACACACTGTATGGGGAACACTTTAGATCTAGACCCTCACGATGTCTGTAGTAGGGAGAGCAATGTCAGGTACAGAGGACTGGACACCGTGGGAGTGGCCAGCATGATGGCCAAACGGAAGGTGGCAGCGGTGATGCTGGGTGAAGAGTGTGGTGGTGATGAACACAGTGAGGATGACCGTGCTGATGCCAGGATGGTGGGTGATGATGGTGGTAGTCATAGCAATGGCGGTGATGACGGTGATGGTCGTGGTGCTGATGAAAGTGGGGATGATGCCCGTGATGATGCCCATGATGGTGGTGACAGCGGGGATCACGGTGCTGGTGATGATCACAGTGATGGTGACAGTGAAGACAGTATGACGGAGGTGATGGCTGCCAGGATGGGGTTATGGTGAGCACAAGAGGATAATTGTGGTATAATGGTGATGGTGGTGATGGCGTTGATGACATGATGGGACGTTAACACGGTAATGAGGGTGGTCATAGGGATGCTGGTGAGTTCTGGCTAGGATAACAGAGGTGGAATGAAGAAGGGTGGATACAAAGGTGTTTGGTGACAGGACGGAGGTGGGTGAGAAGTGTGAAAGAGCCACGGCTAGAGTTCCTGTTTTGGATGTCAGAGTGGTTGGTGACATGGCCGGGGCTTCTAGGGGAAGCCGCCCACCGACAGTGAACAGCCAGGTGCAGAGCCCAGTAAGACAGAGATCTGAAAGTTACCAGCAAGGCAGTTAGGCTGTGCGTTGTGGGGCTTGACCTCCCTGGGAGGGTGGACGGACAACAAGAGCAGGGGTCGGGTGCTTGGGGCTGCTGAAGTTTGGAAGGAGGCAGAACCTGGGATTGTGTGGGAAGGCAAGTGTCCCAGGAAGTGCCCAGGGGCGATCTATCCCTCCCCCATCAGCAGCATCTGTGTGGGCTTTTGCTACATCCCAGGTTCTAGGCCAGATGAGGTTTGAACATAGGAGCCCTACTCACAAATTCCTTTTGAATACAGATAGAAAACCTGAGGTCCAGGGAGAGGGGACACTGCCTGGGCAGGCCTCCATGGCCGTGGACTCAGGCTGTGGTCCCAGGCCAGTTCTCTGCTACTGCATTAAACTGAATCTTGTACTCCTGGGGAGATGGATTGGGGACCAAGGAGACTTCCTTTCTCCTCTCTTAACAAACTCTGCACTGGCCCCCAAGGCCATCCAGGGCAGGGTGTGCGGTGGGGTGGATCCCTGACCGCCCAGACCTGGGTAGCTGCCTCACCCAAATGTGGGCGGGGTGAGCATGTGGCCACATCGTTGGGCCTGGGCTTGGCTGTGAACAGCAGGCTACTTGGCCTGCCCCGCTGCTCCTGCCGCAGGCCTCACACCAGGCCAGAACGTCCTCAGGAGCCGCGGTTCTCTCCAGGGGGTGCTTCTGGATTCCCATTTACAGCTCCAGCCAGGATGTTTTGCAATGAGCTTAGAGAAAGCATTCATTCCGGGAAATGGGAGGGAGCGGAGCAGGCCAGCGGGTCTGGGGGACAGGGCGCAGGCCGCCTGCTGGGCCAGGTGGCAGCAGCACAGCACCAGCCTCCCTGCCCGCTGGCCCATTCCTCAGCCCCTCGGGAGCCTTGGCCTCTAAGCTGTTTATCTGTCTGTCTGCCCGTCCATCTGGATTAGAGAAGCCTGCTGGCTCCCACCATTTGCCCCAGGCGTCTGCCTACTACAAGGCAGCCTATACTTTGTTAGGTTTTATTTTTGAATATTATTGAATATGACTCAAAAGTGATTACAAAATGAAAAGGTCCATTCACTTCCAGCCCCGTCTTTTCCTCCCTTAGCAGCCTGTCCCAGTGAATAAACTCCCCTACCCTGCCGGTTTTTGTCTATTCACTTAGTCTAGTGCTCTATTCGCAAATACAAGCAGCTGCCTCGCGGCGCGCGACCTCCCCAGCTCTCACCCTGGAGGAAGCATTCTCTGTATTACGGCTTCATACCTGATTTTGTTCTGCGGCACAGTGTTACCCGAGATCCCTCCGCGCTGCGCGCAGTGCCGGTGTGCTGTCAGCGGTGCTGGAGCTCCTGCAGACTTTTGAGTTTTTACACCCAGCCACCTACAAAGGCCACACGGACTCCCACGTAGGGCTTTCTCTAGGTCATCTTTGCTGGAATCCAAGCCACGACGCAAGAGTTCCCTTCTTATCTGCTGAGGTTCCTTCCCAGCCCCTGCCACATTATGGCCCCTGCCACATCCTCCAGGGTGACCACTGCCAGACCGCTATCTGCCCACCCAGAGCCGGCCCCTGTTTCCAGGCTTCTGTTTAGTGCCTGTAGCTGGGAGAGCGAGGTGGCCTGGGTGTGAGATGGTGGACAGGTCTGCACTGACACTTCCCAACGCAATCTCCAATGAGCTGTAGGCTGCAGGGGCAAAGTATCGCTCTAGGCTGGCCAGATAGCTCAGTGGAGAAAACACTTGCTTAGGCAGAGCGCAGCAGCCGGGGTTCAATCCCCAGCATGCTGTGCGGGCCCACCCCCAGGGCGCGCTGAGCTGGCGATTGAGACTGGGTGTTGTGCTGTGCATCTATAATCCCAAAGCTTGGAAGGCTGAAAACAGGAGAATCAACATGAGTCCAATCTACGTAGTGAGACCCTATAGACCCTGTACTAAATTTTAAAAAATTATATATATCGTTCTAGCCACCAATCACCCTCGAGACACTCCCTTTGATCCCAGCACACTTCTCCCACTGCTCTGGCCGCTTTCTGAAGCAGTGCTGGAGTCGTCTTCCATAAGTGTCTTCAGCTGTGCTTTTGTGGCTGCCTCAGTATTATCCCGAGTCAATTCAACATATTTCCCTTTCATGGTCATTAGGACTTTCGAAAGAGCAGAAGTCACAAGGCTTGGTGACAAAGGGGCATGAGGACGCACTGTCACATGTTTACGAGCTTGCTGTTCTATTGGATGGCCCTCGGCAGTAGTGCTTGTAGTGGTTTTGGCCACAGCTTAGAAAAACACTCACAAAAGAGGACTTCCGAAACAGCTTCCGCAGGTGGTGAGGGCAGCAAGCTGTTTTGGACCCAATCGAAGGAGAATACATTGAGCAAGACTCATGGCAAGACTAGTTGTTCAGTCTAATAAAATTTTAAAAATTTAAATATTGCTGTATGTTTTGTCACACTGCAGATGGCATCGTGTGAGTGGCTGCGTGCGTTTACTTTCATGTATAAACCTGAATTTAATTGTTCTTAAGGGTGTAGGGAGACTCACGTATTTGAGTGTGCAAGTGGTTGTGTGTGGTCACTAGCATGTGATTAAAATTGTGTTCTCCAGGCACCTGTAGTGGAGCAGGATCAGTCTACCTGTGTGTGAATCCAGCTGTCCCTCTGGGACTTTTGGGTCATCCTGAGCAAGGTGAACATCACAGGTGGCTCACTGTCCTTGATTGGGAAGTGAGGTCTCCAGATGTTATGGAGCATGTGACATCCGGAGGCCAGAGCCCAGGCGCCACATGTTAGCAGCTCTTAGCTCTGATGCTGTTGTGTTGGCTTCCACAGGCCCTGGAAGAGAAGTGGAACAAACGCTGTGACCTCTGGTGGGAATCGTTTATGAGAACACACATGGCGTCACTTATCTCCCGCCTCGCAGTCTTTGCCTTTTTCCAGTTGCCTGGATTTGATGGGCCTGGTGTGGAGCTTGAGCCTCCTCCTTGGGCTGGGACCAGAGAATGCAGTCATCTCAGGGACCCATCCGCTGTCTGTCATGGCTTTTTCTGAAGGGGTCCTCACTGAGTGGCTGGGGTGTGCCATGGTCTGAACACTTGAAAGGGGTTCCTGAATGAGAAAAACTAGAGAAACACTCACCTAACAGCGTGTCCCCTCGGAGGCATTACAATGCCCATTTAGTTTCTGTTGTTGTTTTGGTGTGCTGGGGATCCAACTCAGGACCTTGAGGCTCATTTCATTTTATAAAGAAGCTATGAAAATATCTGGAGAGCTTAAAGAACTCAAAAATATTGGATCACCTAAAATAAAAGACCCAAATGAAGAAACTGCCAAGTGAAATGAACAGACGCTTCTGGGGAGAAGTACAAATGGCCAGCCAATATTACGAAACAACACTCAACATCTCCAGCCATTAGAGAAATATATATTAAAATAATGCTAAGATTCCATCTTGTACCAGAAAGAAGAGCCATCATTAAGAAGTCAAAGAGAAACAAAAACTGGTATGACTGCCGAGGCAAAGAAACTGCTGTACTCTGTTGGTGGTACTGCAAACTAGTATGACCGCTACCTAAATCAGTAGGGAGATCCCCAAACAACTAAAATGAGCAATTGCACCTGACCCAGCTCTTCTCCTAAGTGTCTTCCCAAACGAGTTACAGGTATCATACTATAGTGATGAACACATAACCGTGTTTATAGCAGCACAATTTATAATAATTAAATGCTAGAAGTAGCCCGTATGTCCATCCACAGACCACTGGATGAAGGAAATGAGGCATTTACACACAGTGGAGTGTTATTGCCCTAAAGAAGGATAAAGTTGGGTCATCTACAGGAAAATAGATGCTTCCTGAGATGAAATGTAAAGCGAAGTAAATTGGATGAACAAGCTGAAGCCCCACAGGGTGTCTCTCATTGGAGTACAGCAAAGTATCAACAAGAGCAAAGGAAGGCAGGATAGATAGGAATAAGGGCTTAGACTTCTTGCCAATGGGAAGGGGGTCAGGAGACTGAGGTCAAGGGGAGGGGAGGAGGGAAGGAGGAAGCAAGGGGGATTAAGATATGCCTTGTCCAGGTACCAAAGACCCATGATGGACGCAGGCTTATGTCATGAACATAAACTAAGATGAGGGCTGCGGAGATAGCTTGGAGGTCTGAGCATCTGCCTGGGCAAGCTCAAGGACCTGGGTTCGATCCCCGGTACCAAATGCTGTGTCGGCCCTGCCCCAGGTGCTCTAAGCTGGCTCCTGAGACCAGGTGTGGTGACACATACCTGTAATCTATAATCTCAGCTCTGGCAAGGCTGAAAACAGGAGGGAGTCTGAGCTGCAGCACAGGGGAGGAGATTAGAAAAGAAGCAAGTTGCATTACGGACCTGTACCTGTTCCCCAAGATGAATGAAAACTTCATGAACTGCAAACGTGTACTGATAAAGAAAAGCTGGAAAGCATGCAGTCAATGAATAATTTTAACTTGGTTGGGCCCAGTGAGTCCCCGGTGTTCTTTTCTTTTGCATAAGTCCCCTTATGAGGCCCTGCAGAATTCATGGTGACAGGGACAGATCAGGAGGATCAATAGTACGGAAATTAACCAAGCTGTGTGTCTCCAGGTCACAGACTGGCGACAGGAAAATGGTAGGTCATAAAGCAGCACTGCTCCAACACAGGGGACACAGGTGTCACTCGGGGAGCTGATGCAATGTGGAACCTGCATCAGCAGGGCTGGGTGGGGCTGAGCTCTTGCGCCTCTGACAAGCTGCCAGGGGATGTCATTGGTGGCCCAGGGAACATGCTTTGCATTGAAAAATTATGAAGAATCTAACTTACAATGAAAAATTCAGCCGCGTCTATCTTTGTAACAGCATTTAGAGACGGGTAGCCACCTACAACCTCTTCTGAATCAGGCCTTCAGGCCCCTAGCAGGGAACGATTTCATTTCTCCAATCCGAACATGTCACAGCTAATGCAAAGACCAAGTTTGGGGGATTGCAAGGTCCTTCAGGGCTGTGCAGCACTGGCGGAGTCTTCCTGAAATGGTGACAATGCTTTTGTGCTTCTGTCACCTCCCCAGTCTCTGCAAATAAGGTTTGGGTTGTTCATGTTTTAATTTATTTATTTATTAATTTTTAAAGAGACATTTCCTCTTTCTTTCCTCGGGTCTAGAATCATTAAACAGGGATTAGCTGGATAAATAGAGGAAGTGATTTTTAAACTGTTTGCAAACTTAATGTGAAGAGCCCAGCCTTGCAAATTATCACGTCTAATCAGAGGCCCTCGCTTCACTGCTCCAGTAATTGTACTGGTATTAGTCAAATTCTTGTTGTCTCCTCATTAGCCTTGGAAAGGAGACTCAAGACGTACTTCATTAGGGTGTCCTGGAAATACATCGCTAACGCGGAGATGGAGGCGGGGCCGGAGGAGGGAGGCAGGGGGCGGGCGCGAGCGCGTGACATCCGCGTCTGACACCGTGGACAGCACCTCTCTTGGCTCTCTTGGCTGCGGAGGACTTGTCCTTTACCTGAAGAGGCAGGTGGCCTTAGGTAGGGCCAGTGACCCAGGGCTCGGAGACGCGTCTGCCACGCTGCCACCCTGCACCATCCCTTCCTTCTCTGGGCGACAAGAAGGGTGGGTGAACTGGCGTCCGAGGCTCTTTCCTGCTTGCCTGTGGTCCTTCTTGGCTTACGGTCCTAAGCTTTGAGGTTCTGGGCACCATGAGCATGTGGTGTTTACTTGATTCCTGGGGCTTAGAGTCCCCCGGTGCTGGGTTCCATCGTACGCCAGGTGTAACCCAGAGGCCGACCTGCAGCTGCCCTTGCTGTGGTCCGACAGCAGTTTGAGTAACTCTCAAGCCCGCTCCTACGTAGGGTTCAGAGCGAAGTAAAGTTGAAGGTGGAGGGGTGGTGACCGGAGGCTGGGAAGAGTTGGTGGCGGTTAGGGAGAGCTGGCTAAGGGCTCCAATACTGCCGTTAGGTGGAAAGTGTAAGTTCTGGGGTTCTGCTCAGTAGGATGAGTATAGTTACCAGTAACGATACATCCTAAAGGAAATGGATTTATTACCCTGATTTGATCGTTATACAATGTACCTATACATTGAAACATCACACCTTAACTGGCAGACATGTACAATTCTTCAGCGTCCATCAAGATTACAGAAAGGGAGTGGGCGCATCAGCATACTCCTCTCCTTTCTTTCCCTTCCTTTCTATTTATGGAATAATCAAGTAGCTATAAAGTTTAATTGAAATAAAATAAAACTTTTTAAAGAGAATAAAAAATAGTAGAAAAAAACGCCACCCCATTAGAAATGATACACTGAACAAAATGATAGTAATTCAATAATCATTGTTACGTTGCCTATTGTTGTCTTCAAATTCATTGTTCATGCAAAATGGGTTAAAAATTATAAACATTAAAAAGAAGAAAGAAAAAACTTGAAGCATTACGTGTTCCTTTGAGTAGATTAGCAGAGATCAGCAGTGCGGTCATCCAAGCTGTCCTGGGTAGGTACCTGTGCGTCTCTTTCTTTCCTTCTTTCCCTCATCCCAGTTCCTTTCCTTTGAACACTTTCTTTCCCAGTATCCACTGTACCTCTCAGATCCTATTTACTCTTCCAGGTTCTCACACTAGGAAGAAAATAGATGTTCACAAGTGTGGATCTGACTTATTTCACTTATGAGTAGGGTCTCTAGTTGCAACCAGTTAGCTATGAAAGCGTGGGGCTTATCTTTTTTTGTAGCTGCGTAATATTCCATTTATAACAATACCACATCTTTTTTTTTTTTTTGTCCGTTCCTCAAATGATAGGCCTTTGGGTTGTTTCCCAGATTTAGCTATGACAAATTGCACTGCTATAAATATGGGTGCACATATATTGCTGTGGTATGATGTTTTCAGTTCTTCTGGAAAAATACCCAGAAGGGGACTAGCTGTGTTCACTAGGACCTCTAATCTTAGTTTTTTGAGGGCTCTCCACACCAATTTCCATAGTGGCTGTACCAGTCTACTCTCCTACCAGCTGGAGAAGGGTTCCTTTCTCCCTGCACAGTGTGGAAGCTTTTAAAGTCTGAGGCTGGTCTGCATCTGTGTTTGTTTTAAGATGGGGCTGGCTCCCCAGAGCTGCGGAGCCTTGACTGCCCAGCCTGGGTTACTGTTCTTGTCTTGGGGCTTAGCCCTGCACACTAGGATCTTCTGCTTCCAGAAGCTGAAGATGCTATTTATTTATTTATATTTTTAAAACCCTTTTTCATTTGGTACAGGGTCTTGCTATGCATCTTGGACTCATAGTGATTTTCCTGTCTCAGCCTTCCCAGTGCTGGGATTACAGGCGTGTGCCACCACATCCAGTTTTGGTGGCCAGCACAGTGGCACAGCATGTGGTGCTGGGGATCAAACCTGGTCCTTGCGCTTACCAGGCAGGTGCTTAGACTGCTGAGCTATCTCTCCAGCCTGGAGAGACTCTTTAAAGGCAGGGGAGGCTGCAGTGTCCTCTGCAGGCTTTGGGGTGACCCCGGTCCTCAGCCTATGTGCCAGGACATTGCCTGCCTCTGCTGTCTCATCTTCCTTGCCCCAGAGAGCTCTCCACAGCCTGGCTGCCTTTATTCTTTGAGAGTGTTGGTGTCTTCCACCACTGGCCTTTGTGTGTGCGCATGGCCTGCCTGGGACACCCTTTTCTCCCTGCTGCATCTTCTACCTAGGGAGTCCCTGCGTCCTCCCACGCCAGCATGAGCAGCAGCCCCGTTCCCTCCCAGGCCACACCAGGCCTCCTGTTAGCTGCTCCTGAGCACAGGTGGCACTTGTGTCTGTGTTTCTTTGTGGGGTCAGGAGGACAGGACCTTGGGGGCTTCACTTAGCGACACTGAGGTGGGGTCCAGAAAATGATGTTTTGATAAAGGGGTTTAATTCTACCCTAGAAAGAGTTTGCAGCCAGGGGCTAGGGGTCCAGGTCCTGCCTGCGCTTGTGTCCGGGTAGGAGGGGTCTACCTCGAGGAGAGAGATCAGCAGAGAGTAGGGGCTGGCTGGGCAGCAGAAAGGGTGACAGCAATGCCCTGGGTGGGACCAGATTCACAGGAGGGCAAGGACACAGCTGCTGGTACTGCTGATGCACAGGAAGTGGCCTCTGCCACTTGCTAGGAGTGTAGCTTTGCTGTGACTAACATTTAGTCCCAAAATACCTATAGAGGGTTAATGCGATGTGGGCAGGTTAAACAGCAGAGCCCAGTGGCTGGGACACCCTAACCTGACTGTGTGGATTCATGCCACATGCTACCATGACATTAGGAAGGAGACCCAGGATGCCTGATCTCTACCTGTAGGACACAGGCAGGAGGGAAGTGGCTCCTGGGAGCCCTGGTCTGCCCTCTGGGACCTTCTACGCAAGAGGAGCAGGAATGATGTTGAGTCTGGTGCAGCCCAGGATGGAGTGGGTGGCTCTATCCACACAGCCCTCCCTGGCCCAGGAGGTATACAGACAGGTTCATGTACCCACACCTTTTTGTGTCACCCTCTTGTAAGTGGGGCTGCATTGCAACCCAAGTCTTTCTCATCCCCAAGTGCGTCACTTGTGCATTTGCATAGAGACAAACGCCCGTGAGTAAGCCATTGCTCATCTAATCTGTCCCTGACGCACACTTTTGGCTTCTGTTTCTCTGAGTCTTGGGGGGGGTACATGGAATCCATTCCCCATCATAACACTGCCCCCAGTAGGGTTCAGGGTGGTCCCCATAGCAGCCTGCTCTTCTCTGTCCTTATAGATCCTCCTTGGCAGTCACCTCCAGGAACCATGTGGGCACTTGTCCAACTCCAGCTAGACACGTACCTCACTTAACAATCTGAGCCTCTTTACCATCCAGTTTGTGGTACCGGCAATTGAACTCAGGCCTTTGGGTTTGTTGTTTTTTTTTTTAATAATTTTATTGTGAAAGAAGTAGCAATGAGACAGTTTCAAAACAGATTAATAGGACAGTTACACTAATTACATTGCATATTGTTGTCTTCATAGTTGTTATTCACAGTACAAGATGCAGCCATGATATTTTGTCTAAACACTATTAGTTCAAAACTTTCTTCTCATTGAACTAAGAGAAAGTAGCTGTACATCTATGCTAACTATTTTGTATATACAGATATATGGATATTTTTCACTACAAAATAGTCTTTCATTTATATCCCCCTTTTTTGTTTACTTTTGTCAGAGATGTGTATTCTCTTGCCATTCATATATTGTAGGTGCATGAATTCAGCAAAGTAAGTCAACATAGTCCAGTAGTCCATAACAGTAGTGGGTTATCCGTAGGACTGGCAATGTCAGAAGTTGTTGACTTGAGCCTTTTACAGCTCAGCATATTAACATGGCTTTACTTTTTATACCTTGTGTTTATACTTTTCTGCTGGATGGTTAAGACCAAGATAAAGCAAGACCTATATAACAAGAAATGTAACTTTTATATCTGATAAGGTCAGTCAAGTACCCTCAGGATTTATCCTGTAGCCCTGTACTGCAGTTTGTAGAACCTTTGTCAGTGTCAGCCATGTGGATGAGTCACGGCCATTGCTTGACCAATTCACTCTCTGTGAAAGCCTGAGAATGTTTTCTCTCCATGTGACTCTCCTTAGGCACACTCTACATTATCGATCATCTGTGGCCCCACAATCACCTTGGTCAGAAAATTTGGGACACCACTGAGTTACAGGATGTTACAGTACAGGTTCTCTTATGTTGAACTCAGGTCTTTGGACTTGCCAGGCGCTGAATCCTTGAGACTCAGATGTGACAGCTTCAGAGTGGACATGATAATGTGAGGCTTGAGAGCCTGGGATGGCAGCAAGTGCTTTTAATCCCAGCACTCGAAAGGCTGAAGCAGGATTGCCATGAGTGTGGGGCTGGAGTGGACTACATAGAGAGACTGTCTTAAAAAAAATAAAAATAAAAACACCCAAACCAAATAAATAAATGTGAACCTACACAGCCCATTGTTGGGATTCATGACACTGCGTGCTCAGTGCCTGCCTGGAGTTGGGGCCAAGAACTCAGTCCTCCCTCATCTCCCTCTTCTGGGCCTCCATCCTTTGCTCCTAAAGGCTACTATGGGCTGCCTGCCTCTTTGGGAGCAGCCCTTCTCTCCCAGGCCTCTGAATGCAGACCTCAGAGGTCAGAATCCAATTTCTCTACCTCTGTGAGGACAAAGGGCTGAGTCAGCTCTCGGGGGATTCACTCCTGAGGTTCCACGGAGTCTGGGTGCTCAGCGCCAGCACTTAGGCCACTAATGGACTCAGAATGGATTCGGGGCTGATGACACAGACCTGCAGCATGGAGCTCTCTGGAGGAGCGAGGTGGTTCTTTTTTTTTTTTTTTTTTTAAATAACTTCTACACAATAGGTTTCCTTTTAATCAGAAACTGGTTGTCTGCATTTTTGGCTTCTGGTAACTTCCTCCCTGGCCCTATAAAGGCCACAAGAGAATTGATTAGATGTCCCTGGTGCCGAGGGCTGGAAGGGGGCCAGTGAGATGGACTTGGGCCTCCTCCTGTTGTCCTGAGTGGCACCTGGACAGTCCTCTTTGCTAGGCTTTTGTGTGCTCTGATGGGAGGTCCCAACCCTTGGGATGCACATGCCTGTGGGTACACAGAAGTCAGAGGTGGAAATGAGCGTGCGAGCTTTGGGCCGGGTCACCTTGGGGGCCCAGAGAGGTTAATTGACTTGCCAAAGGGTCACATAGCTGGTCAAGTGGCCAGGGCTAGCTTTCCCTTGCCTAAGTCCTTTCTAGCTTGACTCTTAATTAATCAACCCCCCCCACTGCCCACCCCCACAGGAGGTCACACTCGGCGTGCTTCATCAGATCAGCGACCGTCCCTGGCAGAGTCACT
This sequence comes from Octodon degus, assembly GCF_000260255.1. Taxonomy (NCBI): domain Eukaryota; kingdom Metazoa; phylum Chordata; class Mammalia; order Rodentia; family Octodontidae; genus Octodon; species Octodon degus. The sequence goes on along the minus strand of NW_004524581.1, from coordinate 17,902,698 downwards.
TTGTTCGGCAATGGCACTGCATTTGGTGGTGCTGCAAGACAGAATGAAGGTGCTGCATCAGAGGTAAACAAACTCCTGAGGTAACCTTCCTTGATGGACAGAGTAACTTCCAGTACTTTCTGCAGCATCTCCTGGGTTAGACTCTAGGTTCATAAAGTATACTCCCTGAAACAGCAACATCTAGGAACTTGTTTGAATTCCAGTTCTTCAACTGTTTGGGTCAGAAAATCAGAGGGTAGGGTTCAATAAACTCTCCCAGGGATACTCACACGTCCCGAGTTTGGGGGTTGCTGGACTTTCACTCTCATGGGCTTGGACCATGGGAAAGACCATCATGAGCTGGAATGTCTCATCAGGAAAGGTTTCCCAGGGTTGGTGGTCTCTGGAATGGATATTTGGAGGGCAAGTAGGAGCTAGGTTTGGAGAGGTATTTGCATGTGAAGAATAGCACACAGAGGAGCAAAAGTGGAAGGCACATATGCCTAATCCTGCCCCCGCCACCATCCAATACCAGAATGAACACAAGACCAGGACTGGAATCTGGACTTTGCTTTACTTAGATTATCACAAATGTTATGTCCGCATGAGGTCATAAAGGAAAAATCAGTGCCAAGTGCATCCATCCATCCACCCATCCATCCATCCATCCATCCATCCATCCATCCATTCATCCATCCATCCATGCATCCACCATCCACCCATTCATCCATCCATCCATCCATCCATCCAT
>NW_004524581.1:17869234-17901868 GCF_000260255.1 Octodon degus | reverse complement strand
ATCCATCCATCCATCCATCCATGCATCCATGAATCTACCCACCCATCCATCCATGCATGCATGCATCCATCCACCTATCCATCCATCCATCCATCCATCCATCCACCCACCTATCCATGCATCCATCCACCCATCCATCCATGCATCCATTCATCCATCCATCCATCCATCCATCCATCCATCCATCCATCCATCCATGCATCTACCCATCCATGCATCCACCATCCACCATCCACCATCCATCCATCCATCCATCCATCCATCCATCCATCCATCCATCCATCCATCCATGCATCCATCCATTGATCCATGCATGCATGCATTCATCCACCCATCCATGCATGCATGCATCCATCCACCCACCCATCCATCCATCCATCCATCCACCCATCCATCCATCCATGCATCCATCCATCCATGCCTCCACCCATCCATCCATGCATCCATGCATGCATCCATGCATGCATGCATGCATCCATCCATGCATCCACCCACCCATCCATCAATCCATGCATCTATCCATCCATCCATGCATCCACCCACCCATCCATGCACCCATGCATCCATCCATGCATCTACCCCACCCATCCATCCATCCATCCATGCATCCATCTTTCCATCCATCCATGCATCTATCCATGCATGCATCCATCCATCCATGCATCCATCCATGCATCCATCCATGCATGCATGCATCCATCCATCCATCCATCCATCCATCCATCCATGCATCCACCATCCATCCATCCATCCATTCATCCATCCATCCATCCATCCATCCATCCATCCATCCATCCATGCATCTACCATCCATCCATCCTTCCACCTGTCTGGCCATCCACCTACCTGTCGTTCCATTCTTTTCTTCATTCTTTCTTTCAGCTAAAAATCATTGCATTTACTTGGTGCCAAGCACTTAGCTATGCCCTTGGTTTGCACAGATGAGATAACTTTGTGCTGTGATTAACTTAAGCATTTGAATGATTGTTAATCTACTTTCAATGAAAACAGCTTTCTAGGGCTGGGGACATAGCTTGGCAGTCTAAGTGCCTGCCTGGCAAGCACAAGGACCGCAGCTTGATCCCCAGTACCACACACCATGCTGGCCCTGGAACCCCAGGCATGCTGTGCTGGCCCTGAAACCAGGCGTGGTGGTGCAGCGCCTATAATCCCAGTGCTAGGGAAGCTAATACAGGAGGATCGCTACAAGTGAACTGCACAGTGAGACCCTGTATCAGAACAAATCAAATCAAATCAAAAGAAAACAAAACCAGCTTACCACCAAATATCACTGTCTAAAGTATCAGATTAAATATTCCCCTGGTAGCAGGGAATAAGGGCAATATGGAGCTTCAAGGTCTGGCCCTATCTTTGACATACTTGTAAGGCTGGATATAGGGATTGGACTTCTTAAGGATGGAACTTCAACCAGGAGACAAATAATTGCACTAATTTGTTTAGCTGTTAGAGCTTCCCACCTCTCTGTCTTATCTATTTTCTGATTTAATTCTGAAAACAATACTGTTAAGTCTGAGGAAATTCAGACTCAGAATTTAAATGACTTAGCCCTGAGACACAAAGGAAATGAGCTCCGGAACCCTGACAAAGCATGAATCTTTGGATTCCCTTAAGCCCCAAGCGCAGCCACGCTGACTTTCATTGACAACAGTGGAATTGGTGGCAAGCGAGGATACCCACGTCTTCCTTGGGGTGCTGTGGGGCCTTTCAGAATGGACAAGCTGCCTGCTGCAATCATGCTGGGAACCATGTCTGAGCAACTCAGGAAACCTAAGATCCGTTTCCAACGCTTGGTTCTCCATTTTCCAGTCTAGGCTGTTGGAAGCAACTGGAAAACTTTGACCTCACCACCAGACCTGATTACACTGACAGCAGTATAGGAAACCACTCGGCCTCCTACCAGCTCATGATTTCCTAGAATTTTAACACCTCACCCATGCTGGCCGGTCACTGTGAAAAAGTACCCAGCAAAACATATACTGATAGTAAAGACACGGCGCTTCGAACAATATTAAAACACTTCAGCAACCTTTCATATAGAATTAATTAACATAAAACCCAGCATCCTCACCGCTGCAGAGCCCTAAAGTGGTTGCCAGAATTTAATTAGACTTAACCTTTTTTTCCTACACCAGTACCACTTTATAATAACTGCAAATCATTATTAATTCCTTTGGTGTTCACTGTAATAACATTAATCATGATGAACTTCTTTCTGTAGTAATGTGTATGTAATATGTAATTCCATAGCAATTTAGTATTAGTTAAGGCTAAATTGAAATTAATTTCACAAAAAGATACTATTTATTATTGGATACTGTATATGCATAAAATAATATTTTAGAGCAATTTCTATGAAGGTGGCCGGATTAGGAGGCATTTGGTAAAGTGCTCCAAGTTCACAGGCAGGACTATTTGTTGCGGATTACTGGAGCGTATCTGATTGCCGGCATCTCATATCCCATGGTACTTGAAATATCAAACCAGAAAATGGGGAGGCTATTATGGGATGGTCCTTTGGGACTCAGGACCTTATGAGTTTGATGGTACAGCCTTGAATGGAAAGTTACTATGGGTTTTTTTTCCCAGAGCCATGTCTATGAATTTTTGTGCCAGATCTTAGGATTCAAGTTTACATATTTTCTTCTGCTAAATTCATTCTTTTTTTTTTTTTTTTTGCTTGCTTGTTTTGCTGTAAAATTCTTCTATTGTCCCCTCATGGCACTCTTCATGGGCACTGGAAATGCGATGGCTTTGGGAGTGATTTGGGAGCCAGGTAGAGCGACAATGAAACTTGCTTCCAGAGAAAAGAGACGCAACAATCTGCATGCTGTGTGTTCATTGTTTCGCCTTATTTCTGTAATGAATGTTTGAAAATGGAGGTGCTGAGTAAAGAAAGGCATTTTTTTTTATAGATATCAGGGGTAAATGTCTGTAATTTTCAGAAGCCACTTTGCCCTAGGCCCTGCCCTCCCCTGGTCTGCCCTGTCACTCTTTTTTTAATGTTTTAATATTTATTAATGCATGTTTCTACTACATTCTTACATTCACCATAGGCAGTGGGCATTTACATGTAACATCTTTTTTTTTTTTGGTAAGACAGTTTCAATAATTAACACATTGCATACATTCTTCCCAGTGGTTAATTGCTGTACAAGATGTGGACTTGATACCCTATTTACAAACACCATTAGAACAAATCTCTCTATTCATTAAGAGAATGTAACTATATATCTATCCTAACCACTTTGAATACACAGATACAAAATGGACATTCATCTGTATTCCCTTTTGTTGTTAAGTTCCATCATTTAAATATTATAGGTGTGTAAACTCAGCAAAATATTCTAAAAGAGTCCAGTAGTCCGTAATAGTATTGGGTCTTCTGTTTGACTGGCAATGTCAGAAATTGTTGACCTGAGTCCCCCACAGCTCAACATAACAACATGGCTTTACTTCCCATATTTCGTCTTCATACTTTTCTACTGGATGGTTAAGACCAAGGTAAAGCAGGACCTGTGCAACAAGAGTTGTAGCTTTTTGGTCTGAGATGGTCAGTGAAATCCCTCAGAATTTATCCTGGGATCCTGTACCTCAGATTGTACAACCTTTGTCAGTGTCAGCCATGTGGATGAGTCACGGCCATTGCTTGGCTAATGTGCTCTCTGTGGAAGCCTGAGAGAATGTTTTGTCTCCATGTGACTCTCCTTGGGCACACTGTCCTGTCACTCTTGTTGGCAGAGCCCCAAGGACTCCCCTGAGTGCACCCTATTACTTATCTGACCATGGAGGAGTCAGAATACAAGAATAAGACCTAACTCTGCTGTCAGAGAGCCTGTGGTCTAGGGGACCCAGCCATGAACGAATAACAAAAGCATATTCTGTTTGTTTGTATTAGTACAGCGGCTACAGGATCTCACTACGCAGATCAGACTCGCAGTGTTTCTCTTGTTTTCAGGCCCCCAAGAGCTGGGATTACAGGCACGCACCGCATGCCCAGTCTCAATCGCCATCTCAGTGCGGCCCACGGGCAGGGCTGGCACGGCACACCGGGCATCACACCCCAGCCCCTGCACTCTGCCTAAGCAGGCTCTTTAGTCCACTAAGTACCCGGCTGTCCCATGAAAGCATATTCTGATAAAGGCTGCAGCACCGTGCTCAGGTGAGCAGTGATGTGAAACACAAGCAATGGTGTGTAAGGCACAGCCCCAGACCAACTGGCGCAGCACGAGGCCATGTGGGTGGGCACTGGCTGGACCAGCAGGCCTAGGGGGTAAGGAGGTTCCTGAAGAGAGTCCTTTCATCCAGTGGCCCCCGATCTTTTTGGCACCATGAACCAGGTTTGTGGAAGACAGTTGTTTCTAGAACTTGGTTGGTGGATATTTGGGGGCTGATTTAAAGAAGCACGTGCGTGCATAGCCTTCGCGCTCCTCTGAGACTCTGGTGCCGCCGACGACCCATATGAGGCCTAGCTCAGGTGGAAAGCGAGCAGCAGAGATGAGGAAAGGGCAGATCCAGACGAGGGCTGGCTCCACCCAGGATCCTAACGCCCAAGGGCCACATCAGACCCGCGCTCTGATTTTCTGGCCTGCTTGCAGAAAGGCGCTATTCAGGGAAGCCCTCCAGAGAAAGTATAAGTCTTAGATGAAAATGGACTTAGGCCAATACCAGGCAATTCTCAGAGGCAAGAGACAACCTAGTGTGTCTGATGGTGTCCTGGGGAGGAGGGGACAATGTCACCATCTCGGACAGCTTCCAGTGCTGCCCTGGGGGACTTCAGAGAAAGGTGAAGGGTAGATGCGGAGCTTATCCGATGGGACTTTGCCTTTGCTTTTTTTTTTTTTTTTTTTTTTGGCGTTGACTATTTTTTTCTTTTTAAATGACCTCACTGTTATGGTAAAAATGATATATGCCAGATAAAAATTAAGCATTTATGTCTGGAAATAGAAACCATAAACAAAGCCAAGACACATGATAGATGTTACAAGCAAAGGTTTGGAACATATATTAGGAAAAATTGATAACTTTTATCTATAAGGAGCTTTTTACAAATTGATAAGAAAAAGACAAATAACCTAAGAGATAAATGGGCAAGGGAAAGGCTGAGATAACTAATAACTTAGGGATGAAAAGCCTTGCCCAAAGAATCAAGGAAAGGGAAATTGAAATAACAATAAAATAGCAGTTTTAAATCAAATTGGCAAAATCTAAAAATGTAGGTAGTATTTTTTAGTGGAGAGAGAGAGAGAGAGAGAGAGAGAGAGAGACAGAGACAGAGAGAGAGAGAGAGAGAGAGAGAGAGAGAGAGAGAGAGAGAGAGAGGACATTCTTATACTTAATGGGTTGAAACATTAGGTCACAAATCTTTTAATAGGAAGTTTTAAAGTATGCATGATATTTTAATCAGAAATCCTGTTTTGGAAAACATGGCTATGTACAAAAATGTCCCCTGTGAGAAGCTGAGGTGGAGGATGTTCATGTGTAAGGAAATGTTTAAGCTAAAGTCTGTTCATGCTATCGCGTGTCTATTAGTGACTAGGAGCGACACGCCATGTCACTATTAGGAGAATGCAGTGAAATGTGTCTTAGAAATGGAGTCAAGACAAAAGCTAACTCGTGCTCCTAATTAAAACTCCAAGAAATTTTAAAAATCTAATAAAAAGGTAAATAACCCCCACAAAATGTGCCCACCAGAAATCAGTCCCTGCAGGCACATTAAACGGCATCTCTGTAGACAGAAAGAGAAAGGAGTCATGTGACACAAGTCACTCGTTAATTGAAATGAAATTTCAGTTTATCTTAAAAGAAGGAAAAGGAAGTAAAAAGTAAGATGGAAGGAATTGCTTTACTTAGATAAATATTTCTTTGGTGTAAGAAGCTGGATTTTTTTTTTTTAAACAGATTTCCTCTCTGGGATTAGGGGACATATGAGGCTGAAGTCACTTTTCAATGACATCTTTTAAATTTGCACAGTATTGATTGATGTTCTGCTCAGAAAGACGAAGACATCAGCATTCTTCCAGGCCCCGCCCGGCCCTTCTCAGGGCTGATGTTGTTTGTAAAGTTCTGTTCACCTTTCCCTCTGCAGAAGATCTCGATTTATTTAATAGGCATAATTGTGTTCATTTTTAAGTCTTGGGGAAAAATTTAATAGACTTTACAAAACGATTAGTTCTACCCACCGCATTGCCAGAGCCGAATCCTCTACTTCGCTGTAGCTGTGAATTGACTGATGGATTGGCTAGGATTTGGCTCTGCTGCAAAAACAACAGAAATGGTGACTTAAGCAAAACAAACATTTCTTTTCTGTATGAGGGAAGTCAGGGAACAGCAGTGAAGAAAAAGTTGAGAGTAGGTGTGCTCAATCCACAACAGGCAGCATGTGACCTGTCGGGACGCATGCTAGCAAAGCGGCTCCACAAGATTGTAGACTCTTAACATTGTTACATGATTTTTAGTGATTTTTTTTCATGACTGCATGGTGAGGTACTTGAGTGGAGAGTGTGTAGGTGACAATGGGACCCCGTGGAGGGGAGGTCACAGCATGATGTTAGTACTACCTCCTACACCCTCTGTCGTTGAGTATCAGACATTACTGCATAGGCATTAAGGATATTAGGGCTGTATCTCAATAGTATCCTAACCTACCTGCATATGTGTGTGTCTGTGAAGACAAACTTTTATGGTTATTAAGCAGACATGGAAGTTTCCTGATTCAGTTACTAAATTTGAGCTTGTTGTGATTTTTCATGCTATAATAAAAACACAAATATTAAAGGAAGTGTTCTCACTTTATCCGTTAACTATAGCATCTATTTATTTTTTACTGATTTATTTTTTAATTTCATCTCTTTCATGTGCAGCTCAAGGCAATTACTCTTCATACAGTGTGGTCCAGGCAGGCACAAAGATTAGATCCTCATCATTTGGGTGCACAAATGCATTCTCCAGGTCGGTCCTGGCTAGCTGACTTCCGGTTAGGTTGGATGAAGGTGAGACTTCCGGGAAGCTACATGCAGCTGCTCTGCTTGTGTCCCGCTGGTGGAAACATCTGGACTTGACCCTGAATGACTGCCAGGGAGGCTGGATAAGGTGGTCAGAGGTGGGTGACTGTGTGCCCAAGGAAACAGCAGGGCTCTTTGTCACTTGCAAGCTATGCTGAAGAAGGAGAAAGCAGATATCTGACAGTAATAGTCTCTGTCACGGGATTTCTCCCACTACTAGCTGGATCTCATCACCAACTAGCTTTTCCACAATGGCCCAGGAGCACTATAATTCCTCCATTTCTTTCATATTTGGAGGTGTCTTTCAGTGGCCTTTGTGCTTGAATGACATCTTGGTGGAAGATAACAATCTTGGCTTACATTTTCCTTCCATCAGAATTTCAAACATAGTCCTTCAAACATATTGCTAGAATCGCAGTGTTACCAAAGACTGAGGCCAGCTTGGCTTACTACAGCTTACCGATGACTTCTTCTTCTACCTTGACCTCTGAAGAATTCTTCCCTTATCCTTGAATTTCAGCCTTGCCAGGTTATTTCCTAATGCTGAGTTTTCTGTGTCGTGTCTGTTTCCTCATGCCAAACCTTGGGAACAGGGTCTTTCTTAAGCAGCCGATTCCATTATCTCTATTCTCAGGGACTTAAAGTTCCCATCTTTTATGTTTCTGCTTCGCTTATTATGCTTTGGATTATGAAAGCGTCACTTACTCAAATGCAAGGTCAAGTTTGTTGTCCAAATTCACAAGAATTCTTGTGTTTTTCCTTGAGTTTCACTGTGATTGTTTCTAGCAAGGCTATCACTTCAGGCCCTGATTGTGGGCTGCAGAACTCCGGGGGCAGGGAGCAAATGACAGGAAAAGGGCCCGCTGGCCGTGTACAACTTGCTGGTCTGTCCTCTTTTTATTTGATCTCAGGAATTATTTTATCACCTGCATTTATTCTATTCACATAGCTTATGATTTGCTTACTGGTTCTTTCCTGCATTTATGTGACAATATTATGCAGGCTCTCGCTTTGTGTTGTTGGCTCTGCACTCCGTTTCATATTGTTCTACGGCTTTTAAAAACAGCGCTATAGAGATATAATTGGCATACAGCAGGCTGTATGTATTTAAAGTGACAATATGATAAGCTCTGGCCATGACTACGCATGAAGCCAATAACATGACCAACATCGCGAACATGGACAGCACCCCTCCTTCAAGTGCTCCCGTGCCTTTCGACAGCACTTGTTCTTGCTTCTCCTGCCACTGGTCCTGCTCTGAAGTGGCCATGGAGCTCATGTCTGTCTGTCTGTCTGTCTGTCTGTCTGTCTGTCTGTCTGTCTGTCTGTCTGCCCCGCCATCCACATCCACACACACATAAATAGTATGATATAAGATTTGTACCTTAAATACATGCACAATAGCATATGTACACACAACAAGGAATTATACAGTATAAGGGGGGTGGAAGGTTGGCTTCTCTCACTGGGCATAACTCTTTGGAAATTCGTGCTTTTTTGTTGCCTCTTGTAACAGTTCATCTTTTTATTGCCAAGCTGTAATTCCACTGCATGGATGTGCCAGTTGATGGACATGTTGGATTGCTTCCAACTCTGGTTTACTAGAAGTAAAACTGCTATGAATATTCATAGACAAATATTTGGATGGACATAAACTTTCATTTCCCTTTGCAAAATACTCAAGGAGTACAATGGCCGGATAATATCGGAGGCGTGCCTTTAACTTTTTAAAGAAGTATTCAGTTCTTTTTTTTAAATGGGTCGTCCCGTGTTCCTTTCCTATCAGCAGTGTTTGAGGTTTCCTGTCACTGCATGTTCTTGCTCTTGCTAGGTGCGGCCACCTTTTGAACCGTGGGCATCCTATTGGGGATGTAAGTGGAGCTTATGATGGTTTTGAGTTTCCTAATGACTATGACGTTGACCATCCTTTCATGGGGGTATCAGCGCTTATTTGTATTCTTTGGTAAAATACATTTCTCCGTTTATTTTTTTCTGCCTTAATTTCTCTCAACAGTTCTTTAGGGCTTTCTTTTATTTATATGTCCTGCACAATTTTTTTCATGTTTTCCCCAAAATGTTCACTACTTTTTGAACACACACAATCACACACACACACACACACACACACACAAACACAAACACACACACACACGGTCTTTGCATTGAGCTGCATCTCCAAACCTTTTAAGTTTTTTGTTTGAGACAGGGTATCTCTAAATAAATGGCTAAGTTGCTTAGGCTGGGCTTGAATTTACAATCTTCCTGGCTCAGCCTCCCAGAATGGGATTATGGACATGTGCCACCACACTTTGCACTTATTATACATAATAATTTTATTTTTATTATGTATTTGGCTCTCACTATGCAGCTTGAGTTCACACTGATCCTCCTGTTTTCAGTCTCCCCAGTGCTGGGCTTATAGGAGTGCGCCACTCCACCTGGACTTTGGCCAGCTCAGCCTGCCCCTGGGGTGGGGCTGGAGTGGCACGTAGTGCCGGGGCTTGAATTGTGGTCCCTGTACTTGCCTAAACAGGTGCTTTAGTCTGCTGAGCTATCTTGCTGGCCCTATACATAGTATTTTTAAATTTCAATTACTTATTTCATTGAAATATGATTGATTTTAAACATTAATCTTGTATCCTGTCACTTGACTGAGCTCACTCTATTTTTTTCTTCTTGCTTCCCCTAATCTAAATACACTTTTTAGTTCCAGAAGTTTATTTGTAGATTTCATCATATTTTCTATACATCATTCCACCACCAATAAAACAAAAGAAGTTTTATTTCTTCCTTTCTAATCTAGATGTCTTCTGTAATTTTTCTCCTTGTCTTACTACACTGACAGGAACACCCAGAATGATGTAAAAGATAATCCTTGACTTAGTCTTAATTTTAAGGTAAAGTAGTCAGATTTTAAGAGTAAGTTAATAAGAGTTTTTGGGTGATATGTTCCTAATTTGCTAAGTGTGTGTGTGTGTGTGTGTGTGTGTGTGTGTGTGTGTGTGTAATCATGTATGGATATAGTATTTGGTAAAATCCTTTCTTCTGAATCAATTGAGAGGACCATACAGTTTTTCCTTTTAGTCTGTTAAACTTGTGCTTGATTTTAAATGTTAAGCCAACTTTGCATTTGTGGACTAAATCTCGTGGCCACAATATTGTACCTGTTTTGGATATTGTTGGATTCTGTCTCCTGTTTGGTTTGGTTGTGGTATTAGGACAACACTGCTTTACAAGCTGAGTTAAGATGAACTGTACTGAAAAGTTCGTGTAGAATTGGTATTTTTTCTCTTAAATATTTGAATTCACCAGCGAGACTTTCTGAATTGGAGTTTTTCTTGTGGGAAAAATTTAAGCTACACATACAAATTTAAAAATCAATAGAAGACTATTCCAGTTATTGATTTCTTCCTGAGTGGGATTTGGTGGCACTTGGTTTTCAATGATTTTGTCCAAATCATATAAGTACTTAAAATTATTGACATAGAGTGGTTTCCTAAGCCTTTTAACATCTATTGAACCTATAGTGATACCACATATATCAGTCTGGACTTTGGGACTGGGTTCACTTTTTTCCCAATTAGTTTGGTTAGAGGTTTATAGTACTCACTTTATTAATCTTCTAGCTATCTAGCTTTTGGGTTTGTTGACTTTTCTCTGTTCTTTTTTTTTTTTTTCCTATTTTATTGATTTCTGTTCTGGTCTGTACTAGTTAGTTTGTTCTGACCATTCCTTTCTCATGCTTGCTTTTTATTTTTCTCTGATTTCTTCATTTGAAAGTTGGAGTCATTGATTTAAGACTCTGAGTGTTCAATGTTATAAAATTTCCCATAAGTACTGCATTAGTTTCATCCCATATGTTCTTATATATGGTGATTTTATTCCTATTTCATTTAAAGTATTTTGTAATTTTCCTTTTGAATTGTTCTCCAGCCAGTGGGTCATTTTATAGTGTGTTATTTCATTTCCACATATTGGGGTATTTCAAATTTTTCTTATTTAGTTCTATCATTACCAGAAAGCACACTTTAATTCTTTAAAATGCAATTTAGTCTTGCTTTGGGGAACAGCTGGCAAACATTTTTCCCACCTTGTGGGTTTTCTTTTCACTCTGTTGGTGGTTTCACTTGCTGTACAAAAAATTTTAATAAGATGAGATTCCAGTTGTTGATTCTTTGTGATAGTTCCTGTGTGATTAAGGTTTTGTTCATAAAGTCTTTGCCTATACCAATGTCTTCAAGAGTTCTACCTATTCTATCTTCTGGAAGATTTAGTGTTTCTGTTTTAATATTTAGATTTTTTAAAAAATATATTTAGTACAGGGTCTACAGGATCTCATTGTGTAGATCAGACTCATAGTGATCCTCCTGTTTTCAGTCTCCCAAGTGCTGGGATTACAGGCACACATTACCATGCCCAGTCTCAGTCGTCACCTCAGCACGCCCTGGGGGTGGGGCTGGCATGGCATACCAGGGATAGAACCCTGGCCTCTGTGCTCTGCCTAAGCAGGCACTTTAGTCCACTGAGCTATCTGGCCATCCCAATATTTAGATTTTTGACCCATTTTGATTTTAATTTAATGCATGGTGAAAGATGTGGCTCTAATTTTAACCTTCAGTATGTGGGATGACCATTTTTCCAGCACCATTTATTAAAGAGACCATTCCTCTTCCACTAAAGGTGTTTGGCTCCTTGTCAAAAATGAGGTGACTGAGTATGTCTGGAGTTGTTCCTGTACCTTCTTATGTGTTTCACTGATTCTCAGATCTGATTTTTGTTTTAACCAGTGACAGGCTATTTTTTCTTTCTTTCTTTCTTTCTTTCTTTCTTTCTTTCTTTCTTTCTTTCTTTCTTTCTTTCTTTCTTTCTTTCAATCACCGTAGCTTTGTAGTATAACTTCAAATCAGGAATTGTGATACCCCTGCCTTGCCTTTGTTGCCCCTAATTACCTTTGCTATTGCACATCTCTTTTGGGCCACATGAATGTTAGGATGTTTTTTCTAATTCTGTGAGATACGCTGTTAGAATTTTGATCAAGATTGCATTAAATCTGTATAACAATTTTGGAAGAATAGCCATTTTCATTATGTTGGGTTTTCTTATCCAAGAAGAAGGGATATCTTTCAATTTTCTTATATCCTCTTTAATCCCCTTTTTCATAGTACTGTAGTTTTGAATACAGTGGTCTTTTTCTTCCTTCATTAGCTTGATTCCTAGGAGTTTCATTGTTTGGGATGCTATTGTGAGAATGTAGTTTCCTTAAATTCTCTCTCAGTGTGTTTGTTATTTGTGTACAAGAAGGCTACTGATTTTTGAGTGTTGAATTTTTATATAGCTATACTACTTCATTTGGTTATTAAATATAGAAATCTTTTGGTGGAGATTTTGGACCTTCTATGTACAGGATCATGTCACCATAAATAATGATTATTTAACTTCTTCCTTTCCCATCCTTATTTATTTCTTTCTCTTCTCTAGCTGCCCTGGCTAATGTTTCCAAGTGTAGTGACAATGGACAACCTTGTCTTGTTCTTGATTTTAGAGTGAAAGGTTTCAGGTTTTGTCCATTTAGTATGATATCGACTATTGGTATTTTTGTTATTTATTTGTTTGTTTGTTTGTTTGTTTGTTATAGGGTCTCACTACACAGCTCAGACTCACATTGATCCTCCTGTCCTAGCTGGGATTATAGGTGTGCACCACCACGTCTGGTTTCAGGGATGGCATGGTGTGCACAGGGTTCTGGGGCTGGCATGGCATGTGGTACCAGGGATTGAACTTGGGTCCTTGTGCTTGCCAGGCAGACTCTTAGACTGCCAAGCTATCTCCCCAGCCGTGGCTATTGGTTTTTATTTTCATATTTTTGTATTTTAGGGAAGGGTCTACAGGGTGTTCAGGGTCTCACTCCTAGATCGGACTCATGGTGATCTGCCTGTTTACAGCCTCCCAACAGCTGGTATTACAGGCGCGTGCCACCATGCCCCGTCTCAATTGTAGTCTGAGCATGTCGTGAAGGCAGGGCTGGCACAGCAGGCCCGGGGATCAAACCCCTGCCCCCTTCACTTGCTTTTTTTAAAATGAGCAGAATATATTTATTGAGAGAAAGAAAGAGAGAGAGGGACGGGGTGGGGGGGGGCGAGCGGGTTATTCCTCCCCGGGGAACCCTGCACTTGCTTGCAGGTGCTTTTATCTGCTGAGCTGTTTGGTCAGCCCTGCTATTGGTTTTTAAAATATGGCTTTTGTTTTGCTTTTGTTTTTGTTTTTGCTGAACCAGGGATTGAACTCAGACCCTTGCACTTGCCAGGCAAGTGCTTATTCCACTGAGCCATCTCCCCACCCCTTAAAATATGGCTTTTATCAGTTTGAGATAAAGAGCATCTATTCCAATTTTCTGTAGGTTTTTTTTTTTTATCATGAATGAGTGTTGGACTTTGTCAAATGTTTTTTCTTCATCTATTGAGATGATCATATAGTTTTTGTCCTTGACTCTTGTTAATGTGGTGTATTATATTTATTAATTTGTATATGTTGAACCATCCTTGCATCCCTGGGATCACTTTTACTTGGTCATGGTTTATTTTCCAATATCTGATTGAGAATTTTTGCATCTATATTTGTTAGGGAGATTACCCTATAATTCTCTTTTTTGGTTGTGTCCTTCTCTGGTTTTGTTATGAGGTTATTATTTGCTCCCAAGAATGAATTTGGGAATTCTGCTTCCTTTTCAATTTGATTAAAGAGTTTGAGAAATTATGGTATTAGGTCTTCTCTAAATTTCTTGTAAAATTCAGCCATGGATTGGTCTGGACCTGGGCTTTGCCTTATTGGTAGGTTTTTAATTACAACTTTAATTTTGTTGGCCAATATTAATTATTTAAAATATGTAAGTCTTCTTGATTCAGCTTTTGTAATTCATATGCATCTAGGGACCTTTCCATTTCTTCTATATTTTCTATCTTTTTAGAGTTTATGTTCTTGAAGTAGGTATTGATGACATTCTGGATTTCTGTAGGATCTACTATGATTTTAACCTTTTTATTCTTAGTTGCATGGATTTCAGTCTTTTATTTCCTTTCTTTGCTAAGTTTGGCTAAAATTTGTAAATTTTATTTAATATTTCAAAGAACCAACTCTTCAATTCAGTGAGTCTTTGTGTTAGTTTTGGTCTCTATTGCATTAATTTCTGACCTGATCTTTATGATTTCGTTTCTTGTACAAACTTTGGGCTTAACTTGCTCTTCACTTTCTAGAAGATTCAGATTCAACATTAGACTATTTGAGGTCATTCTGATTTCTGGACTTGGGTTTTCACTGCTATGGATTTTCCTTGGAGGACTGCTTTCTTTGTGTCCTATAAACTCTACTGTGCTGTACTGGCATTATCATTTAATTGTAAAACCTGTCTAATTTCTTCTTTAATTTTATATGTGACCTATTGGTTCTTCAGGAGCATGCCTTTTAATTTCCATGTGTTTATGAAGTTCTTGGGGTTTCTTTTGTCACTGCTTTGCAATTTCATTGCATTGTGGTCTGATACTACAAATGGGATAATTGCATTTACTGTAATTCACTGAAGCATATTCTATGAGCTCGTATGTGGTCTGTCTGGGTGAATATCCATGTGTGTCTGAGAATGAGTGACACATTCTGTAGACATCTATTAAGTCCATTTGTTCAAAAATTTCATTCAGTTATCATATTTCATTTTTTTTTTTGGTCTAAATGATGTTTGAGACATTGGGTTATTGAGGTTTTCCCTTTATGACTGATTGGTTTATTTGATTTTTCATATCCATTAATTTTTAAAAATGATTTGGTATAAGGCCTCACTGTGCAGCTTGGACTGGTAGTTATCCTCCTGTTTTCAGCCTCCCCAGCACTGGGATTACAGGCGTGTGCCACCTTGCCCAGTCTCAGTCCTCCCAGGGGTGGGGCCAGCACAGCATGTGGGGCTGGGGATCATACCCTGGTCCCTACACTTGCATAAGCAGGCCCTTAATTTGCTGAGCTCTCTCTCCAAACCTTAATATTTGTTTTATATAGTTGGTTGTGCTGGTATTTGGTACATATATATTTATGATTATTGCCTCTTCCTTTTAGATTGTTCCCTTTACAAGGATGTAGTGAACTTCTTTGCCTCTCTTAATTAGTCTTGGCTTGGAGTACAGTTTGTCTGCAAATAGAATAGCTACCCTGTTGTTTTTTTTTTTTCTGGGTTCCTGTCACATGGGGTATTGTTTTCAATCCTTTGATTTTCAATCTACAAATTTCCTTTTGAATGAAACGTGTTTCTTACATGCAGCATATTATTGGATCTTGTTCCTTGAAACATGCTTCTGGCCTGTTTCTTCTGGTTGGTGAACTAAGACTGTTAACGTTGATGGTTATAACTGATATGTATAGACTTAGCCTTGTCATGTTATTTTCCTGTTGTTGGCTTACTTTTCTTCTCTATTTAATTGTTTACCTTTTGTGGTATGTTCATTCAGTCTGAATTCATGGGGTTGTATTCATGGGGTTGTAATCCTTGCTATTTCTTTCTAGAATATCCTTCAGGACATTTTGGAGTGCTGGACTGGTGACCATAAATTTCCTTAAGTGTTTTTGTCATGGAAGTATCTTATTTCTTCATCAATTTTTTTTTTTTTTTTTTTTTTTTTTGTGGAACCAGGTATTGAACTCAGGCCCTTGTGCTTTCCAGGGAAGCACTTATTCCACTGAGCCATCTCTCCGGTCCCTTCTCCATCAATTTTGCAAGATAGTTTTGTGTACTATAATCAATCTCGGTTAGAGGCTGTTTTCTTGTGAGGCTTGAAATGCTTCCCTCCAAGCTCTTCTTGACTTGGAGGTTTGTTTTGAGAAATCTGATGTGATTCTAATTGGCTTTTCTTTATAGATGACTTGTTTCTTTTCTCTATCATCATTTAATATTCTGTTCTTTTGTAGAATTTCTGAAAGGCAGCTATGCTCATCACTATACTACCAATGCAGGTGGTGTTTTTTTCTGGTTCCAAATAAATTTTAGGAATGATTTCTCTAGGTCTGGGAGGTATGTTGTGGGTAGTTTGATAGGGATTGCATTAAATCGGTACAGCTATTTTGGGAGTATGGCCATCTTCACAGTGTTGGTTCTTCCTATCCAGGAGCAGGGAATATCTGTAATCTTGACTATTATTTGCTTTGGTGTAGTGTTTTTGTTGTTGCTGTTTGGTTGGTTTTTTTGGTCATGGCCCATTGGAGTTTTATATGCTACACTTATCAGTATGTCAAATTCTTTTTCCTTGCTTGGGAGGCTTTCCCACTACTTCTGTGAACAGGTTTTTGTTTTGTTTTTTTGGTGCCAGGAATCAAACTCAGGACCTTGTGCTTGCCATACAGGCATTTATGCCACTGAGCTATCTCTCTGGCCTGAACAGTTTTTTTAAAAATGTCATTTGTGATATCTCCCGATTTTTCATAGACTCTGATCAATACTGTGTTATTCTTCTTTGTATCATCTAGCAGCTGCTGAATTGGTGTTTTCTGGTCTCTTGCTATTTTTAAGACATCTGTTTTTTTCTTTTAAAACCTGTTACTACTTTACTCTCTCCACAGTGATGAGCCCATCTGGGAGAGGGAGCAGAAAGGCTCGCCAGGGGCTCCTGAAAACAGTACTTGGGAGATAAGGAAGGTTCCAGGGAACAAACTCTAGGGTGCCCTCATTGCTTCCTGGGTTACCGCACCTAAAGTGAATGTTCCAGGTCCTTTGGAGCCTTCCCCTTCCCCATTCATTGCCACCAATGAGAAATGGGGGTGCCCCTGGAGTAAAGAAACCCACCAAGGTCTGCATTGCACCCTAGCCTCGGTAGCTAGGAGCCCTAGAGAAGCAGCCTGCTGGAGCTCATCTGCAGCTCGTGGCCTCAGGAGAATGGTGGCCTTACCCCAGAATTCAGTTAACTTGATAATGTACTTGGGAATAGACCAAACAAGAGAACATGGGTCCTCTAAGTATTGCCAAGTTAAAGTAGAAAAGAGAGTACACTGCTTTTCTTTTAGGTTTTGCGTTTCCTTTGCTATATATTTTGCTATTTCCTTGTGGCTTATTCTGAATAAATATTTATCTTTTGTATTGCTAAAAAATATAAAAATCTGTATCTGCTTTAGATTCTCTAAGCATGTCTTTCATTGTGGTCACCATCTCTGTAGTTACTTGAGAAATTATTTCCGGTTTGATTTTTTTTTTTTTTTTCTAGCGCCTCGTTCGTCTGCTTTGCTACTTCTGCCGTTACCATTTCAGAGAGTCCGGGTGGGTGTCTTCTGGATTGCTTCACCTTATGGCGCCCTCAGTCTGCCTTGGGTGGACTGGAAGTCTGGGGTTGCCTCTCGTTTAAGTGTCTTCTCATTCTCTCTCTCTTTTTTAGTTTGATTCCTTGGTTGATGCCTGTAGATTGCTTATGGTGAGTAGCTTTATTGCTAATGTTTAGAATCATTAGGAAGTGAGTACTTCTCAGAGATGTCTTCTGGTAGGGCTGGCTTTTGGGTTTTGAGCCTGCAGCAAGACCCTAGCTGTTGAATTCATCTGGAATGAGAAGTAGCAGCCTACTTGGCCTAGTTCTTTGCTTCTGGGCTATAGTATTCTTTAATGACCTTTATGCGATCTTAGCCTTAGCACACCAGGAAGTACAGCTGATGAAAAGAATTATGTCACCTTGGTTGAAGTGGTAGAATCACCAATAGCAATAACATTAAACACAGCCCAGAAAATGACAAATTGTAGGAACTATTAATTTGCCACCTTTAACCATACAAACTAGATGTGTGATTATATAATAAAACCTAAAAGAAACCAGAAAATTGTGTGTAGTTTTTTTTAAAAAAAGCCCTTATGGGGTGAAAATTTAGAAGGGGTTAAGGAGGAAAATAGAGAGAAGAAGAGATTAGAAGTGAGACTGTGGAAAAGGAAGGATCACACAAACTTCAGGGAAACGGGTGAAGAAGACAAGAGAAAGGAGTGAAGGAAGAAATAAAAGCAAAAGCAGAACAGAATAGCAAAATCCCCCTCAGAACTGTGTTTATTTATCCTTGTGTAAAAGCATAAAGATCAAGAAAATAAGAAAAGAAAGAAAAAAGAAAGAAGAGGAAGAGACACCCACTTGAAGGTGTACCTTTGCTGTTCCTGCTAGACAACGTGGATAGAGAGTGTCTAAATTTGAGCTCATTAATTCCAGCAAGCCAGCTGCTGCTCTAAGCAGGGGTCATGGATAATTCCAGCAAACCTACACTCTCATTCCTACTGAAGTTCAGGCTCATTTCTGGCTGTGAGGCTGGAACCAGATTTGCTCAGCCTGCAGCAGTCTATGCGCCTCCTGCGTGCGCCTCGGTTCCCTGGCCCCTCCCCCAGCTGTCCTGCATCCTGAACTCAGTTGGCCCCTCTCCAGCGAGGCTGCTGGCCCACTGCCCTCTGCTGGGGGGCTCTGAACCCAAATAACTCACCCGCCACTGCAGTGTGCTGCTTCCTCTGCTCTGTTCCTCTGGTGTGTGTCTCTGCAGAGGCCTCTGGGCTCCCTGGCAGTCGCCCTTCATGTTCAGGTTCAAGCTGTTCATTCCAGCCAGTGCATCTAGGCTCAGGAAGATCGTGCCACCTGCCATATCCTTCCCTTTTGTCACAGTCTCTCTCTTTGCTCTCCCTGTGAGCTTCAATTCTCAGTTCAGATCCTTCCTGAGCCCCAGGGAATCACTTTCCTCCACCTTTTCTTCGTTTTGCTATCTTTCAGTGTCTGGATATGAAATCTCAGAAGTTGTCCCCTTATAGTTTTAAATGAATTTATAAATGTTTTGCCCAGTATTAATTCTTCAACTGATTCTCTCCATTTTCTTTTTCTTTCTTTTTTTTTTCTCCCCATTTTCTTATCGGATTCCATTCACACACCTGCTAGGTTGCTTGAGTTTGTCCCACAACTTAGTTTATGCATTACTTAGGTTTTCATTTTACTTCTTAATATTAAAATTTGGGTGCAGACTCTCTCTCTCTCTCTCTCTCTCTCTCTCTCTCTCTCTCTCTCTGGCAGAACCGGGGATTGAACTCAGGCCCTTGTGCTTGCCAGGGAAATGCTTATTCCACTGAGCCATCTCCCGGCTCTCCCGGCTCTGGGTGTAGACTCTAAAAGCAAGAGTAATGCTAAGCTAAATAATGAAATAAAAATCAAAGGTACAAGCCTGCATGATGTTGTACACTTGTAATCCCAGCTACTTAGGAGGCTGAGGCAATTTCCGAAGATTTTCTTTCCCTTGAGATAATTTGTTGTTAATTTTTTCTAACACAGTTTTCATTTTAGATATGAAAGTTTTCACCTCTAGAAGTTTGGTTTTGGTCCTTTTTCTTTATCACAAATCTCTATTTCTCTTTATTTCATTTTCTTGAACACATAGAATGTAGTTATATTACCATTCTAATGTTCTTGTGTTTTAATCCTAGTATATGTCTACTTTCTTGGTCAGTTTTGATTTATTAACACTTCTCCTTATTATGAATTGTCTTTTTCTGCTTTTCTGATAATATTTTTTATTAGTTTCTGAGCATTTTGAATTTTATTTGGTTGGGTGCTGAACAGTTTTGTATTCACATCTGTTAAGTGAAATTCTGTATCACTTGTAATTCTTTCTGTTTTAATTCTAATTTGTTCTCTCTCTCTCTCTGTCTGTCTCTCTCTCTTTCTATATATATATTACATACATATAATATATATATTACTCTGGCTTGTTTTGGGATTCAGTTACTTAGAAATGTAATCTTTTTCTGTCTTACATTTAGGCTTTGTTGGGCATGACTATAACAACATATAATCTTAAATTAATTTCACTGCATCACTAAAGCAAAAAGTCTTTTAAAGTCTAATACTTGATCCTTTTCCGTGGTTTTGCACTTTTGCTTTTTGTGGTTTCAGTTACCCACAGTTGATGGCGGTGCAAAAATATTTAATATAAAATTCCAGAAACAAATAGGAAGTTTTAAATTTTGTACTGCTTTGTTTATTTATTGATTTGATACAGTGTCTCACTTCCTGGTTGGACTCATAGCGATCCTTGGGTCTCAGCCTCCCCAGTGCTGGGATTACAGGAGTGCACTACCACACCTGGTTTTGGGGCCAGCACGGCATGTGATACCCAGAATCGAACCTGGGTCCTTGCGCTTGCTGGGCAGGTGCTTAGAGCACCGAGCTATCTCCCCAGCCTGTACTGCTTTGCATAGCGTGATGAAGCCTTGTACTGTCCTTCTGCTATGCAAGGGACCCCCTTGTCCAGTTTGCCTGTGCCGCACGGGCGCTGCTTAGCTGCCTTGGTTATCAGAGGAGAGCAGTTAAGTGTTACACTCAAGTAACCAGAGCTTGCAGGGTTTCCCTCCTCCCCTCGCTCAGTGTTACCACACGAGCCTTGTGTTATCTCATAGCAGCACAAAAGGAAGTTTTCCGGATGTACAGAAAGGTGTACAATAAGCTATACTGAAAGTGACCATTCGCATGACTTTTATTAGGGTAAATTATTATAGTTGTTCTATTTTGGTTATTGTTCTTCAATTATGCCTAATTCATAAATTAAGTTGTATCATAGGTCTGTATTTTTTTCTTTTTTTTTTTTTTTTGTATTTTTATGGAAGGGTCTACAGGGTGTTCAGGGTCTCACTACTAAATCAGACTCGTAGTGAACCTCCTGTTTACAGCCGTTCAAGAGCTGAGATTACAGGAGCTCGCCACCACGCCCAGTGTCAATTGCCGTCTCAGTGTGCCCCGGGGGTGGGGCCGGCACAGCAGGCTTGGGGATAGAACCCCCAGCCCCTGAATACGTCTGTATGTTGAGGAACAAATATAACATACTTAGGGATTTGTACTATCCCTCATTTTAGGCATCTTCTGGGAGTCCTAGATGGCATTGCCTATGGATAAATGGGACTACTGCCTTCTGGTTCATGCCCTCTGAGTTCTGGGGGACGGACAGGACTATTTCTGGCTAGATCTGAGCCGCCTGCCTGTGCTTCAGCTTGGACTCTTTCTTCCATACAGGACATACACTATGATAAGTTTCATCTTATTTATTTTTCCTCTATGAATCACTGTTCTTAGTTGCCTGCTGTGTGTGTGTGTGTGTGTGTGTGTTAATATATTTGGTACAGGATCTCACTGTGCAGCTCAGACTCATAGTGATCTTCCTGTTTTCAACCTCCCTAGCACTGCAATTGCAGGCATGCGCCACCATACCTAGTCTTGGTGGCTGGCTCAGCATGCCAGGGGGCAGGGCCAGTGAAGCAAGTAGTTCTGGGGATCAAAACGCAGTCTCTGCGTTTGCCTAAGCAGACTCTTAGTTTGCTGAGCTATCTCGCCCCTGTTCTGTGTTTTTAAAATTCTTGTTGCCTATATTTTGTCTACTTTTGAAAGTGTTTCACTTGGGCAGATAAACCTAGTCCATTTTATTTCACTGTGGCTGAAAGTGGAAGTTGCTCTATTATTACTTTATTATCTATTGTTTAGGTTTTTATTTTGATTCTTTCAAAATTAAATTTTATTTTAATTAGGACAAGTTCTTCATTCTTGGTTTTTTTTTTTTTTTTCAAGGTTTCACCTGGTTCATCCTCTACATCTCTAGGTATCTTTTTCTTTTTTTTATTTATTATTATTAATATTATTATTATTTTTGCAGAACCAGGGGTTGAACTTGGGCCCTTGTGCTTGCCAGGCAAGTGCTTAGTCTACTAAGTCATCTCCCCGGCCCTTGGGTATCTCTTCCTGAGCAGCATCTGCCATGCCAATTGTTTTAAACTGGTTGACACCTAACATGGACACTGTTGTTTAGTTGTTAAACAGGAAACTGTGTAGATTGTTGTAAGAATGTCCCCACTTTAACTGAGATACACATATCTTTTCCTCTGAACTACAACTTAAGGGTTAAGTATTTTTCTGCAGCAATGATTCTGTAGTTGGGAGTTCAAAGGGAGGAGAACTGATTTAAAGAAGAAAAGTCTTTCAGTTGCACCCTTGAGGTCATCTGACTTCCAGAGAGGAATTGGAGAGGTAGGATACAAGCACTCTGAAGACAGGGATTCTTTATCAGTTTAGTTCACTGTTGCGTTGCTGGCTCAAAAACCACGACAGTAGAGAACTGTACAAATGTATTCACTCCTGGTACTACTCCAGCTTCCCCCTGAGAGGGTTGGAGGGTTCTGGGCGATGTGGGGCAGGCAGACCATGTCAGCATCACCCTGGGGCAAAAGCTCTGGGGCTGAGCTGACTCGGATCCACATTCTTCTAGGCAATAATACCAATCAGTCAACAGAATGGGCGGGGCATTGTGATCACATGATTTATGGTCTAGGTTGCTTACAGTGCAAGCCAGTGGGAGGAGCCAGGGCTTTACATGAGCTCCTCATAGCCCCTAAAAGCTCTCTCTTTGGACCTTTTTGTCCACAGCACAAACCTTTCCCATCTCTTCCCTAAATCTTTCTGTAAGACAGAAATGTTTTGACTATGTGTAGATCATAATAACTGAGTTGGTGGGTATCTGCTGTCATTGGTTAACGGTGATGGTGATCCTTTAGGGCTTTCAGTGATGCAACCAGCCCTCTGTGACATGCGTGCTGTAGACTAGCCACCACTAGTAGGCTGTCACACAGGAGGAAATGGGAGAAACACTTACGCAGCAGCATCTCTTGGAATCCTGGCCCTGGAGTTCTTGGCTCACCTCAGCCTCACTGATGGGAGGAGTCGCACAGCGGCTCCCTTGCACATCGTCCTGGTTCTGGTGTCCTGGGCATTTTCCTTGGAGACCATGCAGTTCAAGCGGTCTGTGTCCATTGATTATTATATCTCTCCCACTGATTTGATCTCCTTGCAATCATTGTTGTCCACTCACCAGATTCTCATGCCCCATCCATATC
This sequence comes from Octodon degus, assembly GCF_000260255.1. Lineage (NCBI taxonomy): Eukaryota > Metazoa > Chordata > Mammalia > Rodentia > Octodontidae > Octodon > Octodon degus. Next base: position 17,878,942 of record NW_004524581.1, on the reverse strand, counting down.
GCAAAGCTTTGTGACTCCAGGGCAATGTTCATCCAATGCATCAGAGTGTCCTTCATCTCTTTCTGGATGAGGGGTTCAGAGCATCCATGAGCACCATTTCTCAGGCATGTGTTTTGGGCTCTTGGAGACCTATGTTTAATGGAAACGAGGAAGAAAGAAGGACTAGAGTAGAGAGGTCCCGGGGGACTCCTGGTTAATAATGTGGATTCAACCCTAACTGCTTTCTTGGGGTGTCTGCCAAAAGCCATGATGAGGTCAGGATAATTGGCCAGGGAGGCCTCAGAGAGTGAAGGCAGAAAGCAATGGGCAGCTTTCTAATGAAACACATCCGGGAAAAACGCTGTGAGTTCCAAGCTTGCCAATATCGGCACCATGGAGAAGAATGACAGGATGTTCACAGAGAGCAATAGAAATGATTGAGCCTCCAGAGAGGCTGATTTATGACAAAGACTCAAAGAGCTAAGTACATTTTATGGCGGCCCAGTAGAGCAAGGGAGGGGAGGGGAGGCGGGGGGTTCCCTGTGGAAGATTGGGGTGGGAGCAGGATAGTAGGAGATTTGGATTCTGGAGGGTGGGAAAGGAGCTGGGAAATATGGAGAAGGAATCTGGAAGAGATGGAGGAAGACTACCAAGCAGGGTTTAAGGGGAGTCTTTGGGGACCTTAGGGGCCAAGAGGCAGAGCTTGCCAGCACTGGTTATGGCAATCATGTGTCACCTTCTTGCCCCAAGTCTGGACCTGGTACTTCTCTGTGGCACTTCTCGTTCACCTGCCCTAGGAACTTAGTAACCCTTTTCCCTGCATGGGATCATAATTAGCTGGGTACACAGCCTGTTAGTGTGTTGAGCTTCCCAGGCACCCAGGACCCAGCCCGGGGTTGGGCACCAAGTTGTTCCCCAGGAATCTGTGGGGCACAAGGGCCACTGTGGATGGGGTCTTTGAGAACTGGTTTGTGCTCCTCAGAAAACCCTTGCCTTGGTTTTGCCCTTTATTCTCACCCCAGAAGGCCTCTGGCTGCAGAATCCTCTTTCTGTTGCATTTGACAGAAGCAATAGGCTTATGGGAAATGATGCTCTGAGATCCAGGCCTGAGCCTTGGAGGAGTCGTATGAGATTGAACTGTTGGAGAGGTGTCTCCAATTTACTTCCCAAATTACAGTGTAAAGCTCTTCAAAGAAGAGATGAAATAAGGATAATCATAATAGTCACGGCGAGGTCCCACATTTCTGTACCACTTAGAGGTCCCAGAAAGCTTTCACAGCCATTAACCATTTGCCCTTGTAGCAGCCTTGCCTATCTCAGTGGGTTGTCAGGGAAAATCAAAGGTTTCCCCCAGGAACTGAGGCTTCAGGCATGCCCCACTTTAAGCAAATCCTGCTGTGAGCATTTAGGTAAAGAAAGCCTGCCCCACAGAGGAATTTAACAGTGTTATTTGAAATGGTGGCATCCCTCAGCATGCAAAGAAATGAGATGCAATTTATTAGAACACTTGATTGATTGATTGACACACAGCTCGTCTAGGGTCAGCTGTATGCCTGCAGCATCTAATGTGTGCTGGTGGTGGCCACTTGTGATGGGAGAAGTGGGAATGGATCCGAGGCCCAGACAAGGAGGATTCTGCATCTCTGCATTTACCTCCCACTTGTCTTCTGCACGCAGCCCCCCTCTTACATCCCTAAGGTGGCCGAGATCACATAAGACCAACTCTCAGCCCCCGAACTGGATTAGAATCCCTCTCAGACACTTCTGTGTTGGAAGTGACTATGGGAGGCCCTTCCTCCCCTCAGCACGCAGACCTGCAATGTGTTAATGCCTAGGAGTAGCTGCTGGCCACATTGGCAGCGCTATGGAGAGAACTGGTCTCCATTTAGGAACAGTGACACAAAGAGAAAGAACAGAGCAGGGAGGGACAGATATGTTTGACATCTGGGGCTGGGGCTTGTCTCTGATCCCACTCTTCCAGTGGCTTGGCTCCCATCTCTGCCATGTATAATCCAATCCCTTGACCCTTTCGATTCAAGGCGCCCTCAGTCACAGCCCAGAGTGCTGCTGATGGACTCCTTCCAGGCGACTCGAGGTATCCATCTGCTGATATTTGCGAAGCAGTTAAGCATGGTGATGGAGGGTTGGGCTTCAGAAACCTAGAGCGTCAGATTGGAAATGCTCCAACACTGACCCCAAGGAGATCAGGCGAGTCAACACCAGTCTGTGTGCAGGCGAGGGAGTGGGGCATGGCCACGGGAAACAAAAGTGAAGGGCTTTTCATCCTGTCAGGGAGAGGGCCTGTGCTGTTGGTGGTGTGAGAAAGGGCGAGATACACCTGCACACTGCTTGGAATGGGCTCAGCAGACCCAGCCAAGCCAGGTGGCGGTGAGAGGCCGAGCCACAGGCGCTGTTGCTGGTGGGAACGGAACACAGGGCAGCTGCTCTGCAGCACAGTGTGGCAGTTTTATTTGTGTGAGGTTAAATATTTATCTGCCATCTTATTTCAAGATAAATGAGAATGAACGCTGCTATAAAACCCTATATGTGAATGCTCACTACAGCTCTATTTTCATAGCCAAAAACATGGGAACATCTCACAGGTCGTCCAAAAGGCAAACGGACAGCTGGGCTACGCTTGCGCATTGGAAGACTCCTCAGCAATGACAAGCCGTGAGTGGCTGACTCGTGGAGCACGCTGAGCGTGTCTTGAGAGGGCTAGGCTGAGTGCGGGAAGCTCTTCTCCAGAGGTGCACACCGTGTGGCCCCGCATTTGTAACATTCTCCGAGTGGCTAAGTTACGCTGATGGAGCGCGGCCAGCGGCAGCTCGGGCCTAGCGCTGGGAGAAGGGCGCCACTGTCTCGGGTGGAACATGCAATTTTCTCTGTGGCGATTGGGCACCTCTGCATCCTCACTGAGGTGGCGGTTACGCAAGCCTACACCTGTGGTCAAAGCTCACAGAGCGGTTCCCTCCAGGGCTCCCGAAATTAGGACAAATAGAACCTGGCAAAATTTGGTAAAGAAAGCCTGCCCCACAGAGGAATGAGTGAGCTCAGGGGCCTCTACTAGCTATACTTTTTGTGTTGCGAACCAGGTTTAATTTTCTTAAAAGATAAAAAATGATGAGCCTGGGCTTCAGAGTTCTGTGTAGCTACGTTTGAAGCACTGCTCCAGTATTTCCTGGAGTCTGTGCTTTGTGGAAGCCTGCTCACCTACACGTGCCTCAGTTTCCATATCTCTAGAATGGAGCCAACAGTAACAGTCTGTTGAGGTTAGTGTTTTAACTGCATGGTGCAGTGATGGGTTTTGTGGTTTGGGCCATTATCTTGTGATTGTTAAAGAGACCAGCTTTGCTGGAGTTTTTAAGGCAGGTGGAAATTCTCTGTGCTATTTTTTCAACTTCTTTTTTAGTTTCAGTTTTTTCAGTATCAGTTTTTTAATTTGTTTTCTGTTAGTGTACTCCATGTGAATAGTACCGAGTCCTTACATGCCCACTGGGGAGTTGGCACATATATGCATGAAATCTTTCTTCATCCTTTTTCTTTTTCCTCCTCCTCTTCCTCCATCTCTTGATTCCCTTCTTCCTTGAGAAAGACCTATCTCTCTGCTTCCTGTTTTTGTTTTGTTCTTTTTAACTTTTTTTTTTTTTTTTTTGGTGGAACTGGGGATTGAACTTAGGCCCTTGTGCTTGCTAGGCAAACACTTATTCTACTGAGCCATCTCTCTGGCCCCTATTTTGTTCTTTATACTTTGGGCTTCACATCTAGAGAACCAAATGACATTTAACTGTGCGTCTGGTTTATGCCTCTCAGCATTATGGTCTCAAGGAGCCTCTGTACCCTTCAAATGACTCAAGCTTATCCTTCTTTACCGCACTGTAGTACTCTATGACACACACATTTCACCTTTTCTTTACCTGTTCATCCATTCATGGGCATACAGGTTGCCTTCAAGATTTAGCTATTAGGGCTTATGCTGTGCTGAACATGGGTTTGCAACTTCTGAGTCTAAAATTATTTAAAATGTATGCAATCGACATGAAGAACAATGTGTACCAACTTTTTATATAAAAAGCAGAAGAGAAGAGAATGTGTATTCATGTTTACTTAGGCAAGCCTAAAGGGACTCGGGGCATTGACGTGAGAGATGTAGGAGGACAATTATGAGGGAAGAAGGGTAGTAAAGATGTCAGGTAATGGTAGGAAGGTGCTTCTACTAGCTACATTTTTTGTGTTGTGAATCATGTTTAATTTTCATAAAAGGTAAGTATGCTGCGGCATTTTCTGACTACTTTGCTTTATAGCAGCCCATTCACCTATCTGTGCCTCAGTTTTCCTATCTGTAGAATGGAGCCAATGATGACAGTCTACGGGTTGTCAAGTGGAATGAGTATTCTAACATACTCGTTGTACCTGGAAACAGAGTGGTGTATATTCTTCCCACTCTTCTCCTGGAGGCAGAGAGATGAAAGGGCTGCTACCAGGGTGTGCATCAGGCCACACTGATGCTCACGCTCAACTCCAAGCCATCACACGCTGAAGCCTGTGCTCTTGATGCCCACAGCCTGTCTCCATCTCTCACTTGGTAATTCCTCCTCTGAGTTTCCAGCCGGGAGAAGGAAGCAGGAAAGGCAGCCAGCTAGCACGCAGCACAGATGTCCTGGCCCCTCAGTCTCTTCCTGGTGTCCAGATTACGTCCCAGTGTCCTGGCCTTGGCCAGCAGCTACCTCGGGAAGGGCTAGGTCTCAGCCATGGTGTTGACCAGAAAGGCATGGGGCTTCCAGGGTCCATGAGCCGCAGAGTGACCCCAGCATCGGGGCCCAGCCACAGAAGCAGGACTGCCGTGGGTCTGCTGCCAGAGCGGGCTTTAGTAAAACAAATGGATTTCACATTCCAAAGAGCAATTTCTGTTTTCTATTAAATGAATCGCATTCGCAGGACATCGTGAGCTGAGAGCAAGCTGGGGCGACCGGGGTGCTCACGGCTTCTGCTGAGAAAGTGAGATCTGGGAAGTGTTGACAGGACAGGGGCCGGAAGGAGTTAGGGCAGAGGAGGGAAGGGCAGAGGGCCCCACACCCTCCTGGCTGCCGTCACAGCTCAGCCTGGTTCCTGGTGTCCTCCCTGGCACAGTGGTGAACCTGGACTCTCTGTCCCTTCTGCCGCTCACCCCCTGGCTCTCAGCTCTGTCTCTGTACCTCAAGATGCGACAGAGGGCACAGAGGGAGCACAAGCTTGGATCAGAAGGAAGAGAATGAGCAAATGCAGAGACGTTTAAACGTGCACAACATTGACAACACGGAGACCCCGCTTTGTGGGAAGCCTTTGCTTTGTTGCTTTGGACACAGGGGCATTTATTCCGGGCCTGTTGAGGAGCTCCAGATCTATCGAGGAGACAGATGAAAGGACGAGGAGCATGGCTGTGGCAAGGGCTGCAGATGGAGGCAGAATGGGCCTGAAGACACCCGGGGCCAGGAGGGAGGGGGAGGCCAAGTCTGCCTGAGGGAAGAAGTTGGTTTCTGATGTAGAGGTTTCAAAAAACTCCCGCACGGATGCTTTTTATTTGGCCCCATAAAGTATGTCAAAAATTATAAGCTTCCAACCATAAAAACAGAGGGGTTTTATACAAATCCCTGGAATCCTGCTGTCAAGGAGGCAGTGGGGTGGGTGACAGTCCCACATCACTTGGCTGGAGCCAAGCGAAGGTCGCCCCTGCCCACTTTCCCCGCTGTGGCCCTTGCTGCAAGGCCACACTGCCCTGCACTTGCCTGGCTTCACTGATGTCTGACTCCTTCAGCGAGGTCAGCACCATGCATGTGAGGTCCACCCTAAGCTGGATGGGTGCAGGCGGGACACAGGATGCCACCCTCGGGTGCTTCTGGGCATTAGCGACCCAGAGATGGGAAGGATCCTTCCAGCCCGAGGGCCTCTTGGGAGGTGCGGAATTTAATTCAAATAGTTTCCCTTTTTCTGTTTGCTCATCTGAAAAGTCCTCCTGATTCTCCTGCTTATTAACAACCTGCACACCATGCTGTGCTTAAAGTTCAGAGCGCCATAGGATACGGAGACGTAATTAATCTCAGTCCCCGAGTTCTAGAACACGGAGAGCAATTATAATTTACTGTCGGGAAACCAATTTGGGGAAGCGGTGGTGTTTGCGCCTCTGATCAGGGTGCCACCAAATGCCACTTCCCGTCCACGTGCTGCCTGCCGGGGGAGCAAGACCTTTAGTCTCTACATGTCTGAGAAGAGTTGGGTAAGGAAGGCAGGGGAGAAGAGAGAGGGCAGGTGTGGGCACGGAGCATGCAGGTCATGGCCCACAGCCCCAGGCCCCGAGTAGGCTCCATGTGGCTGTGGGCTCCCTCCCCAGCCACCCCCTCCCATGTCCCTGGCTTCCTGTTCTCGGCCCCATTCCTTGCCCAACCACTGCCCCTGCATCCTGGCCACCTTCTTCTAGCCCCAGGAACAGGAGTCTCATCTTCTCTCCTCGGTTTTCCTCTGCCTAAGGTTAGATTGTCACATCTGAGTGACCCGGAGAGGCTGGGTCTGAAAGGCTCACAGGACGTGTTTCCAGTTACCATCCGGCAGACAGGAGCCGAACACCAGGGAGGGCTGGGGGAAGATGCGCCTGCCTGTGTGGGCCAGAGCGCACTGGCTGCATGCAGCTGTGGGCCGTGGGCCTATCAGTCCTGCTGCCTTGTGTGCTTCCATTTATCTACCCACCCCAGGATGCAGCTTGAGGCTCCACAGACTGGGCAGGTCATAAATACATGCGCGCCAGGATGATGAACCTCAGAGACACACATGCCCCTGTCTGTGTGGCATACACGTGTCCACAGAGGGACCAGTGATAATGCTGCTCCTTCCCTCCTTCCTCCCCCTTTCCCTCTCCCTCTTCTTCTCCCTATCCTCCCTCTTTCTTCCCTCCCTCCTTCCCTCCCTTCTTTCATCACTGACAGGTGCTAGTGCCTAAAATGAATATATCTCTGTTTCTAATCCCAGCTTGGAAATATCCACAGTACAGTGTGATAAAAGCCACACTGGAGGCCTCTTAGAGTGCTGGGGAGGCACAGAGGAGGGACCCCTGCCTCTGGTGTCAGGGGAGCATCCCGGAGGAGGTGACCTTCAGGCAAGGCTTGGGTTTTCTGTGCTGGTCTTCAGCGCAATGACTTCAGACTGGCTTTAAGTCTGATGACATCTGTGTCCCTGCAGAGAAGGGCCCTAGCCCTCTGGGCAGTGTCTGACCTGTGGGATGCAGTACTTGGTGCTCATGTGTGGGATGAATGAATGTGGAAACACTGAGCACCTTCCAGGCAGGGAAGGCGGAGAGGGCCCACTGGGTGGAGGAGTGCGTAGCCGGAGGTGCTCGAGAGCTTGAGAGTGGAGTGGAAGGCACTGTTAAAACCACTAAGACAACAATATGCAATGTATTAATTATTGAAATGTCCTACTAATCAGATTTGAAACTGTCTCATTGCTATTTGTTTCTCAATAAAGTTATTGAAAAAAAAAACCACACTCTTAGCGGCACTCTTAGGGCAGCCTCCTTTTCTCCTATCTAGCTCTGCAGTGAGGGTTATGCACTGCGGGGAAATGTCCTGCCTTGGGTTCTGCAGACATAGGAGCAAAGCTGAGCTCTGTCTGTCCCTTGAAGGAAAGTATGAACAAGCCTCCTCCTGCTCTATGCCTCAGTTTCCCCTGCTGCCTGCTTACCTGGTCTGCCCACCTGAGGATTGGGAGGTTGAGGTTCTGGGCATACAATACTCTGCAGATCTGCAAACTGAGGTGCTGAGGTTGAAGCTGGCTGCAGTCTGGGCTGCTCTGCAAGGTGATGGCTGCAGTGGGTAGCCTCACAGCCAGGTCCCTTGCTGCAGGCAGGGCTCAGGGCAAGCAGGGGCTAAAGGCCAAGCCCTAGCCCCGGAGCATGTAGGGACCAGGTGATAGCATCTACCCTCCTGCAGGACACAATGGGGGCCAGCATGTTGAGGGGCCCCATGCTGACTAAGGGCTTGAGAAGGGACCAGAATGGACCATCCAGGACACGCTGTGACAACCACCCCACTCAGCTCTTGGACTACAACTGGAGGTGACTGCTTGTCCCCATTGGCAGCACGTCGGCCCCTTCTTAACCAGTGTGCCTGGCTTGGGGATACCCCAGGACTCTGTGAGTTTCAGGGTGCTCTGGCCTTTCTGAGCCTCTGCTCTTGTGTATGAAGATAGCTCATAACTGCAGGGAGACCAGGCACACCCAGGCCTGGGCTCATGTTGGGTGTGCATGAGGCACTGTCCCAGGAGTAAAGCAGGCCTCCTGCACCACTGAACGACCGGGAAACACAGTAGGCACCTCCTAAAGACACGTAGCTTGGTGGCATGCCCTGTGAAGCTTTTTGGCTTGCACACTCACCTGCATCTGCCCCTCTGGGCTGATGGCTGACCCCAGTGTCCATGCTATCCAGCGCTCTTGCTGCAGGTGCTCAGGAGTCTAGGGCAGGGAGGCGAAGACAGCTGTGGGGTTACAGCCCCACACTGCCACCAACTGGCTCTGTGGATTTGCCTCCCGTGTCCTTGGATGCCTGTCTGTGGATGGGAACATATGAAGCGCCCTTTGCGGGTGGGAAAACTCATGAGGGTGTGAAAGTCTCTCTCCCTGGCTGGGGAGAAAGTGATTGAAACGCCTGCCTAGTAAGCACAAGGACCCGAGTTAGATCGCGGGTACCACATGCCGTGTTGGCCCCAGGGCGAGCTGTGCGGGCCACGAAACCAGGTGTGGTGGCACACACTTGTAATCCCAGCGCTGGGGAGGCTGAGACAAAAGGATAGCTACAAGTCTGAACTGCGTATGGAGACCCTGTGTCATCGCTTCTTGGCCTTTTGGCTAATCAAGTGTGGAGACCCTGTATCAAATAAATTTAAAAAAAAAATTAAAAAGAAGCGTCTCTCTCAGGCCCTCCTTCAGGCCAGGGTGCAAGAGGGCAACAACCAGAGCCTCCGAAGGGGGCGCTAGAGCACCCGGCAGCCTTCATAGGAAGTGGGGCCTGGCTCCAGGATCAAGTCCAGGGAGGGAAAGGGCAGAGGGAAGGGTAGGGCTCTTTTAGAGAGAAGTGTAGGGGTGTTGGGGGTGCGCCTCCCTCCTGCCTCCTGGCAGATCGAAGACTTCATGAGGGGGCCCTGAAGCGTGGGAAGCACAGCGACAGGGGTCTGTTCCATGTCGAGAAGTCCAAGGTGGAGCAGCTGTGGCAAGAAGGGCCTGAGGCAGCAGAGGGGGCACCAAGGGGCGCAGCAAGGTGCAGATGAGGCTGTGTCCAGGGCTGGCTCGGGGGTGCCTCCCAAGGAGCAGGCCCGGAGGGGCTGTGTGGCTGCACTGAGACCCCGGATGCCCGGGGAGGGGCTGAGGTCATACCTGAAGGTGAGCAGCCAGACTGGGGCGGGACGGCGGAAATGCAGGCCCCTCTGCCCTCCTGCGCGAGGCTCTGCGTCCTGCCCTCCTGTCCGCCATTGCCTGTCTCCTGGGCCTCGCCCAGAGGTCAGAGCTGAGTCACTGAAGGAATCGGACAGGAGTGGGGGAGGGCACTGAGTTGTCCCTTCCCTCCTGGCCAGAACGTCCTGCTGCTTTCTGGTGGGAGGGTGAGGCTGGAAACAGGATGAAAGTTAACTGGGCTGGACACGTTGCTTAGTGGAAAAAGATTCTTGGTTCCTCAAGTGACCCAGGAAGTTTTTATGGTACACGAATTA
>NW_004524581.1:17839110-17869073 GCF_000260255.1 Octodon degus | reverse complement strand
AAAAAAAAAAAAAAAAAGAATCACATCCCCAAGTGGATTTAAATTTCGCTGTTTTGGGCCGGGGAGATGGCTCAGTGGAATAAGCGCTTCCCTGGCAAGTGTAAGGGCCTGAGTTCAATCCCTGGTACCAAAGGAAAAAAAAAAAAAAAAAAAAAAAAAAAAAAAAAAGCTGTTTTGTGCAAAATTTAAAGTTATGGACTTTTCACAGGAATTTTAATTTTGAGCAATATATGGTATTACAATATTGTTTGTTTCGGTTACTGAACTTTCGGGTGCCTTGTGAAACTTCGTGCCTTCGCCCTGGTCCCGGTCGTGGTGGAAAGGAGAGTGAAGGTCATTTCCGGCTCGCACTCTGTCAGCTGGAGGGGCTCCAAGACGACACCTACCGAGTACAGCTCCGGCAAACTGCGCGGCAACCTCATGGTTGTAGCAATGACAGTTATGGTGACAGCACGCGCTGGCCTGGAGCTGGGTGTTGATCCAACTCAGGTCTCCCGATCTTCACGACTGCCTTCTGTGGGAGATGTCATTTCATTTGCATGGTACAGGGAATAGATGGGAGAGTGGCTGGGCCACCCATCCAAGCCCACTGCTAGGGTCTGAAACGCTCCCAACAGAGCTCGAGTGTACAGGGCTTGCTGGCCCGGGCTGCAGGGTTGACAGCAGAGGCTTCTGGGAGGGGCTTGGTTCATATTCGTAACTTAATGATGGGAACGCCAAGAGCTGGGGCCTCACTGCGGAAGTAGGACCTGTCCCGGAGTTAGGGAAGTGCTCCTCAAGGGGCTGTTGGAACCCTAGCCCCGCCCCCTCCCTGTCGGCTTCCCAGTCACCACGAGGTGAGCGGCTTTGTCCCTCCAGAGCCCCCGCCCTGCACAGGCCAAAGCCGTTGGGCCAATTGGCCCTGGTCCACATCTGTGAACCGAAATAAACCTTTCCTCCTTCAGGGTGCTCTCGCTGGTGTTTTTGTCCCAGTGACAGAAAACTGACACAGCAGATGAGTAGCAGAGCTGGGATTTGAACCCAGGCCACCTCTCTCTAGCACCCAGATGCTTGCTGATTGCAGTCTCCAGTGTGTCCCTGGCAGGCAGTCCTGGTCCTGAGATGTCCCAGATTCTGCTTGTCTCTGCTTGTCCAGCTCGGTGTCTTTGGATAGAGCTGGTAGGGACTCGGGTTGGGCCTGGAGCTGCATCCACCTGGACCCAGCGCATCTCCCGGGCACAGGAGGATGCTTGGGCCTCAGCTCCGCTCCCTCCTGGCCGCTGGAGGGCCCTCCTTGGCATGTGGAGATTGAGTCCCAGAGCTGGGGAGTTGGAGACCAGGGCCACAGCCCAGACAAGAGTGATGTCCAAGCCAGGCTGATTCGCAGATGGAAATTTACATACATAATGTAATTTGGGCCAATTGAATTGTCGAGGAGGACGGAATCGCTTGATGAGCCACATGCACTCTGGCGGGTGACCGAGGAGATGAGAGGCCCTTGAGATGCCTGTAGCAAAAACACGCTTTTGTTTCTGGAGGAGATGGCCATTTCCAAGTTCCTCATCTCCACAGCCTCCTCTCCCAGCCCCTTCCCTCCAGGTCACAGCTGGGAACTGTTGAGATGAAAAACTTTATGGGCAATTAGCATTTCAATCTGAGGTGCCGTGAGCATGCTCCGGGGTGCAGCTGGGCAGGCGAGGGGCCAGGGTGCCACGGAGGGTGGACGGGCAGCTGGAGGCTGCGGGCCTGGCTCTGGGACTGGGCCACGCAGCCCACGCACACCACACGTGAGGTGAGGGTGCTGGGCACGTTAGGGCCCCAGAAGGTCAGGATTTGAATTCAGACACCTGTTTCTTGGCTGCATGAGCTTAAGCACCTGGCTTCGCCCCTCAGAACCCCAGTTTAATTATTTATAAGACGCAGCGCGTGCACTCTCCTTGCCTCTGCTGACGGTGGCGGGACAGGTGTGTGGTAACCTAGGGAGCTTCACAGCTCTCCGTGTGTCCGTCACAATAGCAAAGGGTAACCAAAGCCTCGCTTTGTGCTCCGACACTCTCTGTCTCACCAATTATTTTCGTTCATCATAAAATAGTAAGTTCCTTGCTGCCCCAGGACATTTGCACAGGCCTCAATTGAGCCTGCAGTTCTGCTCCATCTTTCCGTACCCACCTTTGCCTAGCGGATTTCTCCTCTTTCCTCAGTCCCGGGCCTGGGTCGGCCTTCTCGGGACTCCTGTCTGCCCCCACAGCACAGCCCCCTCTTAATCTGTGTTCTCCAAGTCCTGACTTACTGTCTTGATCCAGTGATTACTGATGTGCGACAGCCCCCCTCCGAGGCCGAAGCTCCCCCGCAGCAGGAGCTGTGTCTGTCCTGTCCACTGTTCACCCTGCTGCTTGGTTTCATGACACTTCAGGCATCTCTGCCTCCAGGAAGCCTGCTCAGGTGCTGTGGGTGCCAGGTCATGCTAGCGCTGCCCCGACGCGGGTTTTGTCTCCTGATCCATGGCCTTTGGACTGTCACTGTCACTCACTGCTTTCTGTCCCTTCGGAGGCTGGGCTGTGTTTTCCTCACAGAGACCTCTCAGCCCCAGCTCGGGGGCACAGCCAGTAATGGAAGACGTGAGTCATGAGCACCTGGAACCAGGGAAGAGCCTCCACTGCCTCACACCTGGGTGGTGGCAGGAGGTGGCTCAGGGGCCAAAGAAAGGAGTGGTGGAGCCGGACGCGGTGGTGGGTGCTCGTAATCCCAATGCCTGAGAGGCTCAGGCACAAGGATGGCAGGGGACACAGGGTCTCCATTTGGCTCTGTCTTCAGTGAGGGGCGGTGACAACCATGTTCCTTCAGGCTTTCTCCAAGTTATCTTCTAGGGGCTTCTAGCAGTGGGAGTCCCAACTAGGTCGCTAGGGTACTGGGGCTCACAGGAAAGTGAGCTGTTGCCGGCTTTGGGTCCCCACCTTGTGGCCCTTCCCTGTCCTGAGTCTCCATGGCTGTGCAGAGCTCCTGAGTCCTCCCTCAGGCCACTCTGCCTCTGGAATCCTAAAGACTTCAGCTGCGGCACCCTTGGCCCCGCCTCAGTGGCCCTAGGACACCTTCTCCTCCGTTTCCCCAGGCCTGGCACAGCGGGCCTGGCACGTAGCCGGGACTTCATGACTCCTTATTTGGAAACTGGAGGCTGTGGCCCCTCTCATTGGCTTCTCCTTTCCACCTGACAGGTCTGCATAGAACCAGGGGCCATAGAATTTGCCAGCAGCCAGAGGTGGAGGACAGAGCCCAGTGGCCCACTGCCAGCCTCTGTCCTCCAGGTGGCCATGAGCCTGGGAAGACCAAGGGCACCGAACCATCCGTTGTCCCACCTGTGTGGCCATAGAACCTCTATCCTTCTGCCACTGCCAGAGTCAAGCATGGGGGAAGTGTGCGGGTCCTGCTGCTTTTTCCTTCTCTCTCTGCCACCTGCTACTTTCCATGCATCCCTCTGAGCTCCTGGAGCACATCATAGGCCACCCAGCTCTATGGGGACTGGGTACATGCTGGTGTGGTACAGATGCCCCAGTGTGCTCCAGGTGGGTGTGCCTAGGGGCGGGGTACAGGCAAGGGATAGAGAGGCAAGGTCCCTGGGTCCCTCTGCTCTGCCTGCCTTCCATAGCCGCTCCCAAGCTGGCCTCCCTGCTTCCCATCTGGGACCCCTCCAGAGGCTGCAGAGCCCCATCCAGCAGGGCAATGCATGTGCTAGGCATCGCTGCCCACTCCAGGAAGCACAGCCATGTCATTCCTGTGGACCTGGGCACCCCCTGGCTCCTTGAGCCTCGGCTCCACGGTGTACGTGTGCTGCTCTGGAGCAAGTGCTATACAGCCAGGCGTGCGGACTTCAGGAGCGCTGCACACATTGAAACCTGAACTCTCAGCCACAAATGGGGGGTGACTGGAAAGCCCCATGTCTTCTGGTCTTTAGTGTCCTGAACTGTAAGGCCACAGTAGGTGTGGGGGGCTGGAGGTAATGCCTCCAAGAATGTTTTCACTGTTCGTTTTGGAGATTCTATGAATCCTAATACCTGTGACTTAAAAAAAAAAAAAAAAAACAAAAAAAAAAACACCCAAAACCATTTAAAGAAACATTCCTGAGAATCACCGTGCTGTACAGTTTGATTTCTCAGAACTGATCAGGAAGGGAGAATATGGGACACCTCAAGGTGGCAGCCGTGGGGGGGGTGTACGCCTCCTTTTCATGCTTTTTACACTCCAGTGAATCAATCTTCCCAGAGTGTATGAAATGAAAATCTGCCACCTTGCAGTAAAATTAGAGCTGGCATCACTGGCCTAAAAAAAAAAAAAGAAAAAGAAAAATGCGAAAAGGCAGTCTAGGAAAAATTATGACCAGCTGCCTGCTGGATTTGCCCTGTGAGGAGACGCCTCATGACACAGTTTATAACCCCAAGGATTACAAGGCCTGATGCTACTATCTTAATTGCAGAGGGAGGGCTGCAGCCAGCTGCCAGGAACCCCGATACCTGGACACGACGGCCTCAGCACTCAATCCAACGGATTCTTTTTGTTTGTTCTATCTGTTCCAAATTACTTCTTGGAGGCTGCAGGATGCCTATTGTTCATTGCTTTTCGCTTCCTTCCAAATATAAGTGGAAAAGTTGATAGCAGTGGCAGCAGGAGGGAGTCAGGTAGTAGGTTCTTCCACCTAGTCCCTGTGTTGGGTGGCAGGAGACGGCTGGAGAGGGGACCCGTTCTTCCTGGGCCAGAAACTGATCAGACCCATGATGGGTTCTGGATGTTCAAAGATCGCTGGCAAAGCCAGGATTTGAGTCTCAGCCTTGAGACCAAGGGAGCGCCCAGAGTTTCAGGAGCTCAGCATTCCTGAGATGTCAGGGAGGGAGAAGAGATTGGCAAGGCCTGCAGGATGCACAGCTGGGCACAGTGGTCCAGGACAGAGTGGAACTGCCAGAGGGGAAATCAAGATACATTGGCTTGAATGTGACTCCTGGGTCCTTCCTCTCTCTGCTTCCCTGCTCAGTGACTTCTAGGGAAAGTAACCTTCCCTAGCCATGCCTCAGTTCCCCATTATAAAATCTGGATATTGGGTTAGAGCTGAACTTGCAAACTAGTGTCCCCCAAGGTCTGGCATGCCACAACTGCTTTGTTTGGTCTGCATGGTGTTTTCAAATCAGGGAATTTTGTACTAAAATGAAAATATTTTGCTTTCTCTTCAAAGATCAGAAGACTTATGAAAAATAGACCCATGTTCATAGGTGATAAACTGGAAATTGGTAAGTTGATCTTAAAATGATATCTGGGTCAAGAGATACAGAGCAGACGAGGCAATCTTTAAGAAGAAGTCAGAGGATGCAGATTCCAGATCTCAAGAGCTACTACAAAGCTGCAGTTATTGGAACAGTGTGGTATTGGTGAGGAGGGACAGCAATCAACGGCCTAGAATGGGGAGCCCAGAAATAATTCCTCACAAGTATGGCCCAGGTCCATATTTTCAGGGCATTTCCCACATATAGAATGGGGAAGTAGTCATTTCAATAAATAGTAGTGGAACAATTCAATATCCAACTATAAATGAATGAATTGGGACTGCTACTTTATGCTCTATAAAAACTGTAATTCAAAACCAGTCAAAGGGGTTGGCCAAATAGCTCAGCAGATTAAAGCCCCTGCAAGCAGGCGCAGGGGCTGGGGGTTGGATTCCCGGGCCTGCAGTGCCGGCCCTGCCCCTAGGGTGCGCTGTATGGCTATTGAGACTGGGCGTGGTGGTGCAATGAGGCTGTAATCCCAGCTTGGGAGGCTGTAAACAGGCGGATCACTACGAGTCTGATCTAGTAGTGAGACCCTGAATACCCTGTAGACCCTTCCTTAAAAAAAACAAAGAAAAACAACAACAACAAAACAAACAAAAACAATCAAGGACCTAAATGTAAGAGCTAAAATTACAAAACGCTAAGAAAAAAACACGTGGTTCCTTTACGTGCCCAGATTTGACAGAGACTTTTTTTTGACATGGTGTTAAAAGCACAGCAGCAAAATAAAAAGTGGACTTGCTTAAGATGAAATACCTTCGTGTTGGGAATGATACCACTAAGAAACTAAAATGACAACGCCCAAAATGAGAGAGGTATTTGCAAATCACGTGGGAGAGGACTTATCATCAGAATGTATGAAGTTAAGTGTTGTAACCCAATAGTGAAAACCTCGTGTAGTGAAAAAATGGGCCAAGGATGTAGATGAACATTTCTCCAAGGAAGATGCATAAATGGCCAACAAATAGATGAAAAGTTTCAATGCCCTCAGTCCTCAGGGAAATGCAAAGCAAGCCACAATGAGGTATTATTTTACATCTATGAAGATGGCCATGATAAAAAAGACAGATAATGGCAAGTGTTGATAAGAATATGGAGAAATTGGAACGCTGCTACCTTGGCTCTGTGGAAATGAGTGGCATTCCTCAAATATCTAATACAGAGTGATCGGGTGCGCACTAGGAGTGTAGGCAAGAGAAGTGAAAACGTCCACACTAAACTGCACAGATGATCATGGCAGTTTTGTTCCCAATAGCTAAAAGAAATAATGCAAAATATCCATGGATAACATGTAGATCATCCATATAATGGAATATTATTTGGTAATAAATATTAATAAAGTTCTGATACAATTTGCCACATGGATGGACCTTGAAAACACAAGTCAAAGAAGCCAGTCACCGCTGATTGTACGATTGCCTATCTATGAGGCAGCCCCAACAGGCAAACGTACAGACACAGAGGGAAGAGTGGTGGGACTTACCAGCCTCTTTATAAAGTGGGGAAGATGACAAGAACAGCAGCCAGCTCAGTGGCACCACCCTCCTGCAGGGCAGTGGGTGTACAGTGACTGTATATGGGCATTCTGCTCCTGGGAGCCCCTCTGGTTTGCTCCAAGCAGGCGAATAAGTGGTGGCTGATAAGTCCCCTCCTAGGGCTGGCAGCATGGTGGGAGATGGGGCGTGGTCACTACTGTACATGGGATTTCGCTTCTGGGTGACAAAGATGTTCTAAAATTAGACTGTGGGGAACATTACACAGCTCTGAATTTTCTGGAAACGTAGAATTGGATGCTTGCAATGGATGAGTTTTATATGTCATGAGGATTGGATGTCAGTGTAACTCCTGCAAGACACAGTGACTGAGCCTGGGGAGGGGCGTCTCTCTTTAGATGCGCCAAGTGGCCTGGGTCCTCAGAGTCTCTGCACATCAGGCTTCTTGTCCAAGGCAGCAGCTACCCATCTGGCCCTCAAGGGCACTTACACAGGGTGGGCTTTTTTTGCAAAGATCTAGAGAAATCCCTTCCTCCTAGATACACTCCCCCTGCTGCTGCCCTCCTGCTGCATGACTTACACCTTCCTTCTCTGAGGCTGCTTCCCCTGGACCAGGGGGCGCTTGGACCTGCCTGTCACTTGGGGCCCTGGAACCCTGGCCTTCAGGTCTCTGGACTGGAGAACTTCCTGCCATCGCTGCCCTTTCCATTGCTCCTCTCTAAAAACCACCATGAGCTTTGGAGCTTGCGGTGCGTGGGAAGGACGCGAGCCAGGGAAGCCAGCTGGGTAATGCTGGGTGATGCTGGGTGTTCTGAGGGTGCTGGAGCATTTGGCCCGCGGGCGTGTGGAGCACAAGCCACAGGGCAGCTGACTGGTTTCTCTCTGGCCAAGGGGCCTGACTGGCCCAGCTCCCTGGTCAGGCCTTGTCACTAATGGGACCAAGCTATAAGGCCACTGGAGAAGCCAGTCTGCCTGCTTGGAGCAAACCAGAGGGGCTCCCAGGAGCAGAATGCCCATATACAGTCACTGTACGCCCACTGCCCTGCAGGAGGGTGGTGCCACTGAGCTGGCTGCTGTTCTTGTCATCTTCTCCGCTTTATAAAGAGGCTGATAAGTCCCACACCTTGCCCCTTGTCCCTGTGTTTAAACCCTCCACAACTGAGAATTTTCATTAAAACTTCTCCAAAACCCCTCCCTTCTCACCCCTGTGCATTCAGAGGCCAGCACTGCCGAAGCTGGGTTTCTTTCCCAATGGATCTATATGGGGGAGGATAAAAGAAGGGGGCAGTTGGGTACTTTGTAGCTGGGTGACACTGAGCCCTTTCCACAGAGCATGTCATGGTGCAGATGCTGGGTGCAGTAGCACCCACCTTGGGGGAAACTTTGTTCTCTGACCTTGGGCTTTTGTGCTTTAAAGGCATGCACCCATGGAGTGCTACAGGTGACACTGTTTGTGGACAAATCCCACAGATGTCTTGGAGGACAGGAGCCTTCCTTGAAGACCACCATCTGAGCAAAGCCCCTGCCTAACTTGACTAGGGCTAAGCTGTCACTGAACCTGTGATCTAGGGTTACAGGACTGACCACAGTGCAGAGGAAAAGAGGAGGAGGAGTGGGGGAGATAGGTGAGCCCATGGGGACTGACCTGCCTTCCAAGTTCTGCTAGAACATCACACTTGACCCCCATCCCACCCCACCCTTATCTCCCACTCCCTCAAGGCTCCCTCCTCTTGGGCTGTCCCTGTCCTACCCTGCACGCCATGGCTGTCTCCACCCAAAGCCATGCATTCCTCCCACTTCTCCCTGGAATCTTCTCTTCCTCATGCTTCACCAAGACCATGACCTGGCTGAAGGGCGCCACTGCTCCATGGTTGGGCCAGCCTGGGTGTAAATGGGGGGTGAGCATGTGCATGAGTGTGTATGCATGTGTGTGCGTGTGTATGTGCGCACGTGTGTGTGTGTGTGTGTGTGTGTGTGTGTGTGTTGGGGTACATGAGGGGAGTGGCCATGGATGGAGGAGTGATTTTGGAGCAACCAAAGTCCTCTAAGGCTTTTTCTACCTTACAAACCCTGGGGCCTGAAGGAGGCCAGGCTGGGCTTTGTACCTAGTGAGAACAATAGGATACACAATAGGGCCCAGCAGGATCTGCAGCAAGCCAGAAAGCTCAGGCGCTGCCTGCAGGGACAGCTGCTTGGAGGGCTTGTGTGTGCATTCACAGAGTCTTGATATCTTAATTGTTTAGGGAAATCTGTAAGTCCATATTTGTCTATAAAATGTTTTATGAACACTGCCTCAGCCACATAGTAGGACAACGGTTTTCAAGTTGTAACATGTGGGTCTGGGCTCTGGGGCACCAGTCTGAGGCCTCTCGCCATGGCAGGAGCCACAGGTTTATGAGTACAGGGGCTCAGAGCATGAGTGGCTGCAGCTCAAGGCCTTCAGCATCCTGGGCGTCACCTGGGCCTCTTGTACCTCCTGAGAAGGGGCAGGGTGGCCAGAGGATGGCAGACAGGAGGGAGGCCAGGGAGAGTCCTCGAGGTGGTGGGGGCACTGGAGTGAATGGTGCAGAGCTGATCCCTGCGCAGTGGACGAGCGTAGGACTGGGAATCCAGGGCCTGGAGCCTATGGGGCTGAGCCTAGGCTTGGGGACACAAAGGTGGGACAGTCACACTTCTGGTCCACAGGCTTCCCTGGCAGAAGCAGACCAGTAAAGACATCCTTGTCTTCATGCTGTAGCTGTCCTAGTGTCACACTGCACTCAAGCACTGCCCCAAGGAGGAGGCACCTATGCCGTCCAGCCTGGGTGGGGCGAGGCTTGGCAGTGAGGGAGGAGAGGGGACCCTGGGCTCGGTATCTGGGAGTTACTGGAGCTGCAGTGTAGATAGAAGCTCACTGGAGGTGTTCTGAGTCTCAAGCCATTGAGGCATCTGAGGCGGGGCCTCTGCCACGGTCCCTGCGGTATGGGGGGTGACAGCAAGAGAATAATGGTGAGATCGAAAGTGGCTTCGGTGCTGAAAAGGGGCTCAGCAGTGAAATCACTGGGGGAAGGAGGCAGCAAAAGCGGCAACACATTCGTGCACTGATGCGTTTATCTGTCAAGCACGTAGGAGGCCCAGGGACCCAGCAACGAGTAGAGTGGGCCACTCCCCCCTCAGGGAGTTGTGATAGGGCTGGGCGTGGGCTGGAAGAATGGGAGAATCCACTCGTGTGGCCACTGCTGCGACCAGAGGAGCGAGGAGTGAGGCCAGTATACAGACAGAGAGCTGGGTGAGGGGCGGGAGGGAGGCACAGGAGGTTGGGGCAGCCTGAGGACTCCACATAGATGTGTCTGGACCTCATGCCCATTGCCCCAAAGCCTTGGACACCTCGGGTAGAGCAAGCTGTATCTTTATCCATAGTATTTCTTAATTTATATATTTGGTACAGGGTCTTGCTATACAGCTTAGACTCATAGTGATGCTCTTATTTCAGCCTCCCCAGGCCGGGGATTACAGGCATGCACCACCACGTCTGGCTTTGGTGGCCAGTTTAGTGGATCTGCAGCAGTGCTGGCAAGGCATGCAGTAGGGGGATCGAACCTGGGTCCTTGCACTAGCCAGCAGGTGCTTAGACTGCTGAGCTATTTCTCCAGCTCTGTCCTTTGGTTTTGAGTTTCCGGTCTGTGCAGTGGACAGGTTGGCCACAGCCTGACGCTCCTCCATGACTCCTGCATTCCCCATCTGTCCCCCAAGCTGGTCCTGTGAGACAATGATGATGTCACGCATGCTGTGTCTCCTCCCCCCGGCCTTCCCCGCTGCCTTCTGAAGTTCCCTTCAGCCTCATGGCTGTTTTCTTCCTTCACTGGATGAAAACTGACACCCACAGGTCGTCCTGAGAACTGGGGTAGCTTTGAGGGTGTGGTGATTTGGATCTGGGGCACCCCTCACACACAGAATTGAAAGATTGGATCCAGCCTGTGTGTTCTTGGGAGATGGTGGAGCTTTTAAGGGGCAAGGCCTGCGGGAAAGGAAGTGAGATCATTGGGGGCGTGGCCTCATGGGAGGACGTGATTGGGGGCGTGTCCCTGAAGGGAGATTGAGACTCTGGCCCCTCTCTGTCTTTTCTTTGCTTCCCACAGCCAGGCGGAGACTAGGCCTGCCATGCCTTGTGTCCACATCATGAATTCTATGCTGCCATAGGCCCAGAGCTACAGGGCCAGCAAGCATGGGCTGCAACTTTTGATACCATGAGCCAATAGAAAATTTTCCTCCTTTTAAGTTGATCTCAGGTATTGTGTCACAGTCCCAGAGAGCTGAGCAGCGCCGGACGAGGAGCTTGGGTTGTGGCGACCGGCCTGGGACCCCTCCAGGACCAGCACTGAAGCTCAAGCTGTCTGGATCTGATGGGCGTGAGCAGCCTGGTGGCCTCTCATGTTGGCTCTGTCCTTGCTGTGTGGCAGCAAGCAAGCCATCATACTCCTCGCGGCCTCAGTCTCCTCTCTTGTAGGCAGAGTTGTTCTAGAGGAGTATGGTACTTTTCCTACCAGTGCTGTGGAGCTTCCCTCGTCTCTAGGAAGAACATGTGCACCGTTCTGATACAGAATTCAGGGAGGGCACTGTGGAGCTGCTCAGCTTTCCAGGGTGGGCAGGGGCAGGGGACCCGTCCACTCATCTGGCCCGCTCCAGACCCCCCTGGGCAGGTGAGGCTGAGTGGTTTCCGGGTTCCTGGACATTTTGCAGGGTTGGTGCTGGTAGGGATTTATGTGACTGCTTCCGGGCTGAGCATGTTGGCACCCCATACCCTGACGGAACAGGGCGGCCGGGAGGCCCATGGCTGGGCTACTCTGGTCCCCTGGCAGCTGATCTCCTGCTCCCAGGCCAGGGCACACAATCTGGAGGGACCTCTGGGAATTGGGCAAAGGCTCTGTGCATGTACGTGGTGCTGTGGCCCGGATGTCCTCAGTCTTCCTTGCCTACCCCTGGGGGCCTTGCTGTCTCCCACACCCCTGATGGAATGCAGAAGGGGAAGGGACCACAGCAGGGCCAAAAGCAGCCCTGACCAAGGCAGCATCTTGAATTGTTTTGCAAACATGTTGATTCCACCCAAGCCCAGCACACATCTTGTCCCCAGCACACCCTCTCTCTGGCTGTGTGGCCCATATGCTCCCCGGCCAATGAGCTCCATCTGCACGGCTGCATTTGCAATTAGCTCATCAGGGTGCTGTTCTCTAATAGCCCTTTGATGTCCAGCCGGCCTGCTCAGCCTGCATGTTGCTGTCCCTTTGAAGCAGGACATTGTGTGTTGCCAGGAGTCAATGAAACGCCCTGGTAGAACAGAGTGGTTTAATTTCCCCTCAATACAGGCTGACGAAGTTCAAATAAGCTCCCCCAGGCCCAGCTGGCCCTGCCCACCTTGAGATGCCCGGCTCAGAGGCCTGGTGTGGACACAGGCTTGACCTCCGTCAGGTGACAGCCCCAAGCTACCTGGCACTAGTGTTTACCCCTGTGCCCTTGGCCTTCTTCCCTGACTGCATTTAGACTTGCTCCTGACCCTGGCTCCCAAGCTGCCTCTCACCCCGACTTGCTTTGTCCTGTGGCCTGGACCTGGCACTAACTGTGGCCCAGTCTTGACTCCCTCCTGGACACTTATGCTTTCAGAGCTTGCAGCTCAGTCTGGACAACTCATGGTGGCCTGAACCCTTGTGGTCTGGGGAGCACCCCAGGGCCAGCCAGGAGCTAAGGCCAAGTTTGGCCCGGATCGCACCTGGCATGGAGTCCTTGGCATCCGCAGTGTCCAAGCCCTGCAGCCTCCTGTCCCTGGGATTGCGGTGAGTGTGACCTCCTCATGCCTCTGATGCAGCTGTCTTGTGCTGCACCAATCTGAGGTCCCCTGGGGATGTCAGTGCCTGCTGTGCCACTCTTTGAGCTCCCACTGGATACTGATGTCCCAAGATGAACAGCTTCCTGTCTGCACATATGGGGGGAGAGAGGGGACAGCAATGAGACAAACCACAGGAAAGGACCTGAGAGAGATCAATGCTCGGATGAAAATGTACTGGGGTGATAGGACAGGAAGTGACGAGGCACCGGTTTAGGTGGGGTGGTCTGGAGGAGTTTCTCTGGCAGCGTGACACTGAAGCTGAGACTCAGATGATGAGGAAAAGCCAGCCACGCAGAGTTCCAGAGGGAGAGAGGGAGAGCATTCCGAGAGACAAGACAGGGGAAAGCAGGGGTCCTGAAGAGTCCAGTGTGGCTGGGGGTAGTAAGGAAGAGGGGTGAGGAGGGGATGGGGAGAAGAGGAAGGTGGGGAACGTCAGCATTCGCTATGTGTGGTGGGACTCAGTGGAGGGCCTTGAGCGGTGAAGCATTATCTTGTGGCCTGTGCCTTTTTTGTTTGTTTTTTTGAAAGAGGGGCCTCACTATGTAGCACAGGCTGGCCTTGAACTCATGAAGATCGCCCTGCCTCAGCCTGTGAGTTCCGGGAGCCTGCACATTTGGGAGATCTCACTGATTGCGTGGACGAAGAGTTGTTGTAGTAATGGCAGCAGTGGGCAGCAGTGAAGACACTGGAGAGGGGCAGCTCGGGCAGTCCCTTCTCTAAGCCTGTGTTGTCCCCTCTGCAGAGGGGCAGCACTGTTACAGCTTCCTGAGCTGGAGTGAGAAGCGAGAGGGAGAAAGTGGGGTGCACCTGCACTGCCCAGCATGTGCTCTGCCCTGGGCTCATGTCCAGTGCTGCAAAAACCAAAGCACACCAAAGCCAACAGTATGAAGTCCTGCGGAGAAAGATGGCCATGATGGAGGTGCTGCCGTCTGGTGCTACTGGGAAGCCACAGTGGAGAGCAACAGGTGGTCCCATGGTGGGAACCACTAGACCCACCTCTTCCCTCACCCTAGATGCAGGTAGGCTTTCACTCCTGAGGCTTTCACACTCCTCCCTGATTGTCCCGTCATCCTATATTCCGAGAGGTCCTGGCTGCCCCTGGCCACTGGACAGGCCAGGCTACCTGGAAGGCTGCTCAGAACAGACCTGGGAGCTGGAGAGTGGAGACCATGCACACCTGCCCTGTCAGGAGACACCACCCCAGCCCTGTCACCCCGGGCTGTGCCCTGGGCTGGGCTGGCTGGAGGCCCAGTGGCCCACAGAGTGGCTGCACCGAACTGGGGCCTGGCACCCAGCACTGGCAGCTCTTTGCTTCCTCTGTATTTTCTCATTTGAAGCTCATGGCTTGCAGATAATCTATGAGCTGATGGTGAAGGCGGGGTGTCTGATGGTGTCAGAGTCAGAGTTGCCATGGGTGGGACCCTCAACCCCTCCTTGGAGCTGGTGATGCTGGCTTTTGTGATTTAGGAAAATCTTGTCCCCACTGGCCGTGACGTCACCACTGTCAGCATGGAAGCAGGGTCTCTTCCCTGGGCTTCCAAAGCTGAAGCTTAGCTCCACGGGGCCCATGTTATCTGGGTCTGGCCAGTTAGGAATAAGCAACATATGGCCTGGCCTGCCCAAGAATGGGCAGTGGTTGACTAAATCTGGACCTTGGAGGGCCTGGTGCCTCCATGCTGGTGAATACTTTATAAAGTTAATGGCCTTGAACAATCCTCCCAGGGGAAACAGAGGCTTCAGATGCAAGAAGATGGAGAGGGGACTGCAGCTCTCCTGGTGTCTGTGGCTATGAGTGAGGCCCTTTGGGGGCAGACCTGCAGCTGACTAATCTTCAGGCCTCTCCTCTCAGAGGGCACAGGATCTGGCACCCAGACAGTCTCAGAGAGCAGTAGGCAGAGAGGACAAGCTCCAGCCTGCTGAGAGCTGTGTGACCGGGGCGATGTACTTACCCTCTCTGAGCCTCTCCTGCAGAATGGGTATAAACATAACACACACGGCTCTATTGCAAATCACCCAGCACAGGTACAGTCTTGGATCTGTGTTGGCTGCTCATTCCAGAATGTTCCAAGCCTGTGCCTGTGCACAAGCACTCAAGAAAAACATTGAATCCAGCACCAAAAGCTGGGGCTGCTTCTTGCTGCACTGCAGACCGGTCCTGGCCAGGCTGATGTTTGTGGAAGCTGGGCTGTGCGGTGTCCTGTCTTGGTTCCTTGGGGATCTTGCAAAAGTGAAGAAATCACCGGCTGTGGCAGGCTGGAAGCCGTCTGGCTTCTGGCTCCCGAGCAAGCGGTCCTCTCTGGGCAGCGCCAACAGAGCACAATTGATACAGCCACTGGGGACGACCTCCGATGCCCTGGTAATCGCTCAGTCTTATAATTAGGGAACAGTTAGGGCACTTCAAGCTCTCCTCTAAATCACAGCTAGATCCAGAGGCAGGGAGAAGGTGGGTGCTGTTGCCAGAAGCCAAGAGGGGCTGCCAAAGGCAGCAACCCGTGATGCCCCCAGGAGCCTCAGGTGGGGTGGAACAGAGGAAAAGCCTGGGCTGGAAAAGGAGCCTCCCTCTGGGTGACAGCCCTGCCAGCCTCTGGGACATGGATGCAGGGCTGGGGTAGGCCTGGCGGCCCGTGCCTTGGCTTGGCACACCAGAGATGCCGCGGATCCCGGCTCCATCTGGGGAGTAGTGCGAGCTGCACTGGTCCCTGCCTGCTCCCCTGCGAGGTCGCCAGAGTCACAGCCCCAGCCAGGCTGTTTCTGGAGGCGCTGGCACCTCTGAGCTCTTGTCATGGTCAAATGCAGGAAGAGCCGTATTCTGGGACAGCAGGGAGAGAGTGCTCTGTGTCCCTGAAAAGGGTGTGCCCAGGCAGGGGTCCCCCTAGGCCTATGCCAGCTAAGGGCCTCAGGACAATGGGCCCTTTCCTGATAGCCAGGACATCTACTTTGAAAAAAAAGTATATATATGTTTGTTTGTTTGTTTGTTTTTTCTGAGGCAGGGTCTTGCTATATAGTGCAGACTGGTCTTGAACTCACTATGGAGCCCAGGCTGCCCTCAAATTCGTGGTGATCCTCCTGTCTCAGCCTCCTGAGAGTTGAGATTGCAGGTGTGCACCACCATACCAGGCACTAGCTACCCGCTTCAGGAGCTTCTCCTGAAGTCTCTTCCCCTTTCTCCTTAGCCTTACCTCAGTTGAGGGGGACCTACAGATGCCAGGCTAGAGCCTCATGCAACCCAGTGTGTGAATGCTGTGGTCACCCGATCACTGGGCCACCCATGTGTCTACCAAAAAAAGGAGAGAACAGGGCACGGTGGGGGTGGGTCACTCACCCACAGCCATGATGACACTCTGTGGTACAGGTCAGACTCATCTCCATTGGTCGCTATGCTAACCACTGGGTCACAGAGTCCCCTCATCTGCTGGGAAGGGAGGGAACCCAGCGGAGGCCCAGGCGCTTGACTAGAGAAAGTGTGTGGAGCACTGCCCAGCCTCTGCCACACACCCTCACACCTGTTACCACAGCGTCTCTGGGAAGCTCTGCGGCAGTGCCCCGAACAATCGCCACCCACACCTGAGCCTCCTGCTCAGACTCCTGGGAGGAGGCCTGAGGATGTCAACTCTCCACCCTGCTGTCACGTCCTGGAGGTTGGAAATGATGTCCTGCTCTCTGGGCAAGAGGAGGGCTCTGAGATCTGCAGCCCATACACCAGGGCCTCCCGGGAAGTGTGTTTGAGCCCCTGAAGCACTAGTAAGGTCTCTGTCCAGCTCTGACTCTGCAAACTCAGTGCTAGAGGCCTGACTTGGTGCCTGCCTCTTGCATTGTACGCGGTCACGCTAGGGCTTCAGTTCTCCACCGAGGCTCCCTCTCCCAGCCTCCCTTATGGATGGAGACGTTGGGGATCAGAGAGGGGAATATACCTGCAGAAGACCACCCAGCAGCTCAGTGCTTTCATAATGACAAAAAAAGCCCCTGGGGGTACCAAGTTCTGTGCATAAGAGTGGAGTGTCTTACAGGGAAGGGACACTGCCTAGGGAGGGGCTGCCACCTCCCACAGTGGCAGGGGAGGTGGTCAGTGGGGGACGATCGGCAACAGCTTGCTCAGCTTGGCAGTGAACATCTGACTCCATCGGCTCCATCCCTTCCCACATGGTGTCTGACCCTGTGGACACTCAGACATCACGCTGATGGTGCTTCCCAATTAGGGTCCAATGTGCCCATTTCACAGAGCGGGAAGCTGAGGCCTTGGGGAAGTGATTCACAATGGGTCTGCTCTCTTCCAATCCCAATCTCCATCCTCCCACTCTGCTGCTACCTCCTTCTATAAGACAGAACCCCTGGAGGGTGTCCCCCCTCAACACTGGGCCAGCAATGTGAGGCTCTGTCTTCATCTGCCGAGTGCACCCCTGGAGGTGTGAGGATGGGGTAGCTTTGTTGTGCTCGGAGGGTGCCTTTGTGGGCAGTTCACATGGCTGGAGGAGTTGGGAGCTGCACCGGTGGCCCTGGGACCCCCCGCCGCTGTCCTCCATGTGTCCTCCACTGAGCCCCAGAGTGAGGCACCGAGAACAGGCAGAGGGGACCCATGAAGTAGTGGAACTGAAACCCAGATGTGGATTCTGATTTGGAGCTGGGCAGCACTGTGCTCATTGAGGTTTCTCCCAAGCCTGAGCCTCTGCTGGGAAAGGATGGTCTGTGGCCACCCCTTGCAGGAGGCTGTCACCGGCCTTTGGGATGCAGAGAGGGACATGGCTCACTGTGGGCACTCAGACATCACGCTGACGGGGCTTCCTAATTATGGTCCCATGTGCCCATTTCACGGAGTGGGAAACTGAGGCACTGGGAAAGTGACTCACAACGGGTCTGCTCTCTTGTGGTCCCAATCTCCATCGCCCCACTCCACTGCTGCCTCGTCCTGTAAGATACCAGCCTCAGCTCCAACACAGGGACCATTTTCTTCTACTTCCTCATCTGGGCTGTTTCCTAAATATATTTTATTTTTATAATTAGAAAAAAAGATAAAGTTCCCACCCTACTCCTTTTTTTTTTTTTAAGTCAATGCAGGAAGAGAAATGTCTCAAGGACTTTTGAAGAAGGCACAAAGCATAGCAGATTATAATCCCTTAACCATCGCATCGTATAGGATCTGTATTGTCTTAAAGTCACCCCAGCAACCCCTTTTCATTGCCTGCAGGTGGAACTGACCCCTCGCCTGGCACGCTGGCATCCTCCTGCTTGCTCGGAACCCCACATTGCCCAGCATTCACGTGCTCTTCTCTAAGCAGCAGCAGCAGCAGCAGCAGCAGCCGGTCCCCTCCCCTACTCTCCCAATGGCCACCTCTGCATTCCTGTCTCGTTTCCCTTTCATTTAAAATGACTTTTGACCAGGAACCAAACTGTGGTCAGCAGTGAAATCATTCCCACAGTCCACTCTCGAGGTCTGGGGGTGAGTAGTGAGGCTGAGTGGCGGTGTTCCGGGCGCCGGCTCTTTCTGTTCCAACATCCTCAGCTAGTGGCAATGCGGGCTCCCATACTTGCTGCCTCCTGCTCACAAAATGATTGCCATAGCCCCAAGCATCAGCTCTGTGTTTAAGACAAGAAGAAGAGGGAGCGGCACTGGGAAATATCAGAGAAGCGAGTGCTGTCCCAGGATCCCTGAGCTAATGTTCGTAAGCACATCATGTGACCACTTCTAGCTGCAGGGCAGGCTGGGAAATTGAGCATCAACCAAAAGCTTGATTGGCATAGGATGTTCTGGCACTGGTTATTCTACCCAGGATCCCATGCGCTGCCCTTCAGAGCTGTACTGCTCCGGGGTCTCTGTGGTTCCGGCCCCAGACAGCACCTGTCTGGGCTCAGTTCCGCTCTGAGTTCTGGAACCCTCAGCTTCTCTTTTCCCTGGCTGATTTTATCCTAGGCCTTCAGATCTGCTCCACATACCGTGTTTTTATTTTCCTGCCTCTGCCCTCCTCTCTTCTAGCTGAGGGCCACACACTTCTTGGGGCCAGACAGAAAACAGTTCAGGCTTTGTCAGCCATGCCTTGGGCATTGCCATCGTCCACTGCGCCATTTTGACAGGAAGACAAATGGGATACATTAAAACTAATGGGGCACAGTGGCACACACCTCTAATCCCAGCACCCTGGGAGGCCGAGGCAGGAGGGTGACAAGATCAAGCCCAGCCTGGGCAATGTAGCAAGAACCTGTCTTAAAATACAAGGGCTGGGGATGTAGCTCAGTGAAAAGTCCCTGGAATCAATCCTCAGCACACACACACACACACACACACACACACACACACACACACACACACACAAGCCATGCTGTGATTAATAAAACTTTATTTGCAAAATTATAAAGCAGGCAGCAGTGGCTGGTCTTTGACAACATTCTGGGTGCCAAGCTCTGGGCTAATGCTTTGCCCTTGGCTGGGCAATCCTGTTTAGCAGATGCTACTCAGAGAGGGCAATTATGTGCTCTGAACTGCCCGGTAGTGAAGGGACTTGTTTGGCTCCATACGCTGAGCCCACACCTTGGGCCATGACCGACCATGTCCCTGTGCAGTGCCTCCTGCATCAACTGCCTCTTGTTCTATTATGCTTCTCTACTGCCTATCTCTTTCTTATTAGAGAAGCAAAACCAATTCACAGTGTTGCCTTCCACACAGCCTTCCTTCTAGAAGCTTCTGTCCCCTCTCATGCCTTGCACAGCTGTGTGTTCAGAGTCCAGCCCCTCAGCTTCCCACCATGGTGGTCCCAAGGTCACCCAACAACCCTCTCATTGCCATGTAAGAGGAGCTCTTTGGCTCTTCATTGTGCCGTCTTCCCCAAACTTTCTGTGGCATTTGGACCTGTAGACAATGGCCCCTTCCCTGGGCTCCCCACCTACCGATCACTCTGTGTCCTGTGCTATTTTTCTCCCCCAGCTCTCTCCCTCTCATGTCTCCAGCCAGGCCACACACTCTCTCTAGTGATGCCTGAAGGCCCTCTTGGCTTCGATTATCACCCACCCCTGGTTATCTCCCAGATGAATTTCTCCAGCCTGGCCCTCCCTGCTGAGAGCCAGACAATGTATCCAGAAGCTTCTGGAAATTTCCACCTGGACTGTGATGCCAGGCACTGAATTTGCAATCTCTCCCCCTCAAATCTTCTCTTCCTTAACCTTTTTCCCCACTCGGTCACACTGCCGAGCATGAAGAGCCTCTGCAGTTATCTCTGCCTTTGGGCGCTCCTTCACCAGCCACCACAGTCTGAAGATTTTGCCATTTTCATGTCTTCAAATCCAAGCCATCCTTTCTATCGCTCTTTTCACATTGCTTGGGAATCATCTCACCGATTGTTTCTGCTGAGGCTTTTGACCAATGTGTCTCTGCTGTGTGACTTCCACCCCTTATCAAGGCTGGCTCCCCACCGCTCAGGAGTCACCCAGCAACCTCTAACCCCAGTACCTCAATCTCTCTCCCAGATCCTGCTTTACCCTGAACCTGAGGTTCTCAGACTGCCATACCTCCTGCTTCTAGGACTCAGGGCTCACTCCACACCTTCTTCTTTTTTCCTTGTTGAACACTCCTTCAATTATTTGAATATCGAATATGCTATTATGTGCATGATGAAAAATTCAAACATTAAAGCTGGAAATGGCTTCTTCCTCTTCCTGGAGATGTCTGATCCTCCACTCTCCTTGCCCTGCTAGGGCAGTGGCTGCTGCTAGCTCATGTAATCTTTTTCAGAAATGCCACTTACCCATGAGCACAGATGTGAACATTTTCTGTCCAGCAGTAGTGAATCCCACAGGCACAGGTAGTTACTTATGTTTAAACTGATGTTAACTGGGATTAGAATTAAACATTTAGTTGCTTAATCACACTAGCCACATTTCAAATGGCTAACAGACTCCTGTAACGGGGGATTGCTGTGTTGGAGAACAATGATCTAGAATATTCTAGTTATTTTAGCTCTAACGACTGTGTCTTTTTGATAGTGTTTCCTACCCCAATTTTTCTTTTTTTTTTTTTTTCCCAGTACCAGGAACTGAACTCAAGACCTTGTACTTGCCAGGCAGGCATTTGTGCTGCTGAGCTATATTCCCCAGCCCTACGATATTACAAATGTTTGTGGACACCTGTGTTTATGATCACGCCCAGATGTGTGTACAGGAGAAGCTTCTAGACATAGAAATTCAAGTTCAAAATGTATGTGAATCCCTTTAATATTTATTGGAAAAGTTTCCTCACATGCCTGTTTTCCTACTCAAGGGGGCACACCTATTGATTCTTAAGCTCTTTAACAGGATCTAGCATCGAACTTTCTCAAAATGAGAGGTGAATCATTACAGCAAACTGTTGCTCCACTTTGCGTGTTTCAAAGAATGAGAGATGATAACTCATAAATATATATATATATATATATATATATATATATAGAGAGAGAGAGAGAGAGAGAGAGAGAGAGAGAGAACTCTCCTCTGTAACATGGTATTGCCTCCCCCCCCCCGTATTTAGGAGAGGGTCTCCAGGGTCTCACTCTGCAGATTGGACTCAGAGTGATTCTCCTGTTTTCAGCCTCCCAAGAGCTGGGATTACAGGCGCGTGTCACTACACCCAGCCTCAATTGCCATCTCAGCGCACCCCGGGGGTGGGGCAGGCATGGCACAATGGGGATCGAACCCCTGCCACTGAGCTCTGCCTAAGCAAGCACTTTAGTTTGCTGAGCTATCAGGCCGGCCCTGCCTCTTTGTATTTTGTATTTTGCTTTTTCTTTTTTAAAAACTCTTTCATTTATTTATTTGTTTGGTACAGGTTCTCACTGTGCAGCTCAGACTTGCGGAACCAGTGATTGAACCTGGGTCCTTGTGCTTGCTAGGAAGGTGCACAGACTGCCGAGTATCTCCCTGGCCCTGGATTTTTTTTTTCTAATTTACTGGTGTTACTGACAGTTAAACCCAGGGTCTTGAAAATACTAGGCAAGTGCTCTACCACTTCAATACCACCCTAGCTCATCCTTGTTGATTTATGTATGCACTGGCCAGCAGTCAGGTGGGTTGTGATTATTTTCTTCTGGTTTGTCTTCACCAGAATGAAACATTTTGTAGTAGTGTAATCAGCTTTGTGGATCTATCGCTGGTTCCTGAAGGTCACATCTTCTTACATAGTCTTCTTAATTCAGGTATTTTTAAATGTTCTTTTGTGTTTTCTTTCAGTTCTCTTCTTGTTTATTTCTCTCTCACCACAGGAACCTATGTGGAACTCACTGCAGGGTGAGAACTGAGGCGAGACCCATATTATTTTCCAAGATGGAAAGCTGGCCACAAATCGTGTATTGGAGATGCCTCTTTCTTCTAATGAACTCTAACAACAATTTAATTACATATGAATTGCAGAAACCTCTCTGTACCTTGAATTCTAGGTCTGTCAAACAGAAATAGTAATTCAGAGTTCTTATAAAAGCCAATGAGATAAGTTTGAAGAACATAGGTGCTTTATACATGTCAATCGTCATGTTTACTACTGCTTCCTGATGTATAAGATCTGCCTGTGGACCTCTTAATTGGGCATTCAATGTTGATCAGGACTAGAAGTTGCAAACAAGGAATCTCCAGCTCTGCAGACTGGAGCAGAAATCTTCAAAACTGGCAGCATCCACACTACCCCCCTTCATGCCAGCTGCAGGGGTGACTGGCAGAGCACATTCTGGTTTCTGCCTTGGGGTGGTAGATTCATAGTGCTCCAAACCCTCCAAATATAGCAAGTATTCAGAGGACATGGGGTGACTTCAATCACGACAAGCATCTATTATAAACTCTGTCTATTCTGATGCACGACTTTCTAGCTACTGAACTCACTCTATCTTCGCATCTAGCTATAGTTGGGTTCTCCTTTTCAGAAATTTCTCAGCTCTTCTTATATATAGGAGCAACAGGCATAGTCCAAAAATCCCTTGGTATTTTCAGAGCACACTAATATAGATTAACGTAGAGAGAACTGGAATCCTTACGATGTGATTCCCCAACCCAAAAACAGGATGTAGCTTGTATTTATTGAAGTCTTATTTCATGTCCTCTAACAGTTTAAAAAATTTTTGCTTTCAGATCAAGGGCGTTTTGTGTCAAATATACTCCTATATATTTTGTCTTTTTTATTATTACTACAAATGGGATATTTTCTAATTTGTTATGGTTTTATGTAGGAAAGCTATTGACTTTTATATAAATTAATTCTTACTAAACTTTTTTTTAGCATTTCTTACAGTGTTTCTAAACTGGGGTTTTCTGTTGTATTCTAAAAGTATACAATGAGACGATTAATAAGTGAGAATCTCCAGTTGTCATTTTAATGTCACACCTGCTAAATTTGTTCTCTCTCTTTTTCTTTTTCATTTTATGTATTTGGTAGAAGGTCTCATCTTGCAGCTCAGACTCACAGTGATCCTCCTGTTTTCAGCCTCCACAGTGTTGTAATCCCAGGGATTACAGGCGTGTGCCACAGTGCTTGGTCTTGGTGGCTGGCTCCGTGAACCTGGGGATGGGGCTGGTATGGCGTGTGCTGCTGAGGATCGAACCCTGGTCCCTGTGCTTGACTAAGCAGGCGCTTAGTCTATTGAGCTATCTCACTAGCCCTCAGATCTATTTCTTGTACTCCTTATCCTTGCTGGACTGGCAAGAAACCATGGCCGTTGTTCTCCAAGCCCTGGACAGATGCAAGAGCGGGAGAAGCACATGACTCTCCTTAAATCCTAGGCTCAGAGTTGGCACTCCATCCTCCCTACCCACTTTCCACCTGCCACTGCCACCTGCCACTGGCCCAAGCTCCATGTCAGCGGGGTTGGAGAGCTGCCCTGTCTCTAGGCGAGAAACAGCCAAGTCATTTGCGAGCCACATGGTTGTGGGGAGGAGCAGAGCCCCGCCCAGGACGCATGCCCTACGGTGCGCATCCTCACTCCCCACCCCACTGGGAGCAGCTTTGCTGGCTTGTTGTTAGCAATGTTTCTGAGTTTTGGCTTCCGTGATGAAAGACATACCTCAGTTGGTTTGGCCCTATTTTATTAAGAGCTTCTAACCCAGAAACTATAGGTTGAATTGTTATCAACTAATCTTTCAGTATTTGGGGGGAAATGTCTAGGTTTTTTTTTAATATAATGCATTATATGGAATAAACCCCATAGGTGGAGACATATTGCCACTTTAAAATAACTAAGGGCTCTAGCCA
The DNA here is from genome assembly GCF_000260255.1 of Octodon degus. Taxonomy (NCBI): domain Eukaryota; kingdom Metazoa; phylum Chordata; class Mammalia; order Rodentia; family Octodontidae; genus Octodon; species Octodon degus. The sequence continues at coordinate 17,845,241 of NW_004524581.1, read as the reverse complement.
AGGTTGGTGGAACATGCTTGTAATTCCAGCACTCTGGGAGGCTGAGGCAGGAAGATGACACGTTCAAGCCCAGAGACCTTGTGTCAAAATAGAAAAGAGAAAGGTGCCAGGGCTTAGCTCTGGCTGAAGGTCCTGGGTTCAAAGTCCAGTACAACTCACGATTTTTGCATTTGTTTTCTTATGGATAGTATAAAACCTGTCCAATTTTCAGTGGTTCAACTTTGGAGTTTTTGACTTCACCAAATTGCAAAAGTGATAAGCGTTCAGAGGACACGGCGCTCTGAATTTTGGAGGTTTCCCTTTCCTGGGTGAGCAGTAGGTGGAACATGTTCTCTCTTTCTCCATGTGGGGCAGTAGTGGCAGGTGCAACCACAGTTCAGCCCCACGAGAACAGTAGAAACTACCAGTACTCTACAATGTGCTGAGCCGCAGAGCCAGAGATGGTCAGGAGGCTACGTGGCTCCACCGTTGCTCTGGTTTATATCTAGAGGTCCCCTCCTAAGCTCCTACGTGGGGCTTTTGGAGGGCTTTTGGGGATTATAGCTCCTGCTGGGGAGACAGTCTGATCAGAAGAGGGTCACTGGGGGTGTGGCCTAAAAGGCCACGTCTTCCCCAGGTGCTCCCTTTCCCTCCGCTTTCTGTCCGCCATGCTGTGAGCAGTTACCCTCCGCCAGGCCCTTCCACCAGGCCACCCTCCTGCCTTGGAACTAGCCCACCATGGCCTGAAGCCTTTGCAGCCTGAGCTGAGACAAACTTTGGCTCCTTTGAGTTGTGGGTGTGTTGTGGCCCAGTGAGGAGGAGGGGCCTCAAGCGAATGCGTTTTGTGCTTGTGATCGGGCCCTTGTGGGCTTCCCAGACATCGCTCATCCGCAAGTGCAGAGGCAGCCGTAGCATACTCATTTTCTGTCATGTTTTCTTTTCCTGCGTAGTTCTGCTTGGATCTTAGCTTCAGAGGCTCCATCCACACCCTGCAGCGTTTGCAGGAGTTTAAATGACACTGCAGTCCTGTACGTGTGGCGGATTTGATGAGTTTTTACCAGCAAGGCTGCCAAAGGCTGCTGCTTTAACCCACAGTGGTTCCCTCACACTGTTCCCAATCTTTTCCCCTAGAACTGGACTCTTTAGATTTCTATTCTCAGATATGTTTTCATTATTTATGTTTTCCATAAAAATCATCCACTTTGTTCATGTGTTTAGATTTATTTTGAAGCACTGGGTAATCTATTATAATTCCTTTAATTTCTGCTCTCTGTGTTTATTTCCCTTTTCATTTCTAAACAGGCATATTCGTGCTTTTCTCTCCTGATTAACTTAACTAGTGGCCCCTCTTTGCTATTTCTTGAAGTTTTTCATTTTTTTTTCCCAAGCCCTAAAAGTACATGGAGCAAGTCCAGGCCTGCTTATTCCCTCCCCGCACTGCCTTCTTCTGCACGTGGAGCCCCCACCTCTGCTTCCAGCCTCCCTTTCCCTCCTTCCTCGGGAACTTGCTTGGGGCTTCCTCCTCCGTGTCCTGTTCTTACCAGCCCTACCCTTTCCTGTGTGCCCTTCCTAACATGTCCTCACGCTCTCCAGCTTCCGTCTTGAGGACCTCCAAGTCCCACATGCCCTGGGAGTCTTTCATCTCTAAGGCTTCCTGGGAGCATTTTCCCAGGTCCCGTATCACTGACAGCCTGTTTCAGGACTCCACAGGAACGGCTTCTGGTGTGGCCACCCTGACCCTCCTCGAGGCCAAGGACACAGGTGGGGACAGTCGGCTGTGCTTGGCACCCCTGACCTCCCACAACACCGGCTGGTTTCTATCATCCTTTCCTTCCTGCAACTCTCCCTCCCCTGCCCCTCTGCCCTGTGGCACCCCTTAGCACTCTGCCCCTTTCCTCCCAGCTCTTCTGAAGAACACATTGCTGTCCTCTGGCGACCCAGTGCCTATCACACGCTCTGCTGCACATGGTCCATGTTGATGTCTTCCATGTGGTGGCTCAGGTGACCATCTCTGTGCTGACTCCTCAGTGCCATTCCTGTTAGCCCAACATGGCCTCCTGGGTGTCCCACAGCCACCCTTGCTGTAGCCCTTATCATCCCCGCATGACACTTGAAGCAACCCCTCCGAGCTGCCCTGCTCTCTGAGCCCTCCTTACGCATCTCCCCAGGGAATGCCTGAGCCTCAGGCTGGACTCAGCAGCTTGCTGTCACATTTAGGGTCCAGGGCCAGCATGCTGGCTCTGCCCTCCCCTTTATGCCATGAGTCTTGGTAACCTCTCCCAGGGTCACCTCCCGCCTGCTTGTACCTCGACTCTGATCACCAAGTCACATGAAGTTCTCTAAATATCTTACGATGTTCTGTGTCTTGGAATTTTCCATATGGTTTCTATTTGGGATTCCTTCCTCAACCTTCCTCCTCACTTTAAAAAAAAAATAGCTTAAGAACTATCTGCTTTGGGAAGCTGCCACCTTTAACCTCTACCTTGGTATAGTTTTATTGCCTGTTTTGGGGGTACTTCCTATGGCAGGCTGCCTCGCCTTCCTTTGCCAGGTTCTGAAGGCCCTCTGGGGCTGGGTTATTGCTCAGGATATAATGCATGCTTAGCAGGTGTGAGGACCTAGGTTTAATTCCCACACCAACAAATAAATACCACCCAGCAAAAGCCATCTGCCTTTCACCTTCTTGAAAGGAAGCTACTTCTGGAGGTGGAGAGAGGAATGGGTCTAAGCTCCAGAAAGGAAAGTAGAGAAGCCAGGACACAGCGGTGTACAGATCAGCGACAGCTTCACAGGGTGACCCATGCCTGTGTGGGCCTCTATTTCCTCATTTATGAGACAGGGTGAAGGGAGGAACCATCCCGTGTTACAACTGGGAATGAGCAGGCGGAGACGTGCAGAAGCACTGTGGCTGGCAATTTCTCCAAGTGTCTCGGTTCTGTTTTCTCTTTTGCAGTGTTTCCCACACTGGACCTCAGAGGATTTCTTTAGTGGCAGCCTGGACCCAAGCCCTCAAGGGAGCTCGGAGCTGGGAGGAACAGCCCTATCACATGGTAGCGAGGCCGTGGAGGAGCTGGAGCTCTTACACTGTGCTGCTGGCTGCAATGGGAAGCCATCTGCTGGTTGAAAGAGCATGTAAGCATACGCCTCTTGTGTGATCCACCATCGCCTTTTGCGAAGCTCTGCAGGACAAAGAAGCGCGGGTCTGTGTAGAGACCCCCACAGGGAGGGTCATAGCTGCTTTAGTTGTAACAGTCAAAAAGTGCAGGTGTGTATCAAGGGGTGAATGGGTGGACAGATCGGGATAGAGCTGTAGGATGAAATATTACTCAGTGGTAAAAATGACTGGGTTAAGCCAGGTGTGGTGGCACAAGCCTGTAATCCCAGTACTCAGGAGGCTGAGGCAGGAGGATTGTTGTGAGTTTGAGATCAGCCTAGGCTACAAAGTCAGCTCAAGGCCAGCCTGAACTGCATAGCAAGACCCTGTCTCAAAAAGACCCCCCCACACACACACACAAAGACTGAGCATGCTCAAAGCCAAGTATGCTTAGTGGAAATGAGTACCCCAAATAGCATTGAGGAGCTCATTGATAAGAACGTGGATGTCTGCTCCCCTTCCTTGGTTAAATGAACCCCAGTTTTGTTTGAGGTATTAGTTTAAAGGATCTCACTGTTTGAAGCCACTTAGATGGATAATCCCATCGTCGCTCTCTGGCTCCTTACGGCTGAGAGTGCCCACACGCTCACGTCTAAAGAGAATTATGGTGGCCTCAGCCTGCTAGCTACGGTTCTGGGAAACCTCTGTCTCTTTCAGTTTACACAGGGGTCACTGGCTGGGAAACGTGTTTCCTTCTCTGCCTCCTTCCCACTTGGAGTTAGAAGATGCCACCCGGAGCTGTTGCAGCCGTCTTCTCACCTTGTGACCGAGTCTGCTCTTGCTTTGCAGGCGGAGCTTGCATCCCCCAGAGCCAAGGTGCCACGGAGGCGAGAGACACTCCCTGCTCTCCTCAGGCCCAGCCCTGCTCTGGTAAGGCTTCCCTTGCACTGAGTTCTGCTGGCCAGCAAAGCCACCAAGACTGCAGTGGTGGAGCAGTGCCACCTCCCCGCAGGGCACAGCAGGCACGTTCAGGGAGGAGAGCAGGCCAGAGACGTCATCTTGAAGTAGTCCAGATGAGAAGCAGTGGTGAGGAAGATGTGAAGGCTGAAGGAGACCTGGGGCAATGCCCAGACTATTGATCTCAGCACCAGACCCTTCTCCTACTCTCTGCTGTGGCCCGCGGGGCTGCCTGCACATTCGCCAATATCCAGCCCCCGAATGTTGGACCAGCTCTCCTGATGTGGACATGTTCCCCACTCACTCAGTCCCAACTCTCTGAACTCCTACTCATCCTTCAGGACCCAGTCCCTCTGCCCCTTCTCCTACTGGCCCTCCTGCCAACCCTGCTGTTGGCAGGGTGTCCCAGACTTTGTGACTCCAGATGTGTGACCAGCCTCTTTCAGCACTTAGCACTTGCCTGCTGCCTGTATAGCTGCCCACTAAAGTGTGGGCTGACGAGAGGCGAGGGCTGCCTCCTGAATCCTGGTGCCCTGTCCCTAGCAAAGTACTTGGCTGCACTGCAGTGGTATTTGCAGAAAACATGTGGGGGAACCGCAGTTACCCACAAACTTCACAGCAGGCACAGCGAGGCTTCCCACAGGGCTCCCTTGCGGGGTGCTGCTCCCTGCCTTCCTGGAGGAGCTCAGGTCAGGACTGCAAGCCTCATCTGAGTCCTGTGGACGTGGGCACAGTCTGCGTGGTGGCTCTCTGGGGCTGGGATGCGTGGCCGTGGCAGCCACAGCTGTGGCTATGGGACCCCGCTCCTTGGGGTGGGGGTAGGGGTTACGTGCACTACCCTGCTTGGGACAGTTCCACTTCCCAATGGGTCCCTGTGCCACATTTCTTCACCAATCACAGAGTCAGACACACATTTTTAAACACCTATATTTGAGCTCACTTCTGTATTAGGTGGCGAGGAAAACAGCAAGGCAAAGTCCTCAGGGTAAGTGCTGGGGAGACACTGCAGAGGGGACCTCTTGCCCCAGCTGGTAAGTCAGCGCCATGGTGGCTGTGTCTGGTACCTCCTCTGACAGCAGAAGCCCCGCTGCTGTTGAGTGGCTCAGTACTGTGGCCTGGCTGCCGCCCACTTCCTCCAAAGGTAATTTTGAGTCTTCTAAGAGTGATGGAGACATGTAGCAGGCCCTGTGCAGGAGGGAGAAGGTGAACTTGGGAAGAGCCCCTGGCCGTCTGGGCTCAGGGAAAGAGGCTAGGAGGCTGTGGGGGACCTTGCTAGGCACTGACCTTGGCAACAAGACAGTGGCCTGAAGCTCAGAGGGGTGGGACTGCAGGCCACAGGGAAGCAGAAGGACTCGAGAGGTGTGGGACAGGACTCCTTGGGCTGCTCCTGGGGTAGGGTGTTGGACAGAGGGAGATGTCAGGGAACACTGGGTGGGGTTGGGGCTCAGAGGTGGCCACAGAGAGAAGAGGATCCTTGGAAAGATGGAGTGAGTTGGCCGCTCCAGGTGCTCGCCTGTCTCGGTTTCTCCAACTTGAGCAGTCATGGGACAGATGCACAGTGATTTTTTTACCCCCTTACTGAGGCAGCTAAGGGGTCCTTTTCCATCTCTGTGTTCTGAATATCCTGTCTCTGCATGGGGCTCCGTGAAGGACATGCCACCTCAAGCACAAGGCCTTGGTTTCTTTTGTGCTGGGACCCAGTGGACACAGAGACCCACCCTCCTCTCTCTCTCTCTCTCTCTCTCTCTCTCTCTCTCTCTCTCTCTCTCTCTCTCTGTGCAGCGAGACCACTGAGGAAAGGAAGGCACCAAAGAGAAGAGAGGTGTTGATGCACGAGTAGGAGTTTGTCAAGAAGATGGGGGAAGAAGAAGATGCTAGACAGGAGGAGATGCAGGGACAAAGGCATGAAATGGGGACAAGTGAGCTGGAAGGGGAGTTGGGAATGAGACAGGGGTTGTGTTGTGTCACTGGAATCCTAATCTTCAGGGATCGCATTTGCCACCGTCTCCATCTTGTTGACCATGATTGCCCAGAGCCTCTGCTCAGAAGGACACCGGTGCCACCTGGAAGGGTGACACAGCCAGTCAGTGATGTCTGCTGT
>NW_004524581.1:17790030-17838495 GCF_000260255.1 Octodon degus | reverse complement strand
TCAGCGGGCTACAGAGTGACTGAGACTGTGGTGGTGCGTGCCTGTAATCTCAGCATTTGGAAGGCCGAAAAACAGAAGGATCACTCTGAGTCCGATCTACATAGTGAGACCCTGTAGACCCTGTACTAAACACACACACACACACACACACACACACACACACACACACACACACAAATAAGTTAATAAATAAATAAATCCATCCAAGGAGCGGCGAACTCCTGCTTGTTGGCCAGAGTTGGGGGGAGACCTCACCCCACTGACCTCTGTAGTGAGGGAGCAGAGGATGGACAACACAGTGGCCAATGTCGTCAGGCCCCCGCTCCTCTTTAGCACAGACACTCGGGTGAGAAAAATAATACAGCAAACACACACACACACACACACACACACACGCAGTGACCTCACCGAGGGCCACTCCCCCCACCCCTGCTCTGCCTCTCGAGAAGTCAGTGTATAATTACCGGAAAGCATTTTTGAAGGAATTTTAGATGAGCATTTTGACAAAAATATAATATTGGAAACAATCTTTATCAAACATTCATGTGTAGTGTGAGCGCTAAAGCCCCGAATCCATAATTCATACGGCGCGCGTCCTACCCAGCGCGCATGCTGGGCTGCATGTCAATGAGGCCGCCCCAACAATACCTCCTGCCAGACGCGGGCTCTCATCATTTACATTATTCACCAGTCTTTCCAGAACAGTAAATCTGAAATGTATATTTGTGTAGGGAAGCGCGTGTGTGCGTGTCTGTGTACACACAGAGGGACTGTGCACCCGTTCGGTCACAGGGCTGGGGGATGCGTGCGCCAGGCGGAGGGACACGCGGTGGCAGCTGGGCGCCTGGAGCTCTTCTGGGGAACTGCGCTTGTGCGCCACCACATGACCATGTGACCACCGCTTGGCGTAGACAGGCGTCAGATCCGCCAGCCTTGTGGTTCCCATGCCCAGACTAGAACTGGGAACCTCCAGGAGACTCAGGACACGGAGCGGGCGCCCAGTTCCTTGGAGAAGGCTTGGGGCAGGGATCCTAAAGTTCGTCCTTAGAACTGTGCAGGCAGTGACTGCCCATGAGGCTGCAGAGGTCCCTGTTGGAAGGGAACATTCATAAAGTCGGTTGGGTTTTGTCTCTTGTGGATGCGCCGGTGAGAGCGCAGCACCATCTCTGTTTGTCCACGTGGGAACAGAAAGCTCATCCCTCTGCAATTTGCCCCTCACCCCATCTCCGGGGAGCCAGAGGCCTCAGAGCTCCTCCCTTGGCCTAGGCGAGGTTTGACTTCCTGCAGAGACCACCCCTGCAGTCCCACAAGGCATTCACTGCCGAGCGCACAGGACTGTCCGTGGGTGCGCGGAGCGGGTGCCACGTCCTGGGGCCTTCTCTTTCCACGCCTTTGCTCCTCTCCCAGCTTCTCTGCCCACTTGTACCGCAGATGCTGAGAGCACGGCAAAGCCCCTCTGCAACCCCTGGGGCGCGGCTGAGCCTCTGGCGCAGCTGTCTGGGTTCATCTCTCCTTCTGCTGAGCCCCTGGCTCTTCCTACTCCCATGTGGTTCTGGGATTCAGATCCTGGGCCACCCCCAAATAAACTTCCTGCAGCCAAGACCTTGGGGCAGGACCAGGGAACCTGCCCACAGATGACTGGGGTCAGGAGAGTCTGCAGAAGCCTATTGCAGCTGGGATTATGGGGCACGGAAGTGGCTGAGGGCTGGCCATGAGGGGTGCCATGACACAGACTTCTTCCTGGTAGAGAAACTGGCTGGGATGGAAGGAGAAGCAGGGCAGCCCGTGTATTCCAGGAGGTGGAGTGGGTCAAGTAAATTAGTAATTATAAGGACAATGAAATTGTATAGCTCTTGCTGAATGCAATTGATGGATTAGGAAAAACAAACAAACAAACAAACAAACAAACAAACAATAAGAGGCCGTGGGAGATTCATTACCGATTTGAGGCAAAATGTGAAAGTCACAGGCCTCCTAGGCTACAAGAGAGTTTCTTTCTCTAGCAGCTGGAGAGAAGAGAAAGCCGAGGTACGGAAGACAGACTCAGGTAGAAGCTGGTGTTCCTGGGACGCTGAGCCCTGGATTTTCTGTCTGGGTGAGCTGGCAAGAGAGTAGTCTGGGTGAGCTGGGTGAGCCACCGACTTCGTGGCTCTGGTTGAGAAGGAGCAGGGCCCAGAGCCTTGGGCCAGGTTGTTGTATTAGTGATCGTACTCACTTTGCAAGCTGGATTCCTCTATCCTCTGTCTTGGAAAACTAAAGTCACAAGTCCTCTGTCACATGAGACAATACGCTGGATCTTTCCCCTCTTCCGTACCCATCTTTGGACAAAACCAGGGCCAGACCATGTCATGGAGCAGCCAGGCAGGTGCTGTGTCTTCTTAGGGAGGGAGAGGTTGTATGGGGGAGGTGTGGGACCCGTTGCTCCCATGGACAAGGGCCGGCAGTGGGTGCTGGGTGCCGGGTTGAGGGGGGCATGGACCCTGAGTGAGAGGCCTTACCACTGTGGGACACTCTCCCAGGAGGACTTCAGACCCTGGCAAGGAGCTGAATGAGGATGGTAATATTGCTCCGGGAGCTTCAGAAAGCTTGAAAGAAGGTGTGGCCGATACTGTTTGAAATAGAAAAGCCCAATTTACCATGGGAGACGGCAAGAGAAAGAAAAAGATACCAAGGGGCCAGCCTGCTGGAGAGGATCTGCTGCAGAGGCTGACAGTTCTACTAATAACAGGTCCCCAGCAGGGCACGGTCACCAAAGCAGCAGGAGAGGGCCCTCGCATCAGGGAGGAGCTGGTGGTGGCAGGCACTCTAAAGAAGGAGCCTGGCTGGAAGAGATGAGGTTGTAAAACTGGGCTCCCCAATAACAGTCGCATCCCAGAAAAGAACAAGGGCCCCAGTGACTAATACCTGCCAGGCGCTAGTGGACACAAGGACGGTAATGAGCAGCAAGGGCAGAGTGGTGCTGGCCTGGCCCGTGGATTTATGGATATGATTCACCGAACGTGACATTCTGAGCACAGGGTGGCTACCGGTGTCAGCTTATCTAGGACAGCGACTTCCAGCGTTAGAAGCAAGGATATCCTGAGTAAAGGAGGGTGAGCTGGGCAGTAACAAGGGTATTATCTGAGCTATCAAATAAAAAGAAAACTAAAGAGGGGAGAAAGGAGTTGTTTTAGTTAAAAAATAACCAGACAAAGGAAAGAGAGCAAATGTGATCCTTTACCCAGTTTCTGGATCTGAGCCAGGTCAGTGAGAGAAGGAGGGGCTTGGTCTCCAAGGGTAAGGACCTGGAGTCACCACTGCCACCGTGGATGGTGGTGACTACCTGGTCCTCTCAGGGCTTGTGTGGGAAGAACAGGAAGTGCTTGGAGTTGAAACTGCTAAGAGGGAAGGTCGTCAGGACCAAGTTTGGAGTGAGGGGCCGGGGACCAGGTGGCATTACAGTCCCGGCACAGATCTGAGTCATGTGATTCTGTAGCAGCCATACACCCACCCCAGGGACCTCTCCCATGAACATCCTGGGAAGATCTAACATTGCTCTTGAGCTGTGAGGTTTAAAGTGTCCTCCTGGGGACAACACAAGTGGGGGCCTCTGCTGTTCCCCATCTCCAACACAGCTGTGACAGCACCAAGGGGAGGAATGCCAGAGAGAGAACCACCTTACACAGCCTAGAGAACGCAGGTAGAGTGATCCCTGTGCCCTTACTATTTTAACTCTCCACCTGGAGCCTTCCAAAGCACGATGAGCCATGGAGGGGAACAGCGGAGGGTGGTGGTGCTGTGGTGACGCTGTGACTCTGTCTTACGGATCAGCAGGGCTTCAAGCACGTGGCTTCTCCTGGTTGTTCCTTATCGGGAAGCTATGCAGATGAGGCCTGTGCTCCCCAGGGGTGGGGCCAACCCACAGATCAGGTCTTGCACCACTGTCATCACCACAGTCCAGCCCAAGAGCTCTAGAACTGTCAGGGAAGTCTGGTGTCATCAGGCATGTCCTGGGCATCCCTCAAGGCACAGACAAACCATTCCTCACACTATACAAGAAGGAAGAACTCCAGCGGGTCTGCTCTTGGTTTGTTTTCTGTTCCTGTAATGAATGTTACAGATGGTGGAATTGATAATAAACTAAAATGTGCTTCTCACTGTTCTGGAGGCCAGGAAGTCCAAGCTTGATGTCATGTTGCTGTGTCATTCATGGGGAAGACTGAGAAAGGGAATAAGAGAGAAATAAGAGAGAATGCAAGATGTGAGAGGGAGGTGAACTTGTCTCCTTGTAAGGAACCCACTCCTGTAATCACAGTGTTAATCCCACAGCATTACTCAGCTCACTGCAGTGGGTCCCTCTTGGTCTTGTCATCTCTTATCAGGCCCCCTTTTCCCGCACATGGTACTGGGGATTAGGTTTCAACCCAGGCTTCTAGAGGAATAGTGAATCTGTAGCAGGACCTGTGGGTTTTGGAAACTGCATACTCTGCCTGGAACCTTCTCTCACCTGCTTGTTGAGAATGATGGGACCTGTTGCTGTGCAGGAGGGAGACTTGTATGGGCCACAAGGCAAGTAAACATGATGCCAAAGCTGTGCAGCATAAGCTGGATTCATACAAAGACACTCAGTCATAAAACTAGGTGACATCAGCAATAACATAGAAGTGTCATATCTAGGATCAGTCATGACAGGAATAAGCCATCCAAGAAGAAGTCTCAGCCACCCTGTCCTCTGTACCATCCACTCTGCTGCTCAGTTCCCATGTTGGCCACTATGAGCAGGTCCCTGAAGAGTCACTGAAGGAGAAGAAAAAAGCCAAGCTCTACTCATGGATGCATTGCTTGAGTATTTAGATGCAAGACAAAACAAGCTTCTGCTTCACTATAATCCCACTAGGGATGGCCCTGAAAACAAGAAAAGGAGGGAAATCCTCCCCAGGGGCAGAACCTTGGTGATCAATATTGTACGGGTGTAGAGCATGGAAATCAATGAATGACCAAGACATTGGTCACGGCTCTAGAAGGAGGAAGGTTAGGAGAAGCAATAAAAAGGTTTAGGAAAGCCACATGGAAGAAACCCTGGAGATGGTCACAGAGTATGACCATCTTGTGGTCACAAGATGGTCACATGGTAAACACGGTAGAAGCTGTCCACCATGGAAGGCCACCATAGTAGGCACAGAGTGCACAGGGTTGACTGTTGTGACTCAGGGTTGATGTCAGCCAGCCTCTGACACTGGCCAGCCCCATGATGGCACCAATGGACCTACAAACAGAAGTTTTAGGGACAATGATGGGGTCCATTCATGATCGCAATAGCATGAGGTCCCTATGTTGCTGTTGATCACACTATTGCCATTGTGGGACAGCTGCCCTGCCAGCAACAGAGGATAATGTGGAGACACAAGTCTGGTGCCATCTTTCAAGAAAACCACAAGTTGATTATGCTGAATCCCTCTTACTCAGAAAAGGGGAGTAGCTCACTTTGCTTGGAATGGGGATAAGTTCTGGGTGAGGCTTCCCTTTCCCATCTGCAAGACTTCAGCCCATTTCACTTTCAGTTTGATCTGTTTGCTCTGGACATCATATAACATTGCGTCACTGCAAGAGCATCACTTTATAGTAGAGGGGGTGGGTCAATGGCGTGGAACCATAGTATCCTTTGGGTCTATCCTGCATCCCCAGACACTTTGGTCCCCAGAAGTTAGAATACATGATTGTGTGGAATACAGGTAGAAGTACAAATGTAGGAAACCCCTTGGGAACTATCACCCTCAGGGATGACTTGGGAACTGTGTGGTTCCTGTCTCATATTGTTAGACTATGGGGTCTAGAGGTCTTCCGAAGGTGGAAGACTTCCAGCCGGGGACACGGGAAAGCTTCCATTAAACTTTAGCCTTTGGTATCACCTGGTCTCTGTGTTATGCTTATGCCGATGCCTATGGGCCAGGCAGGGAATAGAGGCCACTTCCCTGCTAGGGTTAGGAACTTTGGTTGTTCAAAGGAAGTAGGGTTGCTACACAAAATAGAAATGGGGATCATATGTTTGGCAGCAAGATATTATGTGAAAGTCTCTTTTTCTGCTTTCTGCCTGATATGTTTGCTAACTTGGAAGCACAGACATCTGTGGAGTAAAGAACCTGGACACACAGCAGCTTGGAAAGAGTGTCCACCAGGTCTTCAGAGTCTCCTGGGATGAAGGTATGCCATGACAGCAGGTGAGCACAGAAACCAGTAGGCACCAGGCGATCCTGAAGGGACTGTAGGACTGGTGCCACCAGAGAGAAACTGCCATCATCATCTGCAGCAGTGGTGGCTGGAGTCTGTCTTTAGAAATTTCCTCTTATCTGTGTCCTCAGGAGAAGACACAGTCAGGTTCCTGGAGCCATAATAAGCTCTCTCAGGATACACCAGAATGAGTGGGTACGAATGGTGCAAGGGGTGGACTGTAGTGGGCACTGGGATGGCTATTCTGCTCATCTTCAGACTAAATGTTCACTTTTTTTTTGGTGATATTGGAATTTGAATTCAGGACTTTGCAATTGCCAGTCAGGCACTTATACCACTAGACCTAATTATTTACTTTTGAATCTGCCAGAGGTGCTGCTTGTTAGCGATTTCTAGCAAAGTCCCTTTTCAGGGACTGTCTTTGGGCAAAAGGAGCTGCCGTGTCCATGATAAGCAGCCCTTATCCCATTACTGGGTGATATTACCCAAAGGTTGGGAGGGGCCAGGCCAGCTCCAGAGCTGCCTGGGATTTTGGTGAGATCTTCCCGGAGACTGCCACACAGCTCTGCTTCGACTTCTGTCCAAAGCATTTCCTTTGCTTTCACACTGGTGTTAATTCTGAGAGCATCCACATCAACTTTCTGGATGCAAATCTCTATCCCAGCCTCAGCTTCCTGGTGAGCCATCTACTGCAGCATGGCTGGGAATTTTTCTGACATTTGTTATTTCACTGAATACATTTATACATCTTTCTCTTTTGCTTCTCCTTCAGGTACTCCTCAACTGCCAATATTTATTTGTTTCATGGTATCCCAAAGGTCTTGGAGGCTGTCTTCATTCTTTCTTGTTTTTCTTTTGTCTGACTGAGATATTTCAAAAGACCTGTCTTCATATTCATAGATTCCTTCTTCTGCTTGGTCTACTCTGTTGTTGAGGCTTTCAACTGTACTTTTTATTTGACTTATTGAGCTCCTTTTTATTTCCAAGATTTCTATTTAGTTGCCTTTCAAGGTCTCCTTTTCTTTGCTAACTTTCTCATTCACATCATGCCTTATTTTCCTAATTTTGTTCAGCTATGTGTCTGCATTCAAAACTATCTGTCTTGCGTCTCACTGAGATTCTTGATAATCATTCTTTTAAAGTCTTTATCCAGCATTTCATCAATATCATTTTCTTTAGAGCCTGCTGCTAGTTTTATGTTTTATTGAAGGACTTGTGCTACTGGTATTTTCATATTTCGTGTGCTTCTACAATTTGCTGGTGGGTGAGTCAACCTCTGCTATGTTGAAAGGGTGGTTTTCATAGGCAATAGCTTTTCCTAATGATGCGTCTTGGGGGGTTGTTTGGTTCCCGAAGCTTCCCCTGTAGCTTCTTAGGCTGTAATGAATGCCTCAGAGTCCATGCTTGTTACAGCAGGGTTGAAGAGACCCACTGTCTCTGGGGCCACGCAGGAGTGGGGAGACTATAGTGGCCCAGGCAGTGTGGTGTCCACAGTGGTGGGCATGATGGCACTGGCAAGGAATAGACATTTGCTAAGGCTCTTAAGTCCAGGCAGTGGCTCAGAGCCACCCTGATGCCCAGAGGGGAGAGTGACAGTTGGGAGACCATGTGGCTGACCACTTTCGTTCTCTGAGTCAGTGTGAATGCATAATCCTGGCCTTGTACTGGGTCTCAGGAGACAAGCTCCTCCCCTCTGAGTTCTTGAGTGTGGCACTCCTGTCCCTTCTGTGCTGGAACCTCTGTCCCTTGCATTGCAGGGCAAAGCATGGGCTTGGATACTTAAGTCAGAGATGTTCTGCTGGGCTGAGTTTGGTTGATGGGGCTTCAGCCCCTTTATTAGTGTTGTGGGGGTCCTGTGGGGTCCCAGAGGTGGGCATGTGAGGGGGTTTAAGAAGGATGAATTTGGATAATCACTGCCTTCTCAGGAGGGCACCAGCCACAGATACCAGGACTCGATGCATGGGGAAGCAAGCGAGCTGCTCCTGCAAAGCCAGGCTCATGGGCAGGGTGTGCCCCAGGCTGGGCTGCAAGCCTATGACTACTGTGATACTGCTGTCACTGGGGTTGAGAGCGTCCGTGCAAATTGGGTTTGGCAGGATTCCCCTGTTCTTTCCTCTTCCCCTGTGAAGGGCAGATTTCCCACGGCCAGCTGGAGGGCCAGGGGACATTTTGCAGGGCATATTTTCTACCTACCTTATGTTGCTCCTCAAGGTCTCTGGGTCTCCCAAGTTTCCAGGCTCCCCATCTCTGAGTTCCAGCATTCTCCCATGCCACTGCAAAATGCAGCAATCCATCTGTTGCTTCAGTTTTGGGGAACAGGAGGTCTTCTTAGAATCCTCTTCTTCTCCTGATAGTCCAGGATATCTGTGTGCCTCTTGAAAATTGATTTCTGTGATGGAAATGAAACCCAGAGTTTTCACCTCCTTTACTATAGCTCCTATATATTTATTAATTTGGAGCAAGTTAGCAATAACTCTCTTTCAGTTGCATTTCCTAAATTCCCTCTCAATTAAAAACTCAAGCTCTTTCCTCTGTCAAGCCATGTGTCCCTTATCACACAAATGCAGCCAGCTTGGGCAGATTTGAGCATAGGACACAGCTTCTTCTGCTCAGCTTTATGTGCTTGGCTACCATGTATCCTTTCTGCCTATGGAAAGATTTTGGGTGAGACTTGCACTGAACTTGTTTATCTTTCCTTTCAGATTCACATCAGGGTCACGTTCGAACAGCCCTACCTGCTGTGTCCTCACTGAGGTCCTTATTGAAAATGCGTAGCCTACTTCCTAGGCGTGACTGTGCCCTTCCTGGGTGGGAAATGACTCAGCAGTCTGCATACCTGCACCCCCTCACCTTTGTGCTGTGGGTCGCTTTAGGAGCTCGTCACTGCCATCCTTTCTCTGCATCATCTTCCTGAACACTTAACTGCATTCTCTGGTCGATCTCTCCCACCGCCGATGCCGTAGGTGGCCGCTCTACTTTGGTACCCAGAGTAGTTAGGAAGCTATCCCCAGTCACACAGCAGTGAGGTGGCCAGATCTGGCACACCGTGATTCGACTGACCCCGGAGCAAGCTGTGCAATGTCTCTTTTGGCTGGTGACCCCCAAGGTTGACTCCCTCCTGGGGCAGGGATCAGAGGCATGCAGAGGGGTGGGTCATGGGGTCAGGTCACAAGACACAAGGCAGCTGTGAGCCCTGGACAGGTGACGCTCTGGGGCTCTGCAGAGAGAAGTCTAGCACTGGAGGACGAGGTGTCCAGGCTGGAGTTAGGCATGCTTGGGCTGATCCTCTTAAGGTGACAACATCACCATGCGAGCCACCTGCCTGTCCCCAAATCCCTGTCACATCTCCCCAGCACTCTCAGGAAGTATCTGTAGCACAGAGAAGTTAAGCCCTAAGCGCAGCTCATTGAGGAGTGAACTAGTGTCTCTCAGAGGGACAAAGAGACCGCTAGCTTCTGTGTCTCAGTTTGAAGCCCAGAAGAGGATGTTGACATTGCAAACCACATCATAAGCTAGTGGCACAGTCCTTACGATAACTACCAACTCTCATTGTGTTGGGATGTCCCACTGTCACTCTACGCATGAGGGAAGGGTTGTTGGCATTTTGCTAGCTCCCTGTGGTCATGTCCCTAATTCCAGTAATGGTGCCAGGCAGAGAGTGGGCACTCAGTATGCCACTGGTTTATCAGAATCTAAGTTACTTTTTCATTCCTGTGACATGACACCTGACACAACGTAAAGAAGGTCATCTTGGCACGTGCTTTAGATGTTGCAGCTTTGCATGGTTAACAAACTGCAGGCAGAAGCAGCAAGTTCAGAAGGGTCTGGAGGAAGAAAGCTGCTCCCCTCATGGGGGGCCGGAAACAGAGAACAAGGGGTGAGGCCGGTGAGGGAGATCCACCCTTCCTGGCCATGCCCTCTTTCCAAGATCCTCCTCTTCTGCCCAGACCCCACCTCCTAGCACCAAGCCAGCTGCAGTGCTCCAAACTGCAGTCTCCTTTCCCAAGCCCTGCCTCTGAATGCATGAGGCCTTGAAGGCAGACATGATCTGTGACAACCCTGATGTCTGTAGTACCAGCCAAGCACCCAAGAGCTGTGTCACAGCATGGAACTTGTCATACCGAGGTGCACAGGATCAGGCTCCTCACCAATCCCTTGATCCTGGGACCTTGCTGGGTCTTTTCCCTGTGCCCTCCTTCGCTGGGACCATCAACCCCCAGCGATTGGTTCAAATCCAGTGGGAAGGTTGTGGGAGCCTGTGCTGCTCTCTAGGCAGGATGGGCTCATAACCTTGTGTATTCTACTCCCCTGTGACTACCAGTCCAAGGCTGGGCACCAGACAGCCCAAGGTGAGGGGAACTCACAGCTCCATGCCGGGAGCAGTTGGTGTGTTTGCCGGGCAGGTTGCATTGCTCCTGATCCTGATTTTTGTTTTCTTTTCCTCCTATTTTTTCCCCATGGAGAAACGAGAATACACGATGTTCCTATCACAGCGTGAAGGATCTGTCTCGACAAGCCCCTCTGTGCGTGAACAGTAAATATGGCAAGAGACTCACCAAGAGTTTAGTTATGCATGGCTGTCCAGCCTGCAGGGAGGGAGGGGAGGAGTTGGCTCCTCAGACACCTCTCGAGATGAGGCAGAGGGCCAGAGGCTGCAGACTCTCCCAGGGCCTGGATTCTGGGCCCTTTCTTGATCCAGGGCAGATGTGGAGCACTTAGAATTGCAAAACATTTATTTTGAATTATTATTCACAACAAATATCAAGCAAGTGGGAGGAGATTTGGGAGCTGTTGTGTCATGGTGTCTTTTATTTTGCCTTTGAACGTGGAGATAGCGACCTTGCTGGTCACCACATGGTCATCTGAGAGAGTCACTCATGAGTTTCATGGAACAATGGCAGTGAGGTCCTTATGACAGCCCCATGCTGGGGACCTGGGCCACCAACCATGGCCTTTCCACCTAACAAGATGTCTGGTGGCTCCAGTGGGTCACAGAGATCCTGCCTGTGGCAAGCCACAGAGCTGCAGAAAGCTCCTCTGGTCCCACCTGTCACATCCTTTCATTTTGCATCCCCTGCCAAGTGGCCTTAATGTTCATGGTCCCATTAGAACAGTCCTTGTGTCTTGTAAGTGACCTAATGCTCCATGCCGCCTGACCTCTGTAGGCACCCATGGGGCACTCCGGGACTACTTGGGCTGCAAGGTCACAAAGAATCAGCTTGTCCTCCTATAAGGGAGGACATGGAGCTCCAGAGAGGTCACACAGGGGGTGAGCGGCAGAGGGCACCACACAGGTTCCCAGGCCTGCTCTTGTCCAATCACACAGCGGACAGAAAGCAGCTCCGATCCCTGCAGTCTTCAGCTTGCGTTGCCCCAGTGAAGTAATTCAATCTGGTGGCTTCACGAATGGAGAGGTGTTGGCTCTCAGTTCTAGAGGCTGGGAGTCCAAAGTGGCTATAGGAAGGGCTGGCCCCACTCCAGGGATGTGAGGAAGAATTTGCTTGGGGCTCTGCTGCGGGCTGCTGGCAGGTGGATGGCAACTGGTGAGGGTTCCTGGCTCACAGACCTATCCCCCATCTCCACCATCTTCTCCCCAGGATGCTACCCTTGTGTGTCCAAATTGCCCCCTTCCTGAGGGCAAAAGCCACATTGGAGTAGAGGCCACCGCCCTCCTCCATGGTAACCGGCTCAATACACAATAACCTATTTCCAAATCAGAGCACATTCTCAGGTGTGTGTGTGTTGGGGGGTGAACGTAGGAAGTTTGGGGGTGGGGACATGATCTAACACAGCCCCCTAGTCTCCTAATTCTTATGTGATCCTCTTGTTATCCTGAGCAAGATTTAATTTAGCAATCATAATCATATGAAATATAGTACGGGTTTCTTAGCAGCCTAGCAGGAATTATTAGGGCTTTAAATAAATTCAAGAAAGCGACACCATGACTCTGAAATACCTCCGTGCAAATTGATGTGCCTCAGGCCCTCTCACTGGCTGACCGTCTGTCTGGAAGGGTGGGACTTGGAACAAGTAAGGAAGGGACCAGATAGGGTCTGTTGTACCTGGGTTTATCTGCATGGTCTGTCTCAAGGCTGTGGGGGCAGGGGAGGTGGTGCACGAAGGCAGAGCCAGGAAGATTTAGGGGAGACCAGCAGTAGGATTCAGAGGGGCTCTCCCCCTACCACCCCCAGCAGCAGAGCTGGCCAGAGCCTGCTGTCTCCTGCCTGGCAATGGCAGCGCTGCTGCAAGCATTCTCGGCTGCGTTCCTTGCCTGGACGCTGAGCACTCCGAGGGCTGTCTTCTTTCGCTGTCCCTCTCAGGGCCTCGGCTGCTGTCCCCACAACAAGCATCTTGGAGACGCCTTCCCTCCTAGTCTCTGTCACTGCTTGGGAGCTCGGGGCGGCATGTGGCCTCTCGTCCTTCATCCTCTACCCCCCCATCGCCATTTCTCCTTGTGTAATTAAAGGGAACATGTTCTGCATTCATTTACCTTATACTTTATCAAACAGCGGAGAGATGAATTAAGAGGCCCATATTTCTATTTCAAGGTTCATGTGCTTTCACAAACGGGGCGAGTCGTGCTCTTAAAACCTGCCGCATCAGCAGGAAGCCTCCGCTCCGAGCGCGGCCCTCGCTCCCCCTGCCTCTTCCCACTCCCCAGGGCCGCTTCTAAACAGACACGGTAATTGTCTGATGATGATCAGAGGTGCTGGGCTTTCTAGTCGCCTTTCCCTCCCTCCTCTTTCTCTCCTTTCTTCCTCTCTTCCTCCCCAGCTTCTTCCTCTTTCTTTCCCTGTCACTCTCACCTTCCCTTTTTGTATAAGCCTCTGGAGAAATCTTCCTGGAGGGATGCCAGATTCTTGCTTAGCTAAGCTGATTGTGGCTAACATTTATTTAGTACCTACTAGGTACAGTGGACTTTTGTAGCTACTTTGGGGGAAGCAAAACATTAATAACTCAAATCTATAAAGTTCTTTCTAGTTAGCAAAATGCTTCTCCATTTATAACCCCACTGAGTTCTTGCAAGGGCCTTCCAACATGGGTAATTTTCTTATCAGCTGTGGCCCTCTGCAGGGAACAACCTGAAGCTGGCTTGGTTAAACAACCAGTCTTCACTGAGACAAGACCCTCAGTGTAGACCTTGCAAGTTGTGGGTCCCACCTCAGCATAGTGGCTTTCAATCCATCAAACAGGACACATGAGGTCACAGAAGCCACCAAATATGCTGAAACGAAATGTTCAGAATGCAACAACAAAAATCTGACGTGGAATATAGGTGTTTCTTTATTAGGCATTAAAGAACAAAATTCTTATAACTTGTAAGTTTAATATAATGACTTGTTTCAGAGATCAGCAACGCATGATCTAGGGTGCTGCCTATTGCTGTGAATAAAGTTTTATTGGAACACTGTAGTGCACATGAATTTACACATAGTCTATGGCTGTTTCAGAGTTGAAGCAGTAGGGTGAGTCGGTACAATGGACCCAATACCTAAAACATGTGCTATCTACACTTGTACACAAGGGTTTGCTGGCCTCTGTTGTACACAACACGCAGAGAGAGCTGCCACAAAGTGAATGAAAGAGGGAGGTGACTATAACGTCTACAGGTGACATGCATCTGATGGATTTCCAAAACAACTCAGGTCTGTTGCTTCTGTTCTTTATTGAAGAATGCTCTTGTTCTGTCCGAGTCCAGGCATTGCTAGAATTCTATCTATCTTGCTACTGGTGAAGTGGAATTCAAACCCAACTTTGTCTGGTCTGGAAACCAGCTCCTTGATCCTTGCCTGGCTTTGGGAATTGCACAGTCTATTTGGAACACACGCGCCCATGTATTCCCCCTCCAGGCACTCAGTCTCTGCCTAGTGCTAGTGCAAGGAGGGAGACACCAGCCTCTGGGCAAGGTGATGGTGGTCAATTATGTCACTCACTGAAGTCTTCAACAAACCCAAGAGGTCTGGGTGTGATTGTGTGGGTCATGGCCTCTGCTTATGTTGTGAGATTTGGTGCCTTTGTCCAGTTATCACAAAGGTGCTCTGTGGGCTGGGGACATCTTCCCTTGAGGCCAATGGATGGACCTACGCTTGGGCTCAAACTCAGTGGGTGCTCATCAATGTACAGTCAGTTCCTTTACAAATAGGAAGCTATGGGTTCATTGATTGATTGACTTTTGGATAGATCATAAGTAAGAAAGATCTTCTTTAGATAGAAGAATTTAAAAACTTTAGTCCTCAGACTTCTCACTCACTCATCCCCTTGGTCACATCTTTTCTCCTTGACTTTCAGTGATTTGCTGCTATAATTGAGGGCTTTAAATAGGTGGAAGAAAAAGACACCATGACTCTGTGCAAATTGGTCATGCCTCAGGCCCTCCACCAGTGTCGGACTGGTGAGGGTGGAAAAGGGGTGGAGAGTGGAAAAGGCCAGAGAGGAGCTTGCGGGAGCCTATGTGGGTGCTCTAGTGGTGCCTCTGAATCAGGAGAGCCTCAGCGCTGGCTCTGTGGTCTCTGAGCTACGGGCAGGAGAACTTGGGTGGCGTCCACACCTTGACCTTCTTCTTCTCACCGACTTCATGGAAATCATAAACGTGCTTGACACTCACCTCACAGGTTGAGTGGGTGTCACCCAGCAAATAACAGATGGAAAGTGAGACAGGGATAATATTTTCAGAAATTGCAAGGAGAAAGAGATCTCACTTTTCAGGTTATTCAGACTGATTTATAGCAGAAGTGCCCTTAAATAAGGCCTGCAAAGATGGACAGGCTTGAAAGAGGCCCTCAGTTAGCTGGGCCCAGTGAAGACATCAGGGCTGAGATGTGGAACAAGCCTGCATGGTTTTGCTGTTTCCCAGAGGAGCTGTGGCACTCAGCACACTCCCTGCTGAAATTTTAGAGGCAGCCGGGAGGCATTGTTATGAGAATATGTTTATTACTATCATCATCATCAACATTATTATCATTATTAATAATACAATATTTGGAGCATTTATGCACATTAATTTTAAACAAGCATGTGCAGTGGCAAGATTCGATGCCGTTACCAATAAACAACCACAATGTGGATCTTTAATTTACATGAAATCATTTATGCTAATTTAATTAGTCCTTTGTTTACAACTGAGGCTCACCCGTCCCTGGGTTGGGAAATGCACTCAAGAACGGCACACAGCAGAGCCGGAAGCCAGGCATGCAGGTCTGTCTACGAGGGCTGTGGCCCGCCCTGGTGTGGGAGAAAACGTTCAGGTCCAGGGAGTTCTTTTGAGTTTGGTTTTTCGATATGGGGTCCTGGTGGCCTTCAACTCTTGGTGAGCCTCCTGCCTCAGCATCCTGCGTGTTGGGATCACAGGAGCGGACCACCATGCTAGGGAGGAAGTTCTCACCTAGAGCTTCCTGCCTCCAAGGCTGCCAGGGGTTGGCGTAGCATTAATTAACTCAGAGAAGCTCTGCCCCTCCCCCCCTGCATAGACAGTCATTCAGCGGCCAAGCCAGGGCTGTTGCCGATTCTCAGCTGCGTTTCTTTCCTTATGACAGCCCTCACTAAGGAGAGCTCTCAGGTCTTGGAACAGACAGGGCCTCTATAACTGTAAAGTGAATGGCCGAGTGAATTGCACTGCTCTGGGTAGATGTGTCCCTTCCCTGGCACCCGACACACAGGTCCGCCATCTCCGTCTTGCAGGTGGGGTCCCAGAGAGAGCATCATGCCGGAGCTCCGAGCTCATTCTGCTGACTGTGTCAGTGATTTACAGCCCGACCTTGGCCCAACCTTGACTTGGTCAAAGTGCTTCCTCCACTCCAGATTCTGTACTTCCCCCTTCATGAGACAGAAAGAAGAATCCCTTGTCCTTCTACTGTGATAGGCAGAAATAAAAAAAATGAGATTGCGGCGGGAACGTGCAGGATGCTGGGAATTATAAGGTGGTGTTTGTCAGGCTCGCCTTGGGAAACCTTGAAAAATTGAATGGAAACCACTGGGCTCATTCATCTCCCTTTAACAGCCCCATGTCATCCAGCCTGGTCTTTTCCATTCCTGCGCTGTCCAATCCTGACAACATAATTTAGTTCCAGGGAACTTGAATAGAACACAGTAGACTGATATTTCCACATGCTTGGGTCTTGATTAATACCATCAGGGCAGCTCTGCCATGGATGTAGAGCCAGAGAGCATGGCTCAAGGGTGCCCCACCTCCTGGACCCATGGCCTAGACCCCAGCTCTGGGGCTGCCCCCTCCCTCCCTTCTCTGGCCTGTTTTCTCTTCCACTCCTCAGACATTCCTTCTGTGACCACATTGTGAATTCACCATCGCTGGGCAGTGGGCTGCAGAGGAGAGGGCAGCCCCCGCCTTTATAAAAGAGTTCCTCTGCAAGCAAAGGAAGGCCACACAGACAGAAATTGTCCGGGGGTGAAACACTGCCCAGTAGGAGGGAAGAGGAGGTCCACACGCTGAGGGCCTTGCAAAGGAGAGAGTGCCCTGGGCCTGGTGGCTTTCTGTAATTTCTGCATTCAAGAGGCTGAGGCAGGAGGATTGCCAAGAGTTCAAGGTTGGCTTGGACTATTCTGTTTCAAAAGACCAAAAATTACAAAGGAGACAGTATCCAAGGGAGGGGTCAGGGTCAGGGGTCAGAGACGGGGGTTGGGGAAAAGTTCCCCATGGAAGTTCACCCTGAGAGAGGGAGGCAGAGGTGCCTGAAGAAGTTATAGCAGAGGCAGATGCAGGCAGATCTAAGGTGCCTGTCTGTGTTGAGGGACGGCAAGGGGTTTGTAGCTCTGTGTGCTGGTGCAGTGGGACGGGGTCGGGCTGGGAGCAGAGCCAGGAAGGCAGGAGAATGGGGCAGGCCCTCTCCAAGTTCTTTTTTTAAAAAAATATATTTAGGACAGGGTCTACAGGGTCTCACTGCACAGGTTGGACTCATAATGATCATTCTGTTTTCAGCCTCCCAAGATCTGGGATTACAGGTGTGCACCACCATGCCCAGTCTCAATTACGGTCTCAGCACATGCCAGGGGTGGGGTCAGCATGGCGTGATAGGATTGAACCCTGGGTGCTGCATTCTGCTCTGCCTAAGCAGGAGCTTTAATCTGCTGAGCTTTCTGGCTGGCCCTTTCTCCAAGTTCTGAAGAGCTCTGCTCTTGGTGGCTTGCCTTTCTTATGGAGATAACAGGACTTTGAAAGACTGGCAAGTGCAGACCCGAGGACATTCCTCTAACTAGGTGAGTGAGGGCAAATTTCCAGCCCTGGTAGGTCCCACAGCGCAGGGGCAGTGAAGAGCTCAGGGAAGGAAGCTCCCTTTCATTTCTGCAAACAAGGACGAGGATAGATGTGGGCCCCCGTCTGTCTGCTGAAGACAGTGCTAGCAGCTCTGTTTATGGAAGTTTTTACAACATGTGCACAGTCAGTCACATCTTCCTCTTTCTCCACTACCCTGCCTTTGACAGGTCACAAGAGGATGCCCAACAAGTGGCAGCGAAGGCGTCCCCAGCCCTGCTGACCCACACTCGCAGTGATGGATTTCTTTCCACAGATATCAAGATTTATTGTTCCTCAAAATCAAATATTAACCTTGGCTTTTTGCCCATCGATATCTGAACTTTCAAGTCAATGAACCTGGATATGAGAGTCGATGGTTACTTATTATTTCCCGGAAGGGGCATCAGACATTCCAGACCCCAGCCCAGGGTTGGGCCATGGAGTTGGTTTTAGTCCCAGTACCTGGCACTCATGACAAAAGCATTCCTGGGCTTCCTGTGTAGTGCTGGCGAACTTGCTCTCTGGTGGCTTAAGAAGCTATACAGAGTAGGTAGGTGTGTCTTCCATGGCACTGACATTCCTTTGTCACTAAGAAACATTTCAATCTGTCTACTTCTTGTCCCCAAGGGCTGGGGACAGCCCCTGGGAAGTCCAGTGTCTCTCTTCCATGCACCACAGGTGACAGCATGTGGAGGCTTGCGGGGACGGTGAGAGACCACACTGTTGCAGCGACAGGCCCTTGAGGAGACGCCAGTGACCTCTAACCAGTGGTACGTTCTCCCTGTGCCTCAGGTCCCTGGTTCGCAACAGTCTGGAGTAGAGGCAGTGCAATCCCTCACAGGAGGTTGCAGTTCATACAAACAGAAAGCCACTGCCCACAGGGACATGGCTAATACCCGCTGTGTCTGATTCTCCCCTTCTGGACACACAGGCAACAGGCTTCTCACCCCTGCACTCTCTGAAGCAGGGGCCCCCAAGTGTCCCATTCAGGTGGATGCAACCAGGGCAGAGATGGTGTCGCTTCTGAGTTGAGGTAGTACTGGTTAATTTTATTCATCAAGTCAACCAGCCTCAATGATGCCCAGAGAGCTGGAAAGCACCCCTCCTCAGCATGGCTGTGGGCTGTCCTGGCAGAGCCTGGCATTTGAATCAGTAGGCTGAGGAGGGAAGGCCCATCTTCTCCCATGCAGGTGGGCACACCCACCCACTGAGGGCCCAGATCAAGCAAAGAGTCAGAGGCAGAGAAAATCCCTTCTCTCTGCCCCAACTGGGTCATCCATCTCTGCCCCCAGAAACTGGGGTTCCTGGTTCTAGGTTCTGTCTTAGACTATGTCACACCATGGCTTCTCAGGTGCCCCAACTTGCAGAGAGAAGGTGCTGGACAGGCGTATTTTTGGCCTCCATATTTGCATGAGTCAACCCAGTGGTAGATCTTGTTTTCTGCCTCCCTCTGTAGCCCCATCCTTTGTTTCCCTGGAAAGCCCTAACCAAGCAAGTAGGCAAAGCCCAAGCACCACTCCATCCCTCTCCCTGCCTCAGCCCCTGGGCAGGTCACGGTTGTCATGGTGCAGCTTTGGCAGGAGGACTGAGTCCCTGCATGGGAACCCCCGCCCTGTGGAGGGGCCGGTGGTGCGGTGGATGTCGGGCGAGACAGGAACACATCCTTGCCGTGTGAAGCCACTGGGTTTGGGAGCTGCTCGTTGCTGCAGCACAGCAGGAACTTTTCTAACTCACGTGCCCCTCAGTGAGCATCAGCGATCGCCATGGGTGGGAGGAGGGACATCTGCAGCCAGGCCGGGGGTCCTGAGACCCTGCCTTCTTCAGCAGAGCATCCTTGATTTGGGCCATTGGAAGTTCTTGCTCAGCAGCTCAGAGGATGCTAGCCAGCTCCACTGGGGATTCTGTCTGAGCTTCCATCTTGAACTGATGATTTGCTTTCTCCCTTCACCCTCTGACCTTGGCGCAGCAGCCGCCTGCCCTCCTGGACTCTTTCTAGATCTTTGTCACGCGAAAGATGGCCATTTTCTTAATGCTCAAAGAAACCTACCTGAAATGGGTACCGGGGGAGGGGCGGAAAAGAAGCAATGCCTGAAACAATTTATTCAGACAGTGAACAAATTATTTATTTATTAAGGTTCTACCTGTCGGGCTCTGCATGTTCAGCACCGGTGAGACAACAAACAGATTTGGTCTTTTGCCTTCAAAGGGACAGATATGCTACACGGAAGGGGACTCAGTCACTGAACTTCGGTGGAGCTGGTTCTCTGAAGGACAGAGGGCAGCTATAGTTATTCTGTTCTTACTGGGGATTGAACTCAGGACCTTGAGCTTGCCAGCCAGGCAGTGATGTTACTGAGCTATCTTCCCAGCTGCAACTACGGATTAGAGCACGTCCTAAACATGCTCCTCAAGTGTACAGGACTTGTAGGCTGTCTTGGTCCAGAACGGACTCTAAAAAGCCCCTCAAAATGAAAATATTTATGAGTACAAAGTGACACTCAGAGAGGTTTAGTGACTCCATGTCTCAGCTGTGGCCAGCTCTCTATGGTCCTTCCAGGCACCCCTTAGCACCCCTGTCTTAGCAGGGCTGGCAGCCAGGCTGCCCCGGGTGTGCAGGGCCTCAGGCCTACACGTCTGCAGCAGGAAGGGCTGTGCATGTGAACCCCGGAGTCACTCAGCTGCGAGGCTTCATGCCGCTGGCTCGTGTGTGGCATTTCTGTGACAGAAATAGTCTCCTAGACAGTGGGGACAGCTTGCCCTGTACAGGGTTCCCCATAAAGCCTTGAGGGACTCTATGGGGAGGAGTCCACCAGGCCCCTTGGACATCTGGCCCACTCCTGGAGGCAGTGGGGCAGGCTCGAGGAGTGACAATCTTTGAATAGGAATGACAGTTCCTGGTGTGGGGCAGGGTGTGGCACCCCCACCTGGGTCAGCCCTGATGACAAGGACATCCCTCCAGGGAGCCTCTGACTTTGGGTCTTCCTGCCTGGATCTCAGGATGAGCCTGTCTGAAGGAGGCCAGGCACCCTGGGGTTCTGTGAAGGGGTGCCGCAGAGCACACTTTGAGCATCTCTGCTGTAGGATCCCCAGGTCCACTCAAAGCAGGAAGAGCTTACTGAGAATGCAGACTTTTGAGGTGGAGGCTGCCTGGCCTGGCTTAGCCTGCTGGCTGTCGCACCTGGCCCCTCGTGTCTGCACACAAGAAGAGCTGGCAGGCGTCAGATGACAACACGGCCTCCCGTGGGCATTCTGATCCTCCTCCTCCCAGTGGCTGCCTGCATCAGCCTTCCGAGGCAGAGGGACCTCTGTAATGAGTTTCTATTAAAGGAGCTGAGTTCCGACTCTTGGAACTCAATGTTCAGAATAAACAATGGGGCAGAATCCTATTAAAAAAGGCTTCCAACACGGACAAATTAAGCCCTTGGGAATGCTGTACAAAGAATACATTTTTCCAGTGTCGAACCAAGATCAATAGAGAAAAACAAATTTCAAGTGGGAGTCGTCCTAATGATACCCAGGTACAGGAAGGGGCTGTGTGCATCATTTTGGCCTGAGGACATCATCGGGGCAAAGATAATGAGGGGAAAAAAGAGGGAGAGAGGGAGGGAGGTAGACAGGGAGGGAGGGGAGAGAACGAGGGAGAGAGAGAGAGAGAGAGAGAGAGAGAGAGAGAGAGAGAGAACTGAGCTGAGAACTGGGAGTTGGTCCACCCTGAGCACAAGGGTGTTTGGCTCCCAGTGGCTGAGTGGGGACCGTCTTGGCTTTCATTTGTCTCTGTCGAGGTGACTCCTTCTCTGGGGACGGCTCAGCCCCCAGAGCTGCGGCAGATCACAGTGATTGGCAGGCCTGAGGAGGACAGGAGCCCTGGGCTTTGTTCAGGGAGAGGAGGAGCCACAGAGCCCAGGCCAGGTGGGGCATCCCCGGCTCACGCCCCCACCGCCACCGCCACCCCCACCCCCACCTGGAGGAGGCTCTGCAGCCCCACAGCTGCCGATTTCCTAGCTCCTCGCCTGTCGCTATCCTATTCGCTAAGAGTCAAGCTTCCCAGTTTTGTTCCCTGGAGCTGAGCAAGTTCTTCCCCACCGTGCTGGCTGAGCAGACCTTGCTGAATTCTTGGTCCCTCTGCCACCACCCAGAGGTCTTAGAATCACACCTCAGTGGCTCCCTGGGCCAGGCCCGAATCCTTCCTGGCCTATGCCCTTCCTCCTACCCAGCAAGCCTGTCCCAGTGCTGCTGGCAGTCCTGGTCATTCATTGAATCAGGGGCTCCTCCTTCCTGGGCCCCTCAGCCTGATGCTCCAAGAGTAGCCTGTCAGGTCCATGCTGGGCTCTGGGGAATCCTGGTAGTCTGACACCCTGGAGTGCAGGGCCTCCCCACCCCTCAGTTTGGCCCAGTTGTCCTCACTGTAGATGGGAAAATCGAGATCGGAGGAGGGAAGTTGGGGGTTGCTTGTCGAATAGACAGTAACAGAACCAGCACAGGAGCTGCTCCAAGGCCACCGGGAAGGGCAGAGTCCCGAGTCTCACACTGTGGGAGGGGGTGTCTCTCGCATGTTCTCGATGTTGTCATGCTTGGCTCCCCCAGAGAAGTGCTGAAATTAACTCGCCATTGTGCACTGTGGAGAGGGCAGAAAGTTGCTACTACCTGTGGCTAAAGGGGGCGCCTTCGGGAGGGGGCTGAGGTTGCATCAGTCATCAGGGAAGCCCCAGGATTGAGGCCAGGGGCTGTATTAAAAGAGTGGGAGAACAGAAGAGACCCAGACACAGGCTCTCTTGTCTCCCATGGGATGCCCTGTATCACTTCAGAACTTGGCCAGCAAGATGACCATCACCAGATGTGGCACCGTGACTCTAGACCAGAACTGTGGGCCTGAATGAACCCTTTTGCTGTATACCTTCTGCAGCTTGTGGTGTTATGGTACTAGCAGTAGGAGACAGGCTAGTGCGCCGTCGGGTAGCCAGAGGCAGCGGTCGCTTCTCCCCTCGTGGCTTCTGCCTTTTCTGGAATTTGCCAGCTCGCATTAGACTACTCAATAAATGGCCTTGGCATGTCCTTTATGGAGGAAAAGCTGTTCTTTTTTTCCAGCATTTGCTGGGCTTGCTAGATGGTGGGTGCCCTTTCTCATCATTTTATAGTGCTCCTTGCACCTTTTGCCACTTCTCTTGGGAAAGCCACCCAGAGGCTGCACAGCTAGACCCAGTGACTGAGGTAGGCAGGTAGTGGCAGTGTCCTCTGAGTGGAGAAGCTGGACACCAGGAGAGGGGTTCAAGGTGAGGGAAGCCAGTGGCACTGATGCCTCGGAGTGGCTGAGGAGAGTGAGGCCTGAGATGACATCCCGGATTGGTGTGGAGAGGATGGGGCTAGAGTCACAGGCAGCGTCCCCTGGGCTGCCGGTCAGGGGCCAATGAACACCGTGCTGGCCATGTGGGGCTGGCTTGGCTGTTAGAAGCCCAAAGGAGCGCACACCTTACACTGCAGCAATTTTACTTCTCTGTGAGCAAACAGGGGCTCATGGCGCTCTGGGAAGGCTGGTGACTGCAGCCTCCTTAGCAAGAGTCAGAGGGGAAGCAGTTGTGAGGTCCGTCGGCAGGAGGAGGGCTGGAGTGCTGCGCCATCTCAGCAGTTACAGAGAATGGAGAGGATGCTCATGCATGGGATCAGAAAGGTCCCCAACACAGCAGTGCGCCAACTGAGGGAGGTGCTAATGCACTTACAGCAGAACACTCCTTAAGTGAAAAAACACAACTGCACGTATGCTTGTGTGCACCCGCTGTCACACACATGCACACTCATGCATTCACACACGCTCATACACGTAGACATGCAGGCATATGCATGTGCATGTGGCTGCATATGCGTCAGATGTATGTACACACCCACACATGCACAATGCACCCTCATCCATGTAGCATGCTGTTGCCCCAGAATCTCTTTGAAACCCAGCTCCTCCACCTCTGGGTTTTGTAACTTCAGGCAAATAATCTAACCCGTCAACTCCCCAGTTTGTTCATCTACAAAATACGAGTAATTATAATTCTAACCTGAAGAACGATGGAGGGCAGGAGGGGATTAATTGGGTCAGTCTCAGCAGAGTGACTGAGGCAGGGTCTGGCCACGGCGGGGCTGCATGAGGGAGCTGTGACCGGACTGTACTTCATCTGTCCTGATACACATCTCTTCACGTCTCAAGCTGGCGATTGCGCTGCAGTTTAGTCAGAAGCTCTTCACACTGGGCCATGGCTTAATTGGCAGCTCTTTCCTTCCTGGTAGCTTGGGTAACAATGGTATGTCTTACCAGAGAAGATACTCAGGCACAATGAGGGAGACCGTTCTTCCCAGGTGATGTTGATGAGGGCTCTGTCCTTGGGCTGGAAGCTCAACAGGCAGGGTGGGGCCCATACACAGTCCCCTCTGGGCGGCGCGCTGGGGTGGGAGGCGGAGGCCCGCAGCCTTATCGGGCCGTCTCGGTGTTCCGCAAGCAGCACGCGCTCTGTGGACATGTGGTTTCACTTAGTGCTGCTTGGCTGCAGCCGGCAGACACTAACACTGGTTAACTTAAGCAAAAAGGAATTTATTGGCAGGATGTCGGGAGCTCACAGAAGTGACAGGAGCCCAGAGAAGCTGCCTGCGGGAGGGTGGGAGCCCAGGCCTTTCCTGAAGACCTAGGGTGGCAGCCACGGCCACCACCTCATAGCAGAAAACATCTGGTCTGCACGCTGTCGTGGCCAAGACAATGACCCGCAGCTTTGTCTTCTGACTCTGGAACCAGTGGCTTTTGTTGTTCTTTCTACTTGATGTCTGATGATTCCTGCTTTCTGGACTAGGGGGAGACGTGCCAGAGTTATGCTCTCCCCAGACGGAGCTTTTGCTTAGCAGGTCTGGGCTTCTCTGTAGCTAGAGCACACACATACGCACACACACACACACACACACACACACACACACCTGGGTCGTTGGTTCACTGCCGCCCCTGTCTCCCTCTCCCAGGGCATCTGGAGCGGCGGTGCCGCAGAACAGGTCAAGACCCACATCTGCTGATGGCAGGAGGTCGAGCAGCAGCAGTGGCCGTCGGGATGCCGTGATCCTGTGTGGTAGCAACCACACACAGGTTGGCTTCACGCAGACTGTGGGGCCGCTGTCCCAGCTGTGGCCCGGCCTGCATGCTCCTGCCCTGCCCAGCTTCCAGTCTTTCCAGCAAGACTTTGAGCTTTCTCTCCTTCTTATGAAATGAATCTCCCTTCTGCTTCCATCTGACCAGGCTGGATTCTGTCACTGGCAAGCAGGAAGCTGGGCTGATGTCCTGTGTGACTCCCCTGAGGAGGCAAACTCCCCAAAGAGAAGTTAGGGCAGGACACATCCCTGCTCCATCAAAGAACTAGGAGAGATGGGAGTTGAGGTGGCTGGGGCTTTTGTAATGGGAGGCAGAAGCCTGGGATCCCCTTCCTTCCGCTGAGACCACACACAATGGAGGAAAGGCAAATTCCCGAAGGAAATCAGGCTACTGTTAGGGAGAGGGTGTGGGGGCGGAGCTGGCAACACACAGCCCATGTGCACTCAGCTTGTTTATTCAAACTAAACGGAAAGGAGAGGGAAACAGATCCATTCATCATTCATTCATTCACTCATTTATTCATTCAGCAAACTGCCCACCAGCCAGTCATGTGACCATGCAGTCCAGTCCAGGAGACACAAAATCAAGACTTTCAGGAGCTCAGGTCTGATGCTGGTGCTAGGCAAACAAAGGGTGAGGGAAGCGAAATGCAGAGGAGTTAGCAGGTGGATGCGGAAGTGCAGAGGCAGGAGGCATCTGGGTGGCCACTATCACTGCCTTGGCCCAGTCGGAGGGACCGAAATGTAAGGATCGCTGCAGGGAAAGGTGAGGCTAGGTATGGCTTCGAACTGTGGGTGTTGGTTCTGGGGAGGTGGGACCTACAGAGACAGCGCTGCCATCTGTGCACCTGCACCCCACAGCTCCCTAAGTGACTAGTCGACCCCCTTCCTCCGGCCTCAGCGACTTCCAACAGTGTTTCTCCAGAACAGTCCCACCAGGCTGTCTTCCCTCAAGGGGTCTTGTGTAAAACATTTATCCTACAAGTGGTTCTGCTGCTAAAATCCACCTGCAGAACCCTGAGGCCCTGGACAGTGCTCACAACTGAGTGGCCAGCTCCTCTTTGTTTGTCACAGATCTTCTCTATCCTAGCTGGGGAAGTCCTCTGTTGGAAACCCTTCAGTCCTAGCAAATGAGCTGGGTGGCACCCTGCCACCTAAAGGTTCTGTCCTGGGGAGTCTGGCTTCTGGCATGGAAAGGGGCGGAGCATCAGGGCCAGAGGCAGGAGGCGGATGGTGGACAGCGGATGGGGAAGAGGAGATGGACCTGAGGCCTGGACTGTTCCTGGAGACACCTACAGCAGGAGGTCTGCCTGGAGCCTCTCTCTAGAAGCTGGAAAACAAGGTAAGGAGAGGAATGAGCCTCAGGATACTTCCCCTCACTGTGGACACACTTATCCCACCGTTCTCATGACTTTCTGAAGCAGTTCAGGAAGTCCGCTTTTGCAAGCGTCTATAGTTGCCCGGATGTCCTGAATCTGCTTCAGATGTTTACCTTTCGAGGTTATTTTGAGTTGGAGGAAGCGTCAGGGTTTGCACAGTGCCAGCTACAGTGTGTAAGGTGGGTGAGGATGCAGCACAATGTTTTCATTTGATGGAAATGCCTGTAAAGCCTTTTGACTGATTCAGGACATTGAAGCAGCCGTGGCAGTACACCGAAGGACACTAAAGAAAGAGGACTTCCAGAAGTGCTCCAGAAAGGGGCAAGGAGGCTGGGAGGAGTGTGTCGGAGGTGCAGGGTGGGGGTGGGGGGTGTTTTGGGATGGGGGATTTCTACTGAATGTGCATTTTGCTGTATTATAGTTTTTATTTGTTCACCATAGTTTTTTAAAAAATGTATTTATTTATTTTTTTGGTACAGGGCCTTGCTACACAGCTTGGACTTGTAGTGATCCTCCTGTCTCAGCCTCTCCAGTGCTGGAATTACAGGCATGTGTCACCATGTCTGGTTTTGGCTGCCATGGCATGCAGTACCAGGATTTGAACCCAGGTCCTTGTCCTTGCCAGGCAGGTGCTTAGACTGCTGAGCTCTCGTCCCAGTCTCCTCAGCATCATTTTTCATCAGCCTTTCTGTGCTTAATTGAACAGTGGTTTATTAGTACCCATCCCTGTTAACCCCAGAGGTGAAAAGTTCAGGGATAGAGAGTGACCCCATGAAGCCAGTGGCTATGAGCGTCAGTTCCACCCTCAGTGTCATCTCATAGAGCAGAGTGGAAGCTCCTGTGCAGCCCACATGTGGGCTCCTGCAGGCCAAGGACGTGGCAAGGTGAAAGGGACGGTGCCTGCTGGAGGAAGGTACAGACCTCGCTTCCCAGCCTCTGCAGCTTCTTCACAGTCGGGACTGTCACAGACTGGCTTTGGTTGGAGGAGATGCTAGAAGTGGAGAGCGTTAGCTGGCTGGGATAACTGCAAGAGGTCAGTGTCAGGAAGGAAAAGGGTGGACACTGCTTGGATAGCTAGCTGAGCCCCAGAAGGATCTTTCAGTCTTCTACATACTCTGGGTGTCTACTTCCCCACCCCATGATACTAGCCCCTGCTTCAGAAGCCCCAAGGCCACACCTGCCAGGCTCAGCCTGATTTGCACCCCTGGGGCACAAACATTGGCCACCCTTCCTCTCCTCACGCAGCCAGATGGCAGGTGATGTGGCTCCACTGCCTGGCAGGGTCCAGGGGCCTTTGCCCTCTCCCTGCCTCGAAGGCTGTGTCCCTCCTGATGCACTTCCTGTGGCCTGGAGCTCAGCCCCACTCGCATGTGATCTGCCCTTGCTCCTCCAGTGCGGAGCCTGGAGCGACCAGCCCATCTGGTTCCATTTCACTCCATGTTGCTCATCAGGATGTGTTTGCCAGCAGTTATTTGATGTTCATGAAAAATTCTGAAGCTTTCAAAAAGAGGTAAATACAAGCCTTTATTCCCCAAAGCCTCATGTAATTGCACTTTGCTCAGGCGATGGCAGATGCCCCTGTGAGGTCTGCTGGCCTCTGCCCAGCCAGGCCCAGGGGGCTGAGGGTCCAGGGACTTTTTGCTCATGCCTGCCACTCCCCAGGTCCCCGGGCTCAGCTGGACCTCCCTGGGAGCTCACTGCACCATGCTTTTCCTGATGCTGCTCTGGTGATGCCCGAATTTGGGAACAGAGGCAGGCTGCCTGCGGGGACAGCCCAGCCTGGCTGTTGCTCTCCAGCCAAGAAAGCTTTTAGGAAGAACTCTCCCACCCGCAGCCGCATCTGGTCCATGCGTGTGAGCTCCAGAGGGGACGGGACTGGTGCTGTGTCCTCCGTTGCAAAGGCAGTTGATGTAGATGTGACAATGTGCTTGTCCTGGGAAAGCTCAACCCCATTTGCCAGGCCTGGGAGTCACTTGGCAAGGGGCAGAGCCTCTTGCTGAGCTCTTTACCTAGACAGCGGCAGGGACCCCTGAGTGCCAGGAGGCCCAGAGGGAAGAGGAGCATGCACGCATTCCTCTCCCCAGGCTTTACAGGGCAGCTCCAGCCCCAGGGCAGGGCTTCCCCCATCCTGCATTGCCACTGTCAGAGTCTGTGCCTCCCCTGCCTCTCCCCTGCGCACCTCAGGCACCTTTGGCTTGTCCAGGGAATCTATGGTACAAACCACGGCTCCTGGCCAATACCTGACACTCAGGCCCTCTGGCCCCTGTAGACGCACCCAAGTCCAGTGTGCCCCTCGCCCAGCTGCACTCGACTTTCCTGCTGAAGGAGTGAACCGACTCCTGTTGCCTACTTCTGGCCCAGAGGAAGGCTGTGTCCACGTTCTCCTGGTCACCTCGGGGGGAGCCCTCATAGCCCCCAGACCGTGGCGTGTGGGTGCCTTCTAGCCCATGAGCAGGGACCCTGAAAGGCTCCAGCTCCCCTGCCCAGCCTAGCAGCCTCTGCAATTTATGCACAGATTGCTACCTAGTGCATCACTCATGACAGCTTACAACCAGACTATTAAACATTGATCACTCAAAACGTAACATCCCGTCTTCCCTTTGATATCCACAACTGCTCTCCGTATAAGACAGCGCCCGGCTCGCTTCAGCTCAGTGTGAGGGAACTTCAAAGTTGCCTTCCACCTGCAGTCCTGGGTGCCGCCAGCCAGACTGTCATGCGGAGGGAGGGGTACTGGCTGCCTGTCAGTCCCATCTTTGGGACTCAGTCTTACAGGGAAACTTGCCAGATGTAAGTCCTGGGTGAAGATTCTGGGGTGACCCGAGCGCTGGCTGGACTCAAGGGCACCTTGGCTTTTTCTGGAAGCTACCAGGGACAGTTGGAGGGATGTGGGTAGACAGGAAACTGGGCCTGCATTTGTGGTCCAGTGTTGCCTACGTGCCCGCTTGGAAGCCTCAGGAAACTGCTGGGCCCTCACCAGTTTAATGGGCGTGAGCATTGTGGCCTCTCAGGAAAGTTTCTGGATAGGATTAGGGAGAGAGGGAAGCCTGGCCCATCTCAGCACCTGGAAGATGATGCGGGCACAGTTCCAGGAAGGGTGGCCCAGGGACAGTGCCTCGGAACTCTCCGGAGGCAGCCCTCGCGTAGCGGTAGCAGGCTGATCATCAATCATTGCCAACTTTTCACTTCATCAGCCCCAGTGGGCTATTGCCTCTTTAAACCATATTAATTAGAATAGCTACTGGTGGTGATGTGGCCAGCCCCAGGGACGAGGCCCTAGGCAAAGTGATTTACCTGGGTCACCTAGCATCAACCCACACCCACCTGTAAGCTAGGATCTCTCCTGGGAGCAATGTGTCCCAGAGAGTCTTGGAACCAACAGAGGGACACCTCCAAGATAGGGTGACATGGGACTTAAAACCAGGCCAGGGGGATGCTCCAGTCTACCCTCTTTCCTGTCTTCCAGTTATACCAGGCTCACCCAAAGGCCCTCACAGCTATGTGTCATTGATGGACATGGGACAGTACTTCAGGGCCACTCTTGAGCACATGCTAGGGCCCCTAGATGGACACTGGCACCACCCTGTGTGCACAGGTGCATCCCCTGTCCCTCCAGGACCCATCCTGTAGGACAGGGTGTCAGGCCTTGGAGTCTACATTAGAAGCCCGCACCGGCGCGGCAGGAGTTCAGCACTCCAAGGCATCTCTGGTTCATCGCAAGCCATTTCTGACAAGCTATCAGCAGAGTGACACAGAAGTACCTCTCCTGTCTAGTGCCAAGACTGGGTGGCCATGCTGGGAAGCTCACCCAGTGCCATGAAGAAATTGTGGGGCTGCGTAATAACTGATTTCTAAGGTGTCACCTGCACTGATCCAGGGTGACAGACATTTCTTCCCTTGGAAAACAGTACTCATGGCAGCCTTTGGCTGGTCCAAGCAGGGTCACTGGCGTGATCTGCAGGGACACAACCCACCCAGGGGAGGACATCAGACAGTGCCTGCAGTCCCTCTGGTCAGTGCCTTCCCAGGACCCTCCCACTCTACCCTTGTTGAACACTGTAGCTGTCATTGTTGCAGCTTTGACTTTCTGTACAATGAGGAAGACAGAGGAATGAGGGGACCTGGCTTCTGAGCCTGGATTCATACTTACGTCATTGTGTCATTGTCCCTGTAGCTCCGGGCAGTTCAATTATCATCTCCAAGCCCAGTATTTTCTCTGGGAAATAAAGTTAACAGTGCATGACTCACAGGGTCTCTGGAAGGGCTTCATGCAATGGCGTTGGGCAGAGTACCAGGCCTCCAGATACAGTAGATGCTCAATAAGCTCATGGGAAAGACACCAGCTTCCAGATGTGGAGAGGACACCTGCCTATCAGATTGCTATTGAGTTGAGATTAATTTCTTGGTCAGAGGCTAGGACTAGGAGCTGGTGGAAGTCTGGGTTTTTCTGGAAGGCAGCAGAAAGAGGGTGAGTCTTTTAGGCTGGGTGCTCCCCTCCAAACCATTCTGGATTCTGAAAGCTCTATTGCTACCCAAACACATGACTCAACACCCCAGGCCAATTGCATAGAAAGTCAGCACAAAAAAGAAAGGAATGTGGTCTCCCTGGGCCCTGCAGCCTAGGACGGTGGGTCCCTATTGAAGACCTTAATTTGTCTACCAACACATGCCTCTAGGCAGAGTCAGGGCAAAGCCAGGAGAGATCTGATGCCCGATCAACTCCACATTTAACCCTAGGAGCTGTAGCAAATTAATCAATTGTCCCCCATTAATGGCCCCATGTGGTGCCATTTGTCACAACTGGTTCTTCTTCATATGTCTTAGCCTCACCCTTCTGCTTCCGAAGTGCAAAAAGGGGTTGGCTGCCAGCCGACTGTGCCAGGCATCGCTGTTTGAGTTGCCTGGTGCCTTTGCACCTGATGCCGCGACCACCATTATTTCCATTTAGCAACAAGATATTCAGAGGAAAAGAAATAGCTGGTTGAGGTCCCATTTTTCGTGGCTGTCAAACTGGGCTGAACCTGGAGAGCGGCTCCCTAGCCAGGGAGCCCTGGTCTGGCATCGACTGCATGGAGGTGCCAAACAAAGCGCTTTGCAGGCAGCACTTCAGTGAAGCGCACAGCAGCCTCGTGCGTAGGTATTAGAATCACCTCCATCTGTGCAGAAACTGCATCTCAGAGCTTCCGAGTTGGGTCAAGGTCACACATGCGATATGTTGTGGAGGGGCTTTTGAGCCCAACCCCCTCTGCTAACCAGTCCGCTAAGCTTGCAATTTCAGATTCATTCATTTATCTGCAAAGTTTTTAAATAGCTCTCACAGGAAGTATCTGCATGAGACACTCTAGGGTCGCGAGAAGCACTGCCAGGGTCTCGGCCCTGAGGCGTCGCATCCCGTAGGGTGATCTTTGCCTTCACCCTTTGGGAGATGTCCTGGCCCTGCTGCCGTCACTGTCTCCTTGCCTGAGCTCATGTGGGCCCAGTGCCTAGAGCCTTCTGGGGAAAGAGGGGCACAGAGGAGGACAGCTGTGTAGGAGCCCACTGAGGAGGAGTCTAGGGCTCCTGCTTCTGTCTTGTGTGTGTCCCATTTGTCCCCTGTTCTGCTGCCTCTGTGCTGGCACCGCTGTCCTTTGGTGAAGCTGCATCCAACAGGACAGGTGAGGCTGTGTAGTGACAGCGGTTGGCCTCCAGCCCTCCACGGCTGATTGCAGCCAGGCAGGCTTTCCTTGTGATGCACACGCGAAGGCAGTCAGCAGGGTGCAGACTGCCAGAGCCAGGGTCACCCAGGCAGGTAGGCCAAAGCAAGCCACACCTCTCTACTTTTTCCACCACTGCGGAGGCAGGGAAAGTGACGTGCTCAAGTGCACGCTGGCTCTTAGAGACACCAGCTTGGATGAGACTCTGGTCACCTCTGCTGACATTCCATTGGCCAAAGCAAGTCACCTGGCCTGACTAAATTCAAAGTGGGCTGGAGAGGTGCCACCCCACCCCACAAGCCTGCAGGGGAAAGAGGATGGGGATATTCATGAAGAACCCCAGTGACCATGGTCAGAGGTCATCGCAAAATAACATAACGAAACCAAAGTAAGTGTATTGAGTTCTGGTTGCTGAAGATTCTAAGCCTGAGAGCCTTCTACTTGCTTTGTTCACTAGGGATGGTGCCCAGAGCTGAGGCAATACTTTAAAGGTGTGTTAATTAACTCCTGAGTGGCACTTTTAATTTTGTTTGTCACATCTAACAAATATTTACTGAGAGTCTCTTATGTGCCGGACGCACCTGAGCACTGAAAACATGCCAGGGGACAGAATGGCGGCAGACCTGCTTCTTGAGGAGTTTGTGCTTTTGTGGGAGAGACAGACATTGAACCAGAGATCGAAAAGCTTTTCCAACATGCATCTCTGTTCTTGGGTGTACCACCAAGTCTCCTACCTGGGGTCCCCAGGCGTGCAGCTGCCCCGTCTCCTGCCTGCCTTTCCAGAACTCTACTGGGCTTGCTCATGGGAGCTCTCTGTCCCCATCTCTTCTGTCTGGCACCGCTGGCTTCCTTCCTCTCCCATGGGCCCACGTGGCTATACCACAGCCCAGGGCCCTTTGTTTTTGAACAACTGGCCTCTCTTCATCCAAAAATATTACATAGCATCCGCATCCCACAGCTTGTATGTGGCTTATGAATACTGCCCGAGTCTGGCTGGCTCACTGAGCCTTCTTGACATGCTAACAAGCAGGTGACATTTGCCAGAGACTTCCTATGTGTCAAGAGTGGTCCTCTGAGCCTGCTGCATGCACCTGAGGTGACAGCTGATCGTGACTGTCTACGTGATTGGCTTGAGAGATGCCCAGGAGATTAGTGAAGTGTGCCTCTGAGCGTGTCTGGCTGGGTCTCAGGGTGTGACCTTGGGGACTCTATCTGGCCACTGGCTCCTTCCTTTCGAGATCTCCTCCTGTGCTCTGCCTCCTGGATGGGGTGAGTTACGCCGCTCCCCAGCCCACCCCCATCTCCTGCTGCTCTGCTCTGCTGTCCTGCCTTGAAGCTGATTGGCCATGGGCTGAAGTCCCCAAAGTCCTGGGACATTTGCAACATCTCCTCCTTTAAGGTGTGGTGCCTAGGATTTTGTTCCAACAGTGGGAAAGCTGGCTGATACACCTGATGTCCTTCAATCCCTGTGGCAGCCCACCACATGGGGCTTGCTCCTATCTGTTTCCCAGAGAAGCAGCCAGCCTCCCGCAGGCTGAGTCGTACTCAGGTCGTGGGAGGCAGAGTGGGGAGAGGAGCAGACAGCCTGTAATGCCACAGCCTCTGTTCTTCATCTGACTCTGCGCTGCCTCCTAAATTAAATATTTATCCATTTTGGAGTTTGCAGTATTCTTTTCTAATTTGGGGCGTGTGCGTGCGTGTGTTTCCATGTCCCAAGAATTTCATAGACTCTACGGTGCCAAATGTAGAAAACAGTTTGCTCCCTCACCAGACATATATTGTGTGAATAGTTGGCACCCCATTACCAGGGCTGGTGGGTAGAGCTAGGAAGCTGCCACTCAGAAGGGATGAGTTAGGGGACTAAGTCTCTATGCTGAAACATATGTACGTGTGTGTGTGTGTGTGTGTGTGTGCGTGCATGCGTGCGTGTGTGTGTGTGTGTGTGTGTGTGTGTGTATTACTGGGAATGAACCTGCTCTTTCTACCACTGAGCTATGTTCTTAGCCCTTTGTTTTTTAATTTTGGGACAGGTCTCCCTAAATTTCCCAGGAAAGCTTCCAAGTCGTGATCCTCTTGCTTCAGCCTCCTTAAGTGCTGGGATTTCAGCACGTGCCGTGTTGCCTGGCTGAAAAGCACAGGTACATTTGAACTTGGTTATTCCAATCTAGAACAGGTAGGTCTTTGCTTGTGCTCAACAACCAGAGTGCAAGATGTTCTCTGCAGTGTTGTTTACATACCGGTAGTAAGCGCTGGATACTCACACACGGGCAGGGTGCCTTAGGTAAGAGTGGTACGCATGTACGTGGGGTGCACCCAAGACTTGTGAGGCAGAACTACCATTTCTGAGTGGAAGATGGTAATCGTGGAGCACAGTGTAGAGAATGCACTGAGTGGCGCAGGAGCAAACACACACGTCATATGAATAAATCTGCGACTACTTGGGTGTGAGTTGCTGTGATGATGGGTGCTTCTGAGAAGAGGAGAAGGGAACCAGAGGTTCCTTACACTTCATTGTGCATCTTGCTGCCTTGGTTGAGTGTTCTTATACGCACATGTGTTGTATTTATTCCCAATGTTTTGCCGGAAGGTATTTCTAGTGCTGTATACATTCGCCTCTGTAACCCACAGGATAATGGCGTAGGCTGCAGCATCGTTCCCATCTTACGCTTGATACAGCTGAGGTGTGGAAAGGTTAGATCTCTCATTCATTTAACTGGTGAATGGTGGAGGATGCAGCTTTTGCTGGGTGCCCTGGACCCAGGGCTTGAATGCTTAATGCCAATGCAGTTGAAGAGAAGAGTTAGTGATCTGCTGAGAGCAGCCTGGCTCTTCTTCTGTCCTTTCTCTTCAGATGAGACCACCTTCTCTTCCAGTAAGATCCCTTCTCATCCCCAGCTCCCTCTCTTTGAGCTTTCTCTCTCTGTCTCTGTCTCTCTCTGTCTCTCTCTGTCTCTCTCTGTCTCTCTCTCTCTGTCTCTCTCTCTCTCTCTCTCTCTCTCTCTCGTCTTTTGTGTAAGCCTGAGATGGAGACAAGCCCTCCTAAAGGCTCAGCTCTTCTCCACGGCAGGGATGGTGCTGTGTCCTTGGGGTTGCTTCTTTGCCCAAACACCTGACTCAAGTGTGTGTCCCCAGCTCTTGCGCCTCCAGGCACGGCTGCCCATCTGACAGGAAGTGAGCGGGTCTGAGCTCCTCTACTTCAAAGTAGTTGGGAGCAGGTGGCCTGCTAGAGAGAGGTCAGATGCTCAAGACAGTAGAGCTGTTGGGTGCTGGTCCCTGAGACACAGTTGCAGGAGGATCACTCATGCCAGCGGAGAGCCCTTCACCTTGTCATGACAGGAGCTTGCTGCCTCTCTCCCAGGTCACCTGAGGCATGCACAGAGCCTGATGGTATGACCTAGTGCTGCCTGACTTCGTCTGAAGCCAGTGCCTCTTAACTGTCTTTGTTTTTGCTGTGAAATTCTCTCAACTTTTTCGGAGCCCAGGAGCAGTGACGTCAGAGCCTCATCCTCCACTGCTCTGGGTGCAGCCCACACTTCTCAGAGGCTCACGGCGACCCCCGCAGCCAGACTCTTCCTGACCTTCGGACACTCACCTTTCCTCACCCCCTCCTCCCTGCTGGGGAACACATTCCCAGGGACTTCCGCCACTCAGAGACACGGGCTCAGGATCAAGCAGCCCCGACTCAGATCCTAGACATGCTACCAGTCCTTTAAAGGCATCAAGAGCTGGGGCAGTGAGCTGGAGGGTCAAGATAAGAGACGGAGCTCAGGGGGAAGGTAGGCACACCCGGAAGGCTCTGGTCTCAGGAATAGGGCTTTTGATTGTTTTGTTGCTGGAGATGGGCCAGAGAGGGTCTGAATTGGAAGAGAATCATGGTCAGGGACATGTCTAAAAAATTGGAACAAACGCTCTAAAGTGTCCCTTTATAGAGAGCATGCATCATTCGGAGGAACTTCAGATAGCCATAAAAACAATGAGGTGGAGCTATGCATGCTCATATAGGATCATTTCTAAGATAAATTGTTGAGGTTAAAAGTATTCAGGGTGCTGCCTGGTGTTTGTAGTATGGCCCTATTTGTCGGCAAGAGGTGTGTAAGTGGGCATGCATGAGGGCCTCCATCTATCCTCCATCTATCCATGCATATTCATATACATATGTATATGCGATAATTTCTATGCAATACACAAAAATATTGAACAGCCATTTGCTTCTATGGAGGATGAATAGAGAGGGGGGCCTCGATTTTTTGCTGTACATCTTTTTGTATTGATTGGGTTTTAACACATGCATACATTCTTTTTCCAATGGATTAAATAAATATGTATTAAAATTTTTATTCTGCCTGAAATGTGAATGATAGATTGGATGGAGGAGAGGCCTGGGGTAGACTGAACCCTTCCCTGCCTCCATTCGCTTGATTAATAGCGTCACCAGCCCTCCAGTTCTTCCGTCTCCAGCCTGGGAGTTCTCTTCCTCCCCCCCCCCCCCCCGTGTCTAGTCGCTTATCAAGTCTTGCCTGCGCTAGCCCAGAAATCTCTCTCTCTTCAGCCCAGAATAGACAGTGAGATCGATGGGACAGCGCTGCTAGCCAGAGACAGACGGGAGCACGTATAAATATTTAGTAGTGATAATGGTGACATTTCAAGTCCTTGCGGAAAGGATGGATTATCCAACAAATGATGTAGGAAAAAAAAATTAACTCTGATTCTTAGCCCCGTTATTAACTAAAACAAATTCCTGGCCAATAAAAGGTATGTGTGTAAAAATAAAATCACAAAGGAACTAGAAGAAAATGTAGGTCAGTCTTTTATGAAATGTATAGATACTTTAAGGAAGCTGTTGAGGAGATGTTACGGAGACCGATCTGATAGAGGAGGCTGTATACACAGATTGGTATATACTGTAGGCATAATAAAAAAATCAAAAGCTAACATAAAAATGGAAAAATGCTTCGAAGAATGTAACACATTGAAAGTGCTAATAAGCTTAATTGATCAGAAAGCTTAGGAAACAATCAGAGCACGGTGTATTCCGGCAGGCAGTGAGGACTATACAGTGAACAAAGGGGAAAAACAGGTGATCAGGAAACATGAGAAATCTGCATTACTATGTAGGCCAAGTTCAAGGCACATTAAAATAGCAATAAGATCTCGTGTTTCATCACCCAGTTTTGATGGGAGGCAATGCCCCAGCCTGCTCAGGGTCCTGGCAAGAGGGCGCATACATCGCAGGCGGGTATGTAAATCAGGTCGACTCTGCAGGTAATCAACCAGTATATCCAAATCCTAACAAATGTGCATATCATTAACTCCCTGATTTCACTTCTAAGAGTTTATCTTGAGGAAATAATTAAGGACATCACAATGATGTTCAGCGCAGCATGATAGACGACTTCAAAAACTTGGAGAAGAAAACCCAAAATTTCCTATAATAAACAGTTGATTAAATTGTGGTTCTGCCAAG
Organism: Octodon degus; assembly: GCF_000260255.1. Lineage (NCBI taxonomy): Eukaryota > Metazoa > Chordata > Mammalia > Rodentia > Octodontidae > Octodon > Octodon degus. Next base: position 17,801,394 of record NW_004524581.1, on the reverse strand, counting down.
CAGTGTCATTGTATGTGGCCAGTAAAAGTGTCTTGGGTTAAAATTCCATTTGTACATTACAGGGGGGAGAGAGTGTGTACAATGTAACGTAGGTGTGTTTGTGCAAGTGTCTCCGTATAGATGGTAAGCTTTAGTGGAAAGCCTAGACTTTTCAATCGAAGCTTTTCTGGGTGGAAAAATTAGGGAAGATTCTTATTTCCTTAAAATTTTAAAAAAATAGCTTAAGGGCCAGCGAGACAGCTCAGGGGACTAAGTACCTGCTTAAGCAAGATCATGGACTAGGGTTTGATCCCTGGCACCACATGTTGTGCCAGCCCCATCCCTGGGTGTGCTGGGCTGGCCACGGAGACCGGGTATAGCGGCGCACTCCAGAACTGGGGAGGCTGAAAACAGGAGGGTCACTATGAGTCCGAGCTGCGTGGTGAGACCCTGTACCAAATACATTAAAAAAACTGCTTGATAAGCATCACTTACTGGAAATGATGAAAAATTAAAAATGCACCTGCACTATATCTCAGAAGCCATGGGAATTCATGATAAGGAAATAATTGGAGGGCTGGGGAGATAGCTCAGTGGTATAAGTACCTGCCTGGCAAGCACAAGGTTCTGAGTTTGATCCCATGCACAAAAAAAAAACAAAAAAAAAAAAAAAAAAAAAAAAAACAGACAAATGAGATTGGAAAATGGTTCTAAGGTCTCCATCATAACATTTCAGAGAATGATGAAAACTGGAAATGACCAGAATGTCCCAAACCAGAGAATCTTTAGGTAAATGGATGGCTGGATATGGTGAAATCCTATGGAATCTTAAAAGTTGAATTAGAGAAGAAAATCTGTTAAAGTAGAAAATATATTGATGAACAAAAGAGAAGGCTGAATAATCTATGCAACCACACATGCACATACCCTTGTCTGAGGGAAGCAGAAGATATTAGAAACCTCCACACTGAAAGATTAGTGTGGTTATTTCCGAGTTATGGCTAAGTTACAGCCAAGCGCTTTTGTAGCACAATGCTATATATTTTAAAATATTCTATACTCCAGCCATATTCCACATTTTGCTTTTTAAAAAAATTCAGGGAAATATTAAACAGTATAAATAAAATTAAAAGGCAAATGACAAAACTAAGAAAATATTGCACAGGACTTCAAAGTGTTTTCATAGTCTTAATCTGTAAAAGGCCCTTATAAGTCAAGGAGAAAAATAGGAACATTTCAATGAAAAGATTTGTGTGGGCTATATAAAGACCATTAAGAAAAGAAATACAATCATTTGGTTAGCATATGAATAAGGCTGAATATGTTGGTGATATTCAAAGAGAGATGGAAATTTTTGCTCTTTAAATGGGAATCCATTTTTCCAACAACAGGGTTGCTGTTTCTGAGAATGTGGATTTTATAGGGAGGAGGATGTCGCCTTCTACTCCATAGCGCTGGAGGTATAAAGTATTCAGCTGTTCTAGACAGCACTTTGCGGGATGTCAATTCTGTGACGTGTTAACGCTTTGCACCCCGCGGTTGAAGTGTCAGGAAGACTCACCGATGAAGCAGTTGAGGGTGCATGGAGCAGGTCATGGACAGGAGGGCTCCTTGCAGCCCTGCTCAGAATAATAACATTTGGGGACAGATTCAAATAGCCAAGATGAGATTTTTGCCGTTGTTGGCAATCACAGCACAAGCCCGCTATGTTATGCGTTCTTCAGAACGCACAAAGCAATGGTAGCTCACAGGTTGGGGTTAAGTTTTCTGGAAGTCCACTGGTGGCAAAAATCTGACCCATGGGAAGGCCCTCTAATAGCCAATACTTACCTCCATGTGAATATTCAAACACTTTCTTGGCCAAATATTGTATATGATTCTAAGATATTGCTGAGGCCCTGCTGCAGGTGCTTCAGAATATTCAGTATTTACTTGATCTTATCTTTCCAAAATCAAAATAATTCTGAGCTCTCAAACAGATGACCCCAGGGCTTCCCGATACTCTTCAAGTAATAAAATCCTATGATTCCACTTTAAATTTATGTTCTTGGGAATCACTGTCAAGTATGTTGGCTAGTTGTGCTTGGTTTTTTTGAGACAGGGTCTGCTATATAGTTTAGGTTGGCCTCAGACTCACTGTGTAGCCCAGGCTGGCCTCAGACTTGTAGCTGTCCTCCTGCCTCAACCTCCTGTGAGCTGGGTTTCTTGACATGTGCCACTACATCTGAATAGTTACACTGTTTTAATTGTTAAAAGTAAAAAAAAAATGGGGTAAATAAAACTGTGTATCCTATCAAATATTTTTTTAAGTGCATGGCTGCAGATTCCTCTAATAGATGAAAGAGGCTATCCCATAGGCAGGGACAGAGTTCAAAGGCAGTTGTTTTGAATCAGATGCATGCTTCTTTTCCTTGTAATTGATATAGCCAAAGAGGTGGTTTTGAAAAAAAAAAGTAGCCAAAAAAATCTTAATAAATATTGGTGTGTGTGTGTGTGTGGGTGTGTGTGTTATCAAACTCAAGGGTTCCCTACTATGTCTCCAGCCCTTTTTATGTATTTTGAAGCTGTCTACCTAAGTTGCTCAGGTATTGCTGAAAATTTGGGTTGTCCTTTGCCAGATAGTTGGTGGTTTATGAGTCTCCTTAAGGGTGTGTGTCAAGGGCTTCTTTCCAAGTGGTGCTGTTGGGAGGTGGTCGACCCTTTACGAACTGGGGACTACTGCAAGCTTTTTAGGCCACTAGGTGCATAACCTTGAAGGGGACAGTGACATCACTACCTGTTCTTCCTCATTCTCTACTGCCACTTGGCCATAAGATGAGCACTTTTGCTCTGCCATGTACTTCTGCCATGATATGCTACCTTGTCACAGGTCCAAATCAATGGGAACAATTGGACTGAAACCACCATACTCATGAGTCACAATAAACCTTTTCTCTGTGTAAGTTGATCACCCGAGACATTTGTTATAGCAATGGAAAGCTGACTTGCACAAATGCTACGTTCACATAAGCTTCAAATAAAACTATGGTCCGTAAGGTTTGAAGAACTCCTCAGCTTTCCCATTCTAGGACATAGTATCATGATGTCAAAGGAGAGAGGTATATCCTAAGTTGTATGCATGTTGGGCTATACATCTTTTCTATTTTGTTTGTACTTTTGCTCAGGTTAACCTCATGGAAAGTTTCATAGGACATTTTGAGAATGTGTTTCACATAACAAATTCAGGGAATGCTCGTGCAGTGGAAAAGTTCATTCTTAAAACTGAGGGAAAATGTAACCACCACATCTGAGGTGGTGGGAGTTTCCTGGAGGAATGCTGACCCTTCCTAGCTGGGAAGAGAGATAGGCAGAAACCTTTGAAGTGCCATGTTGCTGTGAAAGAGCTCTTCTGTCCTTTAGGGAAGTCCCTGTGGCACAAGGCAACATCTAGAGACGAGCAGCTGGAATAGCTCATTGCTTTGCCCCTCAAAACTCAAGTGCCAGTGGCTCGGTGGGCAGCTGTGGGCTTTTGCAGAAGTGATTGGATCATGACGGCTCTAACTATCGGTGGATCGAACCATTGATGAAGTCATCATTTGATGGCATTATTGGGATGGAAATGACAGGTGGGGCCTGGATGAAGGGAGTGGAGTGTGGAGATGCAGCTTTGGGGCCTACAACCATCTACAGTCCCCTCCTTTGGGGGCCTTCCTTCTCTCTGTCTGTGCTTCCCCACTTCCCTGAGGTGAGCAGCTTTTCCCAAACCCCATGGTGTTCTGCCCTATCACAGCTTAAAGCAGTAGAGTCAGCTGATCATGGGCCGAACCCTCTGAAACCATGAGCCAAAATAAACCTTTTCTCCTCCAAATGGTTCTGTCAGGTGTTTGGTCACAGTGATAGGAATCTGATGACACAATGTCCCACAATGTAAGCACTTATGGCAAATTCATGGAGATGATAAATCTAAGCTCCCAGATATCAGTCTTTGAATCTCCCCCTGGGGGTTTAGCAACCCCAGAACTTCTCACTGCCATAACTCTTGGAAAACAGAGAGTTTAGAGGAAGGAACCCCAGCCTGAAAGCCTGCACCAAAGCTGGGAGAGGACTTATCTGTGCAAACATTCAGGGTAACCTTTGTCAGCTTACCTCTCCTTGAGTCTCAATTACTTCCTGTTTACAATGAAGGTATTCATTAGGGTGGTATTTATTAAGAACAACTTGGTTGCACCCTACTTTCCAACTCCAATAAATTGATGGGGTTTCTTGGAACCTGGAGACTGAATGCCTGCTCAGGGGAAATTATTCTGTGATTGATTGCTAATGTCTGCCCTGGGCCTAGGTAAGGAGACTGACACCATTTCTGCCCTTCCTTGGCCATCTCAGAGTTGAATATCCAAACACTCTTTGAAGGTGACCATGTGTTAGAGTGGACACACAGGAGTCAGTCTTTAAATCTAGCTTTTGTTTCCTAAACTCGATGATCTTTTTCTTCACTCTTCTTTTAATTTTTCAAATTCCATCCCTTTCATCTATGGAGATTCTAAGCTGTTAGCTTTCGGTTTCTTCAATAGCAAAGTAATGGTTTTCTACAGCAATCTTTTTATATTCTCTCTGTCTTTCACTTTCTTGCCAAGGAAGAAACTGTTTTTACTAAAAGGGAAAAAAGGAAAAAATACATATGTAAAAATCACATGTCCTCCCCATGTGCAAAGCTCATGTGTTTGGCAGCGAGAGCATCTTTCTGAGGCCAAATTGCATTTTTTCTTTCTTGCAAAACAAGCAGGAAAAAAAGTCTTACTTTTCCAGGAATGGGTATTGAATTATCGGCTCTTGTCAGTCATTGCCACCAAGGGACCTCTTGTCCTGGAAACCCATGATGCTGGGAGAGCAAAACGCCTGGTGATTGTGGTGTCTTGTGCTTTGCACTGGGCCGAAGTGCCACAGCTGACAGAACCACCATCATGGGTATCAGAGAGCGCGTGATGTGGAGACAGACGACAGTGTAGCTCTAACACCTGTGTGACCTCCTACAGGGTCCTCGACTCTGCTGAGCTTCATGCTGCTCAGACAAAAAGTGCCGTAGTTCCTGTAACCCTGTATTTAGCCAGGCGTGCTGTACAAGGATATTACAAGAAACTAAAACATTCAAAGGTTCCTGCGCTCAGGAAGCTGATATTTTAGTAGGGAAGGGCAGCTTGGAAGGCGGGTGTCAGGGAAAAAATAGCTAAGTTAATACCAAGTTAGTGTCAGATGGTGCTAAACACTGTGCAGGAAACCTGACCTGGCAGAAGCAAAGGAAACTCTGGGGTGAGGATGCTGGTTTATATTTAGATGTCTCCCCCAAACCTCATATGCTCCTAGGTGGGGATTTGCAGAGGGTCACAGGGGCATGGTACTCAGTGGTAGCTAAGTCCACTACAGCCAAAAGTGATGTTGGGAGTGAAGCCTGGAGGAGGTGGCAATGGGGGGGCAGGGCCTGGAAGGAGCTATCACCCTCCTCCTCCTGTGATCCCGCTCTGCTTCCTGCCACCACACCATGAGTTACTTCTCCTCTGCCCTTGCCATTTCTGCCTTGGAGCCAGCCACCTATGTATCTAAACTTGCACAACTCTGAGGCAAAATGAACGTCTTCTCCTCTGATGTGCATGCGTCAGGTATTTTGTCTTAGTGAGAGGAAATGGCTAAGACAAATGCACTTCAGATACCATGCTCAGGGGTAATCCACCAAGAAGATGCTATTTGGGTAGATGAGGATGAGTTGATAGAGTTGCCATGAGGCTTTCTGGTGTCTACCTGGGATGGGGGGCTGAGAAGAAGGGGCTCTGGGGAGAAGAACAGCAAGTGCAAGCCCCTAGGTGGAGATTTGTCAAGGGCATCAGAACAGCAAGGAGAGCCAAGGACTGGGGTGGTGTGGAGAAGGCAGAGAAGGACAGGAGAGAAGAACAGCTGTCGTTTGTGCTGTGTGTGAGGTGGTGGGTGCAGCGTGAGTGGAGGCCAGCAGCTCCAGGACCCCGATAAGACTTGGGTGTTTGCTCTGAGTGAGATGGTGAACCCAAGACTAGTGACGATCTCATTGATAATAACAAGGATGGGACCACAAGGGCAGGATGGAGAGCAGCTAGAGGCATGGTCTGCGCAAGAGGTAGTATTAACTCCTAAGAAGAGCTCATGAAGGTTGGGGTCCATGAAGTGGAGGAAAGAACTCTGGGTACTGGTTAAAAGCCCAGCTGACCAGGATTGTGTAGAAACAAGTGGAACAATGTGGCAACAGCCCCAGCCTAGTGCCTACATGTGATGGGCACTTGGGTAGGGTGAGGTCACTAATGTTAGTCATCTGGCTGGGGGTTGGGGAAGTCCTCTAGGGTACTGTTACTCATCCTCGTATTTCACCCGTGTCTTACTCCACACATGTTGCCAATATGTGCAAATATTGCACACAGTAGGCATTTTCCTCGCAGTTCTGGAAATTAGGAAGAACAAGTGGAAGACACCAGCCTGCTTGGTACCTGGGAAGACTGTTCTCTGTTTCCAAGACAGTGCTGTGGACTGCATCCCTCATGCATGCTGCAAGCAGAACCCAACACCCCTTTTATAAAAGTGCTCATCCCATTCGTGGGGGCTCCCCTCTCAAGCCTCAGTCATCATCCACACAAAGGCTTCCCCTCGTAACATCGTCATGTTGACACTCAGGCTACACTGAGTGGATTTAGGGGATGAGGCTCACCCTGTGTGAGCAGCATGGTGCACACTTGCTCAGCAAGGTGACGCTAGAGAGGGGATAGCATAGGATTCAGTGTGCCAGGGACTCCTGCCAGAGCAGGATCAGGAGAGGTGGGGGGCACAGAGCCTGACACTTAAGGTATTTGGTTTCTCCAAGGGAAGGAAACAATGAAAGCTTGACCAGAACCCTTGAGGAGGAAGCCAGCCAGTCATCTATCACTGTAACATGAATGTATTTGGGTTGAAATGAAATGATGGAATTGGTTCTTAAGAAAGGTTTTGCGGAAGGCGGAGTCGGGCTGTGCATGACATCATGAGACTAAGCAACCTGGCCCTGCCTTTTTTTGTCCTCATGTCCACCGTGCAAAGATGGGCCCTCTGAGTGCTAACCAACGTGCATGGCCGTGATGGATCTTAACTGGGGCTACAGACCTTCTTGAGAAGCCCAGCAGGGAGGGGAGTCCATAAGCCATGATCCAGCTTTGGTAGGGCTGCAAGGGCACAGAGGGGCCTCAGAGTCAGAGTCCCTATCTAGGGAGTTGGCACAGCCAACCCCTCTGAGATCTGGGATGAGCAAGAAGGGTTGAGCTGGGCCACGCACCCTGTGGTCAGTAAGACGTAGCTACACAGGAAACTGTTTCGAACATTTTCAAAGATAGTTATTTAAGTGTTTTATGGCCTGGGATTCTGCCCTTCATCAGTAGCCAGGTGTCCCTGAGGCCTGTGATCTCAGGGCCCTTGTTTGCATAGAGGCCATGGCCAGGGAAACACAGGACTCCAAAGATCTTGTCAGAAGCCACAAGGACCAGCCTGTGATGTGCCAGCTATCTGGTGGTGACCCAGAACATACCCACCTGGGACAGCACTGCCAGTCCTGGGTCTTGTGGGGCCCTGTGGTCCATGGCTGAGAGAACATGTGATGAATTATTGATATCCTTATCAATTACCAACCTGACAGCTGGCATCTTGCCCATGAGTTGGAAAAGCACAAGGCTGCAGCCCAGAGGGCTAGGACGGAGCCTTGTTCCACCACTCGCCAGTCCTGCCAGTACCTACCACATGGGACTTCCAGGAAGACTAGAAGACACGTCCACGTGCAGGTTTGGGAGAGCTCCCGGCACATGATCAGGTGCAGTGATGAGCACTGTAATGATTATTCTCATCACCGATGTCATTTGTCTCAGCTCCTATGACAACTCTGGAGCTGGTTAGTACCCCCACACACACACACCAAGCAGGACACACGGTGTCTGGAGGCTGTGGGGAGTCAGTGGAGCTGGCCTGGGAGTGCATGGCCATCTGACTCCAGACCTGGGCTCTGTCCACAGCGTCACACCTCCTGCTCACCTCAGGGTTCCAAGAGGAACATCACCAGCACCAGGTGGCTGTGCAGGCCCAAACTGTGGCTCTCAGGAGCACTCGGGATAGGGACATCCTGGGTTACTTCTCAGGATCCTTGTCACAGGACAGAGCTTTGGCAGCCTGGCTAGCACTGTTTGCAATTCCAGGATGGGGACCCCAGGCTGCTCCCCTCTCAGCAGTCTTTGGTCCTCCTCACCAGGCCTGACCTGAGTTGAGTGCTCCACAGTGTGAGGGAGCTACAGGGCCTTGAGTTGGGGACAATTTAGCCAGGCAGGCAGGAGTAGATACCAAGGAACAAGCTCTAAGATGTCCCATGTGCAGGCACGGGGGAGGGGTGGCTCATTTTAAAGTGCCTGAACCCCTTTCGTCTTGGTCCTGGAAAGTGGAGCCTGATATCTGTTTCATGAGCAAGGACTTTAACAGCCCAGACTGCTCATGACTTGCCCAACTGACCTGGGGTCTGGGTGCCAAAGCCCCCTCCATCCTAACAGCAGATCTCTCTGTTCCACTCTTTCTCTCCTGAGTCCTTAGGTTTGGAGACCCCTTCACTGGAACATGAGTTAATGGATGAGTTTCCTTCCTCTCATGAGGAAGGAAAACTTTTATTTATTTATTTATTTAGTATTTGGTACAGGGTCTCACTACACAGCTCAGACTCATAGTGACCCTCCTGTTTTCAACCTCCCCACACTGGGATTACAGGTGTGTGCCACCACGCCCAGTCTTGGTGGCTGGCTCAGCCCTCCTGGGGGTGGGGCCAGAGCGACATGTGGTGCTGGAGATTGAAACCTGGTCCCTGTGCTTGCCTAAGCAGGTGCCTAGTCCACTGAGCTATGTTGCCGGCCCTTTTCTACATACTTTTGAGCACCAGTGTCTTCATCTATGAAGTGGGCCTCACTATCCTGCTTCACACCACTGCAATGATAATGAAGAGACCGAGGCGTGGAAATGTACTGGGGAGCTGGGAGAGCGAGTGCTCAGTACAGCACAGCACCCTGTGCCCGGTAGCCCCACCCTACCATGCCATGTGGGTGCTGGGCTGGGCACAGCCAGTGCTGATGGGTGAGTAGATCCTTTCTCCTCTCCTCTAAGCGTGCCTTGTGCCCATTCTCTGTAACCGCCGCGATGCGGATGGCACAGCGCTCCAGCCCTTCTCCTGCCGATGGCCCTTATGGCTGCTTCTGCTCTGACTTTTGCTAAGGAGGCTGCAGTCAATAGCCTTCTCAGAGAGCCATGAGCACCTGTGTGCTCCGAGATGTGAAACTGCTGCAGTGTAAGGCACACACCTTTAGGCTTCTAACAGCCAAGCCAGCCCCATGCAGCCAGCACCGCCTTCATTCGCCCCCGACTGGCAGCCCAGGGCATGTTGCCTGTGACTATAGCTCCATCCTCTGCTCACCAACCCAGGTTGCCTTCCCAGGCCTTGGCCTCCTCAGCTGCTCCGAGGGATCAGTGCCGCTGGCTTCCCTCACCTCGCAGACCTCCCTCCCCTGGTGTCCGGCTTCTCCACCCAGAGGACCCTGCCACTACCCAGCTTCCTGTCTCAGTCACTAACTCTTCACTCATCCAACTGTGTTGCCTACAGACGACTCTTGCAAGAGAAGTGGCAAGGGTTGTCAAGAAGCACTGCACAGGGGTGGGAAAGGACGGACACACCATTTCCAGAAGGATGGAGTTGGAAGCTGGACTCCTCTTGTGGAGATAGGCGGTGGGAAAATATGGTGCACGTTCAAATAAAAAAAAAAAATGCATTCTACTAAAGGATACATTGTCATGAACATTGGTCAAAATCCTCCCCCTCACTTTGAATACACAGCTCCCATTTTTCTTGCCGCTTTCTGAAGCAGTTCTGGATGACCTCTTTTGCGGGTGTCTGTAGTTGGTCTTTAATAGCTGCTTCAATGTTCTGAATCCATTAGAGGATGTTTTCAGTGATTTCTGCCAAAGAAAAACATTATAGTGTGTTCTCACCTACCTTTCTCTCTGGGTCTGGAACCTGGTGACTACTGGCTCTTCCCCAAAGTCAAAACCACTATAGAAGTAAATGTTTTGCATCCTGGACCTCCCGGTCTCTTGATCCTGGGTGTGGAAGGGGAGGGAAGAGTTAGATTTTATGAATCAGAAAGAAAAAGCTTTGGGGAGACTCCTTGTCTTATTTTTGCCTCTTTCTTTGTGGGGCTGGGAAGAGGGGAGTTGAGTTGGGGGCTGGTTACAGAGTTGCACTGCTGTGCGCTGGGCGCTCACCTGCCGTCCGTTCTGGGCATTGCCTTTTTAAAAGAGCCCTGGGGCCAAGATTTATTGGCTGCGTGGCCCTTCTGTGTGTGTGGCTTCAGTGTTTACAGGGAGCAGAAGGCTGAGGTCTCAGGCCTGGGCTGTGCGTCTGTGGTGGGCCAGGGTCAGGCACAGAATAGCTGCCGTTCATGACAGGGACGGCAGGGAGGTGTTGCGTGCAGCACCAGTCCAGGATGGAAATGCGAGGTGCAAACCGGGAGGGCCAGAGCCGGAGGACTTGTGGCCGCTGTGTGCCTGGGCGCGCGTGCCAGGCCTGGCTGGCAGGCAGGCAAGAGCTGCAGGCTGGGAAGCTGCCCTGTTTAGGCTGGCACTAGGGACTCAGGGCAGGCAGGGTGGGCTGCAGGACTGAGACACAATGAGACACCAGAACCTAGCCAGGCTACAGGTTAAGCAATGCGGAGGGCAGGGGCACACAGAGGGGTCACCTTGCATTCTAGGGGTGCCTGGCAGCAGCACTGGCCCTGGCCAGGGCACTTGAGCTCTGAGTCTTCATTTGTACACCTGGGAAGTGGGAATTGCTCCTCCTGATGCTGGACATGGAGCAGGCACAGCACTTAGAAGACAGGACTGCGGAGCGCTGGCCTTGCAGGAGAAACCCAGCTCCTGGCCAGAGCCTGCTTTAAGGAATGAGAACGACTTTTCGCCCCGAAGCCAAGCCAAGCGTGTCAGCTACTTATCACAGCTTCTATGTATGGCTGTCAACCTTTTATCGTGAAAATGTTCAGCTTTCAAATACTCGTAAAAATAGAACAGTGTTGGCGCCCTCGAACCTATCACCTCGTAATGATGGACATTTGCAGTTCCTTTCCTATCCATCCCTCTGCCTTTCTTCTTTCTCTTCCCTTCTTCCTCTTTTCTTCTCTTTTCCTCTTTTCCTTTCTTCACTTCTCTTCTCTTCTCTTCTCTTCTCTTCTCTTCTCTTCTCTTCTCTTCTCGTCTCTATGTCTCTCTCTACCTCTGTGTCTGTCTCTGTCTGTCTGCCTGCCCGTCTGTCTGTCTCTGTCTCTGTCTGTCTGCCTGCCCGTCTGTCTG
>NW_004524581.1:17755522-17789930 GCF_000260255.1 Octodon degus | reverse complement strand
TCTCTCTCTCTCTCTCTCTCTCTCTCTCTCTCTCTCTCTCTCTCTGTCTGTCTATGTCTCTGTCTTTCTCCTGGAGTAGCTAAATCGAGCCCCAGACATTGTATTAATTCACCTGTAAATCCCTCACTCTGAACTACTGCTACTTAAGAGAAACTAAAGAATAGAAACCACCCCCTTCATTATCACACCTCATTAAGTGAGACAATGTGCAGACTAGTTGTTAGACGACATTAAAATTAAACCATAATTTTTTAATATCATCTAACAACCAGTCTGTACATTATTTCGCTTAATCCTCCAAATAACCATTTGGAGTAAAACAAAACAAAACACAACCATTGTTCCTTTCTTTCAGGTGAAAACCAGAGAGAATGAATCATGAAATGACTTGTGCTTGCCCCACTGGGTCACACGAGTGCCACACAGCAAGGCACCTGCGGCCGAGCCTACCCACTTTGCTAGGCTGTGGGCAAATATTGATGTTGCTCTGTGGTTGCAGGCTGCTGGAGGTCAGAGGTGGGTGGGACCCAGCAACAAACCAAACAGGCTTGCCCCGGTGGAGTTTTCAACTGCCAGTCTCACTCCATCTGGCCCCAGGAGCTTCAGCTCAGGCCTGACCTAAGAGAAAGCAGGAAGCACAGAGGCCTTGCCCCTTCCCAAGCCTGAGGACTCAGGATCTGTATTGTATTTTTTTTTTAAACAGTGTTTCACTATGTAGTTCAGGCTGGCTTTGAGCTCACTATGTAGGCCAGGCTGGCCTCAAACTCCAGGCCATACTCCTGCCTCAGCCTCCCATGCGCTGGGATTACAATTGTGTGCCGGCATGCCCGGCTAGAATCTGTATCTTTTTTTTAAATGTATTTTGTTACTGTTGCAGAGTCTTACTATACAGCTCAGACTTTTGGTGATCCTCCTGTTTTCAGCCTCCCCAATGCTGGGATTATAAATGTATTCCACTGCCCCTGGATTCTGGTTGGCTCAACCTGCCTTGGGCACTGGGCTGGTGTGGCGCATGGTGCCAGGGATCAAACCATGGCCCCTGCGCCTGCCTCAGCAGGCATTTTAGTCCACTGAGCCATCTTGCTGGCCCAGAATCTGTATTTTAATAAGATCCAAGAGATTCTTTCTTGTGCACATGGCCATTTACAAGGTGCTGCACTAAGTCCCCTTCTCAGCCTTGGCTGCACACGCAAGTGCCCTGGTGGCTCTAGCACGTGTGAGGTGGAAGCCCCCCCTAAACAAGGAGACCAGATCCATGGAGGATGTTTATGAGTTCTCTGCACAGGCTGAGTGGGGAGCTGCTGGCCCCGGTAGAATATTTTAGGGCTAAAGGCGCTCGCTGAGACAACACCTGATTCCAGCAGCTGCCCGGAGCCAGTAGGTGCTCAGCTAGTGTTCCAGGCTGGCTTCTGTGGCCCTCTCAGTCTAGCTCCCCAGACCGCCCACGTTGCTGTGTACTTGGGTGGCTCATCCCCTCTCCGTGGTCCAAAGCCACTCTTGGGCCACTTGAGCTTCTGACTGGAGTGCTGCTCTTTACTGGGAAGCCCCAGAACTGTAAACTTGGGGCCTTTCCGTGGGAAGCCAGGCTGGAAGAAAGATATGAGCTCCCCTCTCCTGACCCCGCTTGGCTGAGCTGGGCTGAGAGCCGCAAACAAAAATAAATAAATAAGGGGAAAGCTCAGCATGTGTGCACAGATTTTTTTTTCCCCTACCATGGCCGGATTCCCGTCCAGACATTATCTCATCCTGTTCTCTCTCCAGGTGACGAAGCCAGGCAGGTGCCATCAGCGAGGCTCCCTGGGCAGAAGCTGGGGGTTGAGTCACTGCTCAGGTGGGAGAGGGACCTGACCCTAGGCTCTGGGCAGAGCCGCCTGGCCCAGCTCGGCCCTGTGCCTATGGCTCTGGGGACAGGAATGTTTTCCTGCTGGCCTCAGGATTGGCAGGATTCCATGGTGGCGGGTGGGCCGTGTGAGGTCCTCTTCTCCTCTCCTCCGGCAGGCCACCGGGACACTCTGCATGTGGCTGTTTACAGGGCTGTAAATGAGCCACGGCCCACGGGGAGGCTGCCGAGGCGCCAGAGGCCTTTCCACGCAAGCCAGCGGGGCTCACGTCTCCTGGGGAGGCTGCTCTTCACGCCTTCCCCACGCAACCATTAATGAGGTGGGAGGCTGCACGCCCCAGGCTTATAAATGGGGAGACTGAGGTCGGGAGCGAGGGAAGGACTTCTCAGGGCCACACAGGCTGCTTGGATCTGGCAGAGCCTGTGTTCACACTCAGGTATGAGACTTGGGCTGAACGCGGCCTTGAGAGATGCCCAGACTTACCACGGGACACCTTCCCTTGTCCCAGACCTTACTTGTGTTCTCAGGGTAGGGAGAAGCAAGGCCAGCCAGAAGTAAGGGGAGGGTACTCAGGCAGAAAGCAGGGCTCTGGCCCTAACTTTGGTGGTTGCTGGGAATGCAGAGGAATCACTCTGCTGTCCAGTGTCTCTGATTTTCTCACCTTGGCCAAAGTCATGCACCTTATAGATAGCTTGGAAGAATCTGGGTAAGAGTGGTGGGGTTTGACATTTTGAAGATGGTCTCACTAGATGGTCATGCTGGTCTTGAACTCACTGTGTTCCAGGCTGGCCTCAACAGGCCACGCTCTTCCTGCCTCAGCCTCCTGGGCATGTGCTTCCATGATGCCTGGCTAGAAAGTGGGTTCTGAGGAGCTGCCTCGATGCCAGGTGTGGCCATAGGCTGGCGAGCGGCCCTCACAGGGCACACATCCATCAGGTCCCCCCAGCCTGCCCAGGGCAGGTGTTACCACTCAATCCCAGAACTTCCTCCTGATGGCATGGATAGTTCTCAGGGCTCGTCTCCATTCAGGCTGCTCCAAGCAGCTGCCTCCCACCTCCCGGAGTTGTATGTGTGCATAAATCCATCTCCCGTCCTTGGATTGTTGGTGAGGAGCTCCCGCCTCGGAGCCAGGCATCTCCAGGAAGCGCAGAGCTTGAGTGAAAAGGAGGCAGGAAGCCAGGGGCGAGGTGTGGAAGGAGCCCCTGAATGGACCCTGGGCAGCATGGGCAGCACTTGAAGTGTTCTGGCCAAGGAGGGGATGTGCAGATGGGGAGGGGCAGGGGTGGGTGGCAGGGGATCCCCTCTTGCCCAGCTGCTGCCTGGCACCAGGAACCTTGCTGTGCTCCCCCCTCTGTAGGCACAGAGATTCTGTGGGGTCCATGGCACCATTAGTTCCACTTTCCATATAAGGCAACTGAGGCTGGGGGAAGTTACAGCTCTGAGAGCACAGAGCTGGCTGTGGCACTCAAGTGTGCCGGGTCCTGCCTTCTGCACGCTCCGCGTGGAATCGAGGCCTGTGACCTTGCACACCTCCCCTGAGCAGGGCTGGCACTGGACGGGGACCTGCTTCCGGCCAGCACTGGGGAGCAGGAAGGCCAGACTGTGTTGATGCAGACCAGGTAGGTGGGCAGGAGGCTGTGGAGGGTTGGGTGGCCTGCAGAGCTCTCCTGGGGCAAGGCAAAATTCAGGGCTCATCTGCACCTTCCAGGGCTCCCCAGATAGCTAAAATATGACTTGCTTTGACCAATAGAATACTTGCACTTCGTTCTGGAGCAACTGTCAGCGTTATTTAAAATGGTGCACACTCAGCTTCTCTTGAGAAACCAGCTGTGCTGGGGACTGTGGACCTGTGGGCTCCAGGGAGACCTGGGCAGGGTGGAGTGTGGCTGTGGGGCCCTCTCCTCACTTCTCTGCTTCTGCAGCCCCTGGAGCATTTGGGCTTGAGGATCCCCAAGATGAGTAAGGGCCAGCTTGCGGCCCATGGTGTGGCCTTGGGGAGCTCCACTCTGGGCCTCAGTGTAGCGGTCTAGGACAGCACGGCACTCAAGCTGAGAGGCACAGGACATATCTATCCATGTCCCTGTGGGTCACAGGAAGTGCCGGGGAGTCCTGAGACTGTTGCCCAGATCACAGTGTGGGCAGCCTGTGGTCCATGTGTTCGGCCCTTGAGGGCAAAGCCTGACCTTGCAGATCAGCCTGGCTGATGTCGTTGTTAGAAGGGAAACTTCTTGCATGTGTGGTCGTGCAGGCTTGGGTGGGCCAGGCACGTGCACGCATACACACACACACACACACACACACACACACACACACACAGCTCAGGACAGCAGCAGGGATGGAGTGAGCAGACAGAGAGGTGCTGGGCATGGGACTGCTCCCCTCGGCTCCAAGGCCCAGTGGGTTATCTTCCAGCCCCATCACAGGCAGCAGGGGCCATAGTTAAATTTCAGTGTTCCTCCACACCCCCCTGCCCCAGCATTTTCCATGCCTTTTATGGATTTCTGAGGAATGATAAAATGCAGCTGTTTTGGCTCCTGAGCCAATGAAAAAATAAAAGATGGCCTGAGTCTTCTCGGGGGAAATCAGCTGCTTGGTTATTTATTTTGCCTCCAAGGCTTCTCTCCAGGCCCATGATGTATGCAGGACCTCTGCTCCTGCGCCTCCACCCCTCTAGTAGCATCTTAACCACTTTTTGGAGATTTCTGTGTAGACACACTTAGCAGCCTTCTAGGAATATGGGGTGGCTTCTGTGTCACTCCATATTTCTCTCTTTACTGAAGGTAAAGAGCATCCTAATCCCTGTCCTCTAACCTGCTACGTAAGATACCACAAGGTCCAGGCCTGGCCCAGTGATGCTACCGCTTGCCTGTTTGCTTATCTTTCTGGTTTTCCACAGGTTTAGGCTGGGGACATAGCTCGCTGGTCTGAGCGTCTGCCTGGCAAGCACAAGGACCTGGGTTTGAACCCTGGTACCACATGCTGCGCTGGTCCTGGAACCCCAAGTGTGCCATGCCGGCCACCTAAACTAGGCATGGAAGCACACTCCTATAATCCCAGTGCTGGGGAGGCTGAGACAGGAAGATCACTATGAGCCCGCGCTGCATAGTGAGACCCTGTACCAAATGAATAAATAAATAAATAAATAAATAAATAAATGCCTTGCAGCGAACTGTTAGGTGCTGCTTTTCCCGTGCCCTCCATGTTTCTACTTCCTGTGCGGGGCCTGGCCTTTGCAGCCCCAGGGGTCCACACCAGTCTTACAGCTACCTGAGACTTCTAGGGTGACAATTACTGCATTGCATAGAGGTGATCCTCAGAAACTGTACTGAAGGTCACGCAGTCAGTGTGTAAGCGTTACAACTCGTGACACCTAGGCAGGACTTTGCCACTGCCCCCCACACCTGGGGAAAGCTGTGCTTCAGAGGTCCAGATGTCCCTGGTGGCCGTCGCTTTCTGAGCTGGACCAGGATGCAGGCTTTGCTGTCAGGAAGCATGGAACTGGAGGACCCAGGGAGCAAAGAGGAGGCCAAGCGCACAGCACAACCCCACGTCTTGCGATGCCTGGTGCTCACCCAGCCCCTGCAGGGCCACAGGCAGGGGAGACCTGCTGCTGTCCTTCAGGTGCTCCAGCCTCCCCAGAGGCTGTGCAGGGACCCAGACCAGGTGCACCAGGGCACCTTTACCCCAGACGGTCCTGCATCCACCGCCTGTCATTGTCAACTCCTTAGGCGAGCTGCCTCGGAGCCTCTGCTGGGCGTCTTGCACCAGACCTACACACAGTGGGGTGAATTGGGTCCTGAGGAAGACAAGCCCCAGGCCTACGGCCCAACACCTGTGGACATGAACTATTCCCTTCTTAGGAAATGGGGCTTCTGCAGACGCCTTTAAGTGAAGGAGCTTGGGATGAAGTCATCCGGGATGCAGTGTGGGCCCAAAGCTGATGACTGATATCCTAATAAGGACAGGGAGCCAAGACCCAAGGGGAGCCAGGGGAAGCCACCAGCAGAAGCAGGGAGGGTGCAGGGATGCCAAAGGCTGGGAAGGGTGGCCGAGGACTGCCAGTCCTTGCCCGAGGCAGGAAGAGGTGAGCCACTACAGTCCTGAGCCTCTGGAGGGTGATCACATCACTTTGACTTTGAACTTCTGGTGTCCGTGACCTGGAGAACATAATTTCATTTGTTTGCTTGATTTTTGTTTTTTGCAGTACCGGGAATTGAACTCAGGACCTTGTGCTTGCCAGGCCGGTGCTTACACCACTGAGCTATAACCTTGGCCCCTGGGAGAAGACAATTTCTGTTTAAGCAAACTAGGTGTGGTGACCCAGGCCTGCAATGCCAGCAGGCTGGGAGAAGCTGAGGCAGGAGGATCACAAATGTGAGACCAGCTTGGGCAACTCAGCCAGACTTAGTCTAAAAAAAAAAAGTTAGAGATGTAGTTCAGTGCAAAGCTTCAATCCCCAGTAGTGCAAAACCATTTTTTTGTTGTTATTTTAAATCACCATGATGTTGGTTATTTGTTTAAACATCCCTAGGAAACTAATATATTGCATGAAGAATAAAAACATTAACTTAGGCAACTCACGGGTGTGTCACAGTTGTTTCTGGAGGCGTGGGGAGCAAGGTGCTCCAGACTGCTCTGCAGGAGCTCAGGGTGGGCAGGGGTGGGGTGCACTTGGTTGTGAAGGGAGCTGAGTGTGGGGAGGCCCGGGGTCCCTGGAGTAGTTGTGACGGTTCCGAGTGTGTGCTCATGGTGGGGGTGTTGTGATAAAAGCTACAGAAAACATAGCAGCCATCTGAGTGTCGTGGGGGACATGGGCTGTCCCGCTCATCTATAGAGCAGAGAGTGCCCTGAGCTCTGTGCTGGGGACAGAACTGTTTCCTGCAGGGCCTGGTGAGCTGGGAAGGAAGCCGAGTAAGACACTGGTCTTCTAGTGCACCCAGGGAGAGGTCGGTGAGGCTGAGCTGGCTGTGGGTCTTGGGGGTGCCAGGCAGAGAGTGAAGGGCATCAGGAGAGGGAGGCTTCCTCTGTCCATGGCCCAGCATCAGGGCTTCCTGGGAGGTCCTAGGGTGGCTTTATGCGCCTGGTGCTGGGAGGCCTTGGAAGCTCTGGAGCGGGGCACTGTGGCATATCTGTGGGCAGGTGTAGCAGGGGAGGGTGGGGACAAAGCACAGCACTGGGTGTGAGGGAAGCTGGGGGCCTGGCTGGGCACCCCTGGGTCACTGATGGGGGTAGAAGAAGGAGGCTCAGGAGGAAGGTGGATCCCAGATGCTTTGTGATAGGGGAGGGGACACGGACGGGAGTGGGCTGCTGCTCCCACCCTGGCACCTTGGAAAACCCGAGTGCAAACCCAGGGCGGCTGGAGGCTTTTAGCTCTCTGTGGGAGGGGTGAGGTGAGGCTTGGCCAGTGGGCGCCACACTGCCAGACAGATGCACAGATGGCCCTGCATATGCCACATATGTGGGCGCATCACACACACGTGGACAGAGGCATCACACGCACACGCGCACACACACACACATGTGGACAGAGGCGTCACACACACACGTGGACAGAGGCGTCACACGCACACTCACACATACACGTGGACAGAGGCATCACACACACACACATATGTGGGCGCATGCACACACACATGGACAGAGGCATCACATGCACACACACACATATGTGGGTGCACGCACACACACACGTGGACAGAGGCGTCACACACGCACACACACATATGTGGGCGCACGCACACACATGTGGACAGAGGCGTCTCACACACACATATGTGGGCGCATCACACACACGTGGACAGAGGCATCACACACACACACACACATACACACACATACACACACACTGCCTCCATGGCCTTATACTTCCCCATTCTCTTCCCTGAGGCCAACTCTGGTTCAAGTTCACCCAGTCCCCTCCTGTCCTGCGGACAGGATCCAGGTCCAAGGGGCGGGAGGCAGAGCAGCAGTCCAGAGGCCCAGAGACCTCCGCGTTCTGTCACGGGCATGGCAGAGCTGGACAGGCAGAGGCTTCGTGACAGGCAGGGACAGGTGGGCCGAGAGACTGGCCCTCAGACCCAGTAAGGGAGGGAGATTCCAGAGCCACACGTCGATGCAGACGGAGATGCTCGGTGACACGCATCGATCACGCAGATGTCCACAGGCACGCGCAGTGTATACACACATGCAGGACACATGTGTGGACACACAAACCCAGCCACAAAGACACACACACGCACTCCAGCATGCACCCAGAGGCACCAAAATGGCAAAGAAATTTACACACAGGGAGGGGCTCAGAGACACTGTGTGAGTGCACACACACACACACACACACACACACACTCAGAGCCAGGTCGACAGAGAGGCAGAACAGGCAGACAAAGAGGCTTTGAGCGTGGCGGCCTGCCCCGAACCCAGACATCCTGGCTTTGCAGTCCCCCTAGGAGCCCTCCGAAACGCCAGGAGAAATTCCTGGGATATTAGCTAAATTTCAGACACAAACATTCCGGCCTCCCTCTCCAGATGTCCTGCTCCATGCATGCGCCTGTACGGCCCCTCCTAGCCCCCACCCTGGCTCCTAGGAATGCTGCCTCTGGGCTCCAGGAGGGGCCCAGGGAGGGGTGAGGGGGGACATGGGCAGGACACAGCGGTCACCTGGATGGAGGAGCAGGGCCTCTCAGCCCTCCAACAGGGGAAGGGCCAGGCGGAGCAGGGACAGGGCTGCTTGTGTAGGATGGGGTCACTTCCCAAGGCTGAGCAGGCCCTAGGGTGTTGGGTCAGAAACCTTGGGTTTGAGCTCAGAGCTGTGCTGGAGGCCTGGCTCATTGTTAGGACAAACTGCAGAAGCGAGGAGCCTGGCTGACCCCTTGCAGCCACACTGGCCACTGCCTGGCACAAGCAATGAATGCTCTGCCTTCCCTACCCCAGGCCTTTGCCTGCTGCCACCCCTCTGCCTGGGGTACCCCTCCCTTGTCTCAGCATCAGTCTCAGGGCAAATGCCACTTCCTTGACCAGACAAGTGTCCCTGCCTACCTAGGCCTCTGAGATTGCTTCTGACAACGCCTTGACAGTTTGTCTCTCCCCACTCTCTTCATGGTTATTCCCCTAATATCTTTCCCCTGTGCCGGACTAAGAGTTCCCCAAGAACAGAGATGGTCTGCACAAGGCTCGCAGGCAGCAGGTACTCAGACCTGCGGGTACTCTGTGGGGCACATACACCATTTAACGTCCTTCAGACCTCAGCTTCTCCATCTACAAGATGGGTTGCAGTTGGGTTTCTTTGCACGATTTCTATGAGAAGAACCATGAAATGATGACATTTTTACAGGGAATGCACACTACATGGCTGTTCTTAGACCTGGAGAAAGCTCAAGGACAGCCCTGGGCTGGACCCAAGCAGGGTTCTGTAAACATGCTCTTCTATGTGCATGGCTGCCTGAGGAGTCTGTTTCTAGAACAGCTAGGGAGTATCCTAACCCTGTTCAATCATTCCTGCTGCAGTCCTCTGTCAACTCAGATTTGTTACAGTAGCTTGTCATTTGCCAGCAAGCTGAGAAGCAGCCTTGAAATCTGGGTGTTTTCAGACCTAAGTCAGCTAAAGAGCCACTTGTCAAAGCAACTAGGACACCCGGCCCACAGTAGGCCGCCAGCTCCATGAGACCTCCCGGGACAGCAAGATGAGTGCATCCTTCGTGGTGGCAGAACCTCTCCACTCTCTCTGTCCACATCCGCCAGGTGCTTGGCGTCCTGAGGACAGATCTGCCCGTGCAGATCCTAGGGCACCAGGTCTTTGCTTCCAGAGGGTGACTGACATCTCGGCTTCCAGCTCCCTGTCCCAGTTCTTTCCCGCATCCCTTCTTGAGAAAGTGACTCCACTGTGTGTGCTGCTCCGTGTTCCCGATGCATAACTGTCATTCAGCACACGGTGCCAGCCAGTGGCCCTCTTGGGACACGAGGTCCCCAGAGCTGCCCCGCTGCTGGTGCAGGAGGCTTGTTGCCCTGGGTAGATCTTCAGGGTCTGAGCCGCAGACTTGACACTCCCGCCTGGCCAGCGCCTGCTCTGCTAGCAGCAGCTCGTTATGGAGAGATATATGTCCTGTCGCAAAGCGTTTAATATTTTAGCTCCTAATTGCATTACCAGAGACAGACAGCTGTTTATCCTCATCACTCTTCCATTGCTGTCTTTGGCAGGACCCACCGGGCTGCTCCAGGTGTCTCCCTGCTGCCTCTTCTTTGGGGTGGATGTGTCCAGGCTGTGCATGTGCCCAGCATGTAAGGACAGGCCTGTGCACTATGCGGAGGTGGAGGTGCCCTGCACCTTGTCTCCCCTATCCAACACTGTGTAGTAGCCTTCCTGTTCCTTAAGTATCTCACCAGCCATCCTTTACCTGCAGGGTAAGAACTATTATTATTGGTCCTGTGATATAGTGTAGGGACCAGCTATTAAGAGACTTTGGATATTATACCTATTCACCCACCCACCCATCCATCCACCCATCCATACCCATCCATCCATACAGCCCCTCCACACTTACCTATCTATCCATCCTTCCATACCTACCCATCCACCCATCCATCCACCCACCCATCCATCTGTCCATCTACCCACCCATCCATCTGTCCATCCACCCACCCACCTATCTACACTTATCCATCCATCCATCCATCCATCCATCCATCCATCCATTCATCCATACCCATCCATCCAACCACCCATCCATATCCATCCATTCATCCATCTACCCATCAATCCATACCCATCCACCCATCTACCCCTCCACACCTACCCATCTACCCTTCCACCAACCCACCCACCTATCCACACCCATCCATCCACCCACCCACCTATCCACACCGATCCATCCATCCACCCACCTATCCACACCCATCCATCCACCCATCCATACCCATCTATCTACCCACCTATCTATCCATACCTATCCATCCATCCACCCACCCATCCATGCACCCAGAAGTCCTCTTTGGTAGAGTCAGTGCTGTGGAAGGTACCTCAAAATGATCAAGACCCAGCCAGCACCCTCAGGGTCTGACAGTCCATCACAGATAGAAAGTGTGAGCAGTGTGGCCACCCAAAGGGTCTCTCTATCTCCTAGGTAGTGCTCAGGGCTGACAGAGCCTCTGTGCTGGAAAAAAAAAAAAAAAGATGTTAATATCAGTGCAGGACTCCACAGGTCCATCTCTAAAAGCCCCAGATTCAAAGGTTTCTATTGAAATTCTTGCCTGACCTGGCCTCTCTGCCTCCTCTCTCCGTGCTCCACAGAGCCACCCAGAAACCTGGCTTATCACTCATCCAGGATGGATATGGCAGCCCACTTCTGCCTACTCAGTGGCCGTCCCACTGCCAGCACCACTTGCTCCCACTCCTACAGCCCTGATGGTGTTGTCCGGGCGTGCAGGGCTCTGCTGTCCAGGCACCCCCAGCTCTGGCTGGCTGGATCACCTCATCCCAGTTGCCAGGTTTCTCCCCAGCCTCCCTCACAATTGGGAGCGACCAGACGGAGGTCCCAATTAGAGAGAATGGAGGGATGTTCTCTGGGGCTACAAAGAGAGCAGGGAAAAGAAAATTTCCTTGTGTCTCAGGCTTCCCTACCTTCCTGCCAGACCATAGCTGGGCACGGATGAGATGCATGGAGCTGCTGCAGCCTTCTTTGATCACATGACAACAAAAATTCAAGAAATCGGTGCTTGGAGGAAGTGGCCCAGAACTGTGGGTCGCTTCTGGTCTCCATGTGCCTGGTGGGGTCACTGGTGACCCTTTAGGTAGAGCCCTGAGGCCTGTGCTCAGCATCTGCTGTGTGTCCCCCGGAGCCTGAGTCCACCTGGTGAACTTGTGAGCCACGACAGGTGAGGAAACTGAGGCCAGAGAAACAAGGAAAGGAGGGGAGAACCAGGTCCCCCAGGCCTTCCTGGCCACTGTGGCCGAGGCTGTGTGCTACAGTCACTCCTAGGATGGTGGCTGGCACGGCCACTGCTCAGCCTGCAGCGGTGAACAGTCCCCACTTGTCCTGGGGTGGCCACCCAGGGGCAGGTTTAGAGTCCATTTTCTCCATGCAGCTGGGGCCCATCAGAAAATATGACCCTGGCTAGGCCTGCTGGGGGACGAAGCCATGTGGAAAAACACGTAAGTCAGAACAAAACCGTCTTTCTGCAAACGGCTTCCTCAGGCTGCCAGCATCCTGGGATCACCCTGGCTCTCACCGCTCCCTCCCACCCCCCCAGAGCGGGGAAGACCGACTCCTCCTCAGCTCTGGTTACATCACTGGGCAAGCAGCAATGTTCCGTAGACCCACTCCAGAAGGGCTGGGGCTGCTGCTGCACCGCCCTGCAGGGCTGGGTCTTGCCTGCCCTGTCGGGCTTCTAGAGAACACACAGATGACCGCAGATCTGGATGCCTGGGCCCTAGCACAGGAAGAACCCTCTGAGCATGCCCGGGTCCATGCATTGGACCACTGTTTAACTGAGCAGCTATGTCGCTCCTCCTGCTGGGTATTGCACTGGCTTTGGGGTTGTGCTTGTAGGAGGAGCAGGTAAAGGAGGGAAGGAGTGGATCCCTCACTGGGAGGACAGGACATAGTAGATCAGGGGCACTGGAGTTAGGAGGAGAAAGTTGAGCTCTTCCCTGGCATCCCGACTTCAGCCAGGACCTTGGGTGCTGTCCTAGTGCTCTGGTGTTGACTGCTCTGGAGGGAGGTTAGATGTTTCCAGGGACTGAAGTTACCTGCTGCAAGTGATGGGTGGACCAGGTGGTGTGAGGTGGGGCCAGCCAGGGAGGAGGTGACCCTGATAAAAGATCACAGCTGCCACCAGGGAGAGGGACACAGCTTTCTGGTAGCTGGAAGCTGGGAAGGACAGACACTTCCCTGGGCTGGGAGCACAGGAGTGGGCAAAGAAAGGGGGACTACCCGAAGGGGCTGGAGGGGAGCTGGGGAACAGAGAGTGCGGTCTTCTCTGGAGGGGCCCATGGGGAGACATGTGGGAGAGGCTAGCGTGACTCCCAGGAGAGAGGGAGGCAACAGTGCTGGGAAGATGAGAGAGAACAGAAAAGAAGGCCCAAGTCCAGGGCCCAAGGAGACAGGATGGCTGAGCAGTGTTTCTTTTAGTGCAATGGTCAAGAAACTCCATAAACAGGCACTAAAAATGATAATAATCCAGGTACAGATCCAGGCTCCAATGGGGGCTCCACAAGTGCCCAGACTCGGATTCCTCCCGCCTGGTCACTCTGCCATGCCTTGGTTGATGGGCCTAGAATGGCTGCTCCAACTCCCTCTGTCCCAACTGCATCCCACCTAGCAGCACAAGGAAACTGAAGAAGAGGAGTGGGCCTGTTCGCTTCAGAGCTCTTACTCAGAATTCCCCATTAACAGCATGTGGCTGTTAACATCCCATAGAGGAAGCTTACAAACAAGACCAGACATAGCTGTAAAGAATGCTGAAAAAACACAGGCTGCCACACACCAACTAAAAATGATCCCACTGAGGGTGAGGGGGAAAATGGATCTATAGAGGGGCAACTAGAGAGGTATGACAGCAGAGAGTTTTCTCTGATCTTATTATCTATAGTTTGCAAACTGTATCCTATGAATTGACGCAAGATTTTTCTCCCCTTTTTAAATCAGTACACATGTGTGATGCATTACTATGTCCCTCCTGGGGAACAGACACATCCACAGCATTTCTTGGTCCTTCTTTTTTTTTTGGTACCAAGGTTTGAATTCAGGACCTTGCGCTTGCCAGGCAGGTGCTTATGCTGCTGCTGAGCTCTCTCCCTGGCCCGGTTGATCTTTTTTAAATGAAAAGTACTGTCTATTATCTGTCCTATGCCAACCATGCTGTGCTTTCCTGGGCAAGTCTGAACTCCTTGAATGGACTTAGCTATCTCCACTCTTGAAGGAGATGTTGGAAACTGTTGTTAGCCTGGGTGCTATGGGATAGCCCAAAAAGGCCTGGGGTTGGTGGATCCTGGGAGCAGTTTTGCTGGGAGAGAATTTAAGGCTATATTGGTCAGCTTTCCCATCACTGGGATGAAGTACACAAGACCCCCAACTTTTGGCTTATGGTTTCAGTGGGTCAGTCATGGCCGGCTGTCTCCAAGGAGAAAAAGCAAGGCAGAAGGGTGTGGCTACGGAAGGCTGTTCATGCTGTGACAGCCAAGAAGCAGAGAGAGGGAAAGGAGGAGCCTGGACAAGAACACAGCTTTCCAGGCCACACCCCACGATCTGCCTCTTCTTAACTTTCCACTCATGAGGATGGCACCCCATGACTGCTCACTCTCCCAGAGCCACACTTCTAGACACACATGGCTTTGGAGGGCCTAAATCACCACGGTGGACTTACACTTGCAGGCCTAATGTACAGGTTCATGAAGCTTAAGTGAGGTCATTATCCTTCAAAGCTGAGCAGCTGAATGAAAGACCTGTTCAGGGCCCTCTCTGCCCTGTTCTATGGTCCCTTTGTCTCGGCTCTGTGGCACAAGTGTGGACTAGAGCACAGAAGGAAAGCAACTGGCAGACTTTGGGGGGTGGGCAGTGCGCCTCCAGCCTCATCCTGACAGCCCCCTGGGCTGCATGTGGCTGCGCCTCCCCTCCCCTGTCCTTGCCGTGGCTGAGTGGGGATTTGGCTGGGCTCTTGCCTGGCACACTCAGACCAATGCCCCCCAGCTCCATCCCCGTAGCTCCCCGCCAGGAGCAGCTAGGATTTCAGAGGCACAGGCTGCAGCTATGTTGGGGCGGGCAGGTGAAGCCAACAGAGCCAGCACTAACCAGGCTCCGCCCGGTATCAGCTTTCCTTTCTGCTGGATGTCTCAGGCCCCAAGCAAACCTGTCTCTCTGTCAGGAGCCAGGGATTTGATACTGTCCTGAATGGAGGTTTTTCATCCCCCAGCTAGTCGTCTGCTTGCATGGCGCCGGCTGCCAGTGCCAAGCTTGGCATGTGAGGCCCTCGATGTGGGAGGAGTGAGTGACTGGGGGCCAGGGCTCGGTGGTCCCTTGTCACTCAGAGCCCGTTCAGGGTGAGGAGGCGTTAGGCCTGGGGGGAGGAGCAGAGGAACAGGCTGGACCAAGAGCTGATGGCTTCTGACATGGACCGGGCTTTGTGCAAACAGAAAACTTCTGTTGGCCTGCTGGTGTCCAGGCTCCTGAGAGCCCCAGAAAGAGCCTGGCCTCAGAGGGAGGGGCCAAGAAAACAGTATAGCACTGAAATCTTATCGACTAGAGGACAAATGAGAAAGGAGACAGTCAGGTGGCATAGGGACCCCCTTGGGTGCCAGCTAGGAGGTAGGTCAGGAACTGAGGACAGCCAGGAAGAATGAGCGTGGGCTGGGCTGGGCCAGCCAGAGAGTTCAGAGTGCTGGACATAGCCCCACCTTGGTGGCCAAGCTGGCCTGCCGTCCTTACACCCACACACATCCTGCCTTGTCCGCCCTGTGCTCTTGGCCAGCGCAAGCTGGGGACTTTGCCCTCATGGCCTTTGATGGCAGGTGTTGGACCAATGACAGAGACAAGTGAGCAATAAACCCGAGGAGGGAGCTGCTAGGATTTCAAAGGACAGAGCGTGCAGCCTGTGCCCTGGCTGCAGAGCACACACCTGTCTCTTCTCAGGTCAAGGCCCGTAGACTTTGAGGGAGGAGAGTCCTTACAGAGGCAACCAGGCCACGGCCAGCCCGGCAGGTGTCTGCCCTGGGGTTGCCTTGGCACGAGTGAGCCTCATTCCTGGCCTCCCAGAGGTAAGGTCTGGGTACAGCATGTACCTTCTGCACCTTGAGCTTCCCCCTGGGCCGGCTTGTGTCTACCAGGTACCTGACATTCACCTCCTGAGTTGCATCTTTATGGTAGTCCCTGGGTCACCATGGGAGGACACAGAGGCCCAGAGACACTGAGCCACTTGTTTAACTATTGCATGGCTTCACTTATATGAGAAAACCAAGGTATAAGTGAGCGTCCACTTTTTCCCTGGGCAAGGTGGTTCAGAAGGCCACTGCGCAGGTAGCGGCCTGAGGTAGCCTTGGCACTGGCCATTCTAATGGCTGTTGAGGAACTCCAGGGGAGGTGTGCAGGAGTCACAGGAACCACCACCTGAGGGCCACCAAGGTGGATCTGCTGCTGGGCTTGTAAGAGTTGGGGGGGCCAGGCTGCCTCTGTCCCCAAGGAGCCCGTAAGACCTGAGGGGACAGGCCGGAGGTGTGAGATGATTCACCCCACCAATCCTGAGCCAGACAGACCCTGCTACCCCCTGCATGGTGGAACTTCTTGGAATCCCAGTTCTTTTTCTGGGAAATGTAGTGTGGCCCCTGGCTCATGGTTGGGGTTTTTTTTTTTCTTTTTTTTAATTTTATGGATTTGGTACAGGGTCCCACTACACAGCTTGGACTCGTAGTGATCCTCCTGTCTCAGGCTCCCCAGCCCTAGGATTCATGGGCTATTGCGGGAGGCAGTGGGGGGAGCACCTGGAGTGAGGTAAAGCTCAGTAAGGATCCGAATTGAGACTCTGGTTCCCATTCCACAGTGAGTGTGGCCATGAGTGATTTCATGTGGGGGTTGTGTGGGACACAAGGTTGGTGGGGGTGTGTTAGGTTCTAGTGCGCCAGGGCTTCCGGTATGCCCATCCTAGCTCTCCTCTTGACAAATCTGGCTCACACCATTTCCTGGGTACAGTCACAACCTCCAACGGGTGAGCGGATCCTACTCCAGCTGGTTGCAGGCACCACCTCCTAGCTTGGACTTCTTCTGGGCCACATTTCTGTGGGTAAGAAAGGGAGTATTAGGCAACTCGGAGAGCTTCTGCCACCACTGGGGACCCCAGAGAGGACAAGAGAACACCTGGGGTCTGGGCCCAAGGGTTGGATGATGGAAGCTCAGGGTATGCGTAGAACAGGATCCTTGCCTCCGTGGGCCTGCCCACAGGCCTGACCTTCTGCTAGGTCACTATAGGTCTAAAGCTTCCCTGCTATCCAGCCAGACCTCTACCCACAGGGTAGCTTTGGTGGCTCTACATCCAGATTCCTCAGTGACGTGGTGTGAGGTTTGTCCTTACCCCATCATCTGATGATGGCTCCCATGGGATGAACCATGGAGGTGACCTACGCATGAGCCCATCCTTTCCTTGTTGTCCTTGCTACCTGCGTGCCCATGGTGCTCTTAGGCTGTGGTCGCCTCCTTGATAACTTGTCCCAGGCTCAGCTTTTGGCCCTTGGCTCTGACTCTTGCCTCCTCCCTCAGCCTGGCTGCCTCATGCACATTCCCAGCACTGGGGAAGTCAAGCCTCCTTTGCAGTTCTGGATTGGACCGTGACACTTTGCTCTCTGGAAGTTGCTTCTTGAGGAGCCAGAAATGGGGAAATAATGAAACGGCCCTGATGGGGCTTCAGGAGGGACATCAGGAGGCTCCTTGTGACCTCCTGGACTGGGGTGTGCCAGCTGTGTACTCTGCGATGACACTAATCGCTGCATCTGCAAGCCCTCCTGGGGCTTGTCAGGCGAGATTTGCTTTCTGGGGGCTCCGTCATCGGAGACCTCGTCTCTGCCTGCTGGAGTTTGTCATACTCTGGCTCTTCATAGGAAAACTGCCTAATGCCAGGGCAAAAGCAAGGCAATAAAATATTCATGCGCTGAGGCTGGAGGGTGGAAACAGAAGTGGAGTCCTAAATTAAAGCTGCGCATAGCCCCAGACAAAGGCACAAGCCCTTGTGGCAGATGTACCCAGGCACGCGGGGTGGGCAGGGACAGCACAGCCTTCAGCAGGCACGAACGCCTATGCCTGTGTGCATGCAGAGTACCTGCACACATGCGCAGGAGTGCAGCACTAGCCACACAAAAATGCGTGCACACGCACACGCACACATGCTTGCCACTGCGGGGGTGCACTCCCACAAATGCACCCTTCGTGCACCTGAGAAGCCTCACCACATGCTGCCTGGCTGTGCCTATTCTCCCATCACGTAACAAGAACTGACATCTTCCTAGCTGGCGGACCGGGGATAGAATTGCTCATCAGCGTGGCCCTGACTCTGAGCAAGTGCTCCCTGTCTGTGTCCCAAGGAAGCTCCGTTCTGTCAGGCAGAAAGCAGCCGCTGTGCCAGGGCAGCAGGGGAGGCTGACTCAGAGGTGAGTTACACAACTCCGCTCTGCTCAGGAGGGGGGAGGATGCAGAAAGCTGGCTAAGAGGAGGGCTGCAGGCTGATGCTTCTAGAAACTTCCACGGTCCTAGACTGCTGGAGGCCCTCTGGCTGAGGGCAGCCTGCAGAAGCAGCTGTGTGGGTTCTCACCGTTACTCAGAGCACCTCTTGCAAGGAGGAAGGGGTGCCTCGAGGGTCACTTTCCCACTGAGTTGCAGCCTTCCGTACTCACTCCTGCCTGTCTGGCCTGCTGCCCAAGCACCGCTACACCCACACAGGGAGGAAGCAGGCTGGCTCCAGGCTGGCAGCGTGGTACCTAGTTATCCTGCGTCTGCCAGGGTGATCCTACCTTTCGATTGTTCTAGCAGCCCAACAGAGCACCTCATGGCAGAAGGACAAAGGTCAGATCTAAGACTTGCAGCTGTCTCCCTCCTAGACCTCCTGTAAGAGTGACAACATCTCCTGTTCCCTGGGTTCTGTGTTTTTTTAGGTCCTTTTCTGCTCACATCAACAGAACACTGTCTAAGGGCCAGGCACCGGGGTGACAGAGCCAGCTGCCCCAGGACCTCACAGTCCACAGGGGGTAGGAGGGGGGCAGGGAGAGTGGGGACAATTGCAATTTGATGATGAAGGAGGCAACTCTAGCTGGACCAGGAAGGTTAAGTCAGTTAGAGGAAAAAAGAGGCTCTGTGTGTATGTGGGTGGGTGGGAGGTGGAGAGGGAGGAGGGAGAATTGAATTCTGAGCAGAAAAGCAGCATTCATTAAAAAGGGCATGGTTCCCCACACAGAAAATTGTAGACTAGGGGTTTGCAAACTACAGCCTACAGACCTAACCCAGCCTACTTCCTGTTTTTGTAAATAAAGTTTTATTGGCACTCGGCCGCGCCCATTCATTTATGTTCCTTCTCTAGCGAAGTCCAGTACTCACAGTCCGGGCCTCAAAGCCCCAAATATTGAGTAGCTGTAGAAAAAGTTCACCTACTTCCATTCTAGTCACATCTGTGAATTACAGAACCCTCTGGAAAATTCCCATACCAACCACAAAATACCTAGAGCCCACGGTGGAAGTCTAGAATCCAACATGGTCTGTTAAGAGTTCTCTGGAAGAGTGACATTTGTATCGGGACTTAGAAGTTTACAGAGAGCTTTTGCATCAATTATCCCATTTAATCCTCCAATGAGCCCGTGTGAGGTTAATGGTAATTTTATCCCAATTTTGCAGATGAAAAAACTAAGACAAAGGGAAATTAAGGGGCTTGCTGAAGACCACATGGCTGGGAGGTAGCCCAGCCCTGGCAGCCCGATTCTGACATTCCGCGCGCTTTCCGCCGCATTATCCTGCAGCTGTTCCTCTGTCACACATTCCACCGCTTAGCTGCTCCCCTCCAGTCCGCTTCTCCCTTCTCCTTCCTACCATCCCTGCTGCCGCTCAGGAAGCCTGTTGTCCACCACGCTTGGAGGAGCACCAAATTTCCTTTCTGCATCTGTTTGCTGGGCCCATGCTCCCTGGGATGCTAACGAACAGTGACAGATGAGCTCCAATTGGCTGGCGCTTGTGAAGAGCCACTGGACCAGGTAATTCCAGTCCACCTCCCCAGAACTCCATCTTGGAGGGAGCCCAGCGTGGCAGCGATGGCCCTGCTGGAGGTGGCCGGGTTCCTGCCCTGGGGAGCTGTGAGGGAACCTACTGATCCCCTGAGGGGCAGCTGTAGACACCCTGAGCAACCACTTCGGAGCACAAAGGTTGCAGATCCCTGCACTCGCAGAGGTTTACAGGAGCAGCGCCTAATGGAATTACATCCTGCTTATTAGATACAAGGACCTGAAACGTGGCTGTGTTACATCAGGCTTTCTGAAGGCCCCTGCCCCCCTGCCACACACATGCTCATTTCCTGCAGTTCCGTGTACTGCAGACTAGAGCTCTACATGCTGTGGGTAACACACTTAGCTCGATAAAATATAATATACGACGGGATCATATTTAACAAGGAAAACAGGGCCCAAATGGACAGAGGAGCAGTGTGGCTGGGTTGCCATGGAAACCCCTTGTTCGGAATTTCCTGACTCCTAGGAGATTACATTTTCAACCTTAATGCCGTATTAACATAAGCTTTGGCACTTAATGTCTCTGTTTTTCACCTCTCCCCTCTCCCTGTGCTTATAGGCAAAAAGAAGCCCCAATGAGCTCTGAGGACCAGACACACCGAGCCGTTGCTCCCTGAGCCAGCTGGAACTGGCCACCGTGCCAGGGCGAAGTGCTCTGCCGCTTTCAGAGCGTGCCACATCCATTATCTCCCGTGACCCAGAGCGAGGCTGCCAAGAGGAGCCGGTGCGAGGTCGGCGGTTGCTCTGCGCGCTGCCCCCAAGCGCCTCTCGCGCCCCTGCGCTCCTCTCGCTCTCAGGCTGCTGCCCTTCTCATCTCTCGCGGGGACACCGCAGAGCTTCGTGCCCGGCTGCATCCCAGCCATGCCCTCCTGTCTCCTCCCGCTGTCCGGAGGGTCCTTCCGCTCGGCCCATTTGTTCATCCTACAATCGGCTCAGCAGCTTTCCTCAGCCCTCAGCAAGCGCGGACGCCAGTCCCCGCTCCTTACCCTGCAGGGGCCTGTAGACGCCTCTGCAGGAGTTTCCGCCAGAGCCCGCTCTGCCCTCGAGGCCCTCGGGGCAATGGTGTGCTTCGCCAGTACACCAAGTGCTCTCCTGGCAGCCAGGGCCCCTGGAAGCCCCCGATTTAGTCTGAAGCTTCCTTTACACCTCAGCTCAGCACCACCCCCTTTGGGGTGTAGGGTGCTTCCCCGTCCACCTCATTGCCACCTGGCTCCCACACCGCTTGACCTGAGCGGACTGAGTACCTTACCACTTGCCGGGCCCCTTGCCTCCTCCATGCCCCCATGCCAAGCTGGCGGCCACGCCTCCTTTCCTCCTGCTCAGCTCTGCCAGCCAGAGGGTTTCCGGAATCTCGCGGGTGCTCAATTGGCATGGGCAAAGGTGAATTTCCGAGAGCGGACACGGGGAGGAGAGACAGAAGGCCCCTGACCTGCCGAGCAGCCTCACGGGGTCCATCCCTGCCGCCCTGTCTGCTCACCTCTGTGTGGTCTGGGATCTTGGGGCCCCTGCAACCCACCAGCTGTCTGCAGCGCTGCACGAGTCTTCTCGCCACCAAATCCTTCTTCCCACGCCTTCTCCATGAGTGTGCCGTAGGCTTCGGCTGGCTGGGGCTGCCCGCTATAGAAGAGGGAGGCTCAGAGACCACCACACGCACCGCACCCACGGAAAGGTCTCACTCTTCCCTACCATCTTGTCATTTCTTTAAAACTAAAGGGCAAGGGCTGGCCAGATAGCTCAGCGGACTAAAGCGCCTGCTTAGGCAGAGCACAGTGGCTAGAGTTCGATCCCTGGCGTGCTGTGCCCGCCCCGCCCCGCCCCGCCCCCGGGGTGCGCGGAGACTGCGATTACACTGGGCGTGGTGGCGCGGGCCTGTAATCTCAGAGCTAGGGAGGCTGAAAACAGAAGAATTATTGTAAATCCGATCTACATAATAAGACCTTGTACTGAATACAATCAAGCAATCAGTAAATAAATAAAGCTAATGGGCAGGGAGGGGGCTGCAGGGCATGGCCATCCTCGGAGCAAGCTCCTGCCCTGGTGTTTTGGCGTAAGGACCAGGGAAGCCGCGTGGCAGCTGGGAATCTTCCCTTTCCAACCAATGCCTTAGGCTGACTGGAGCCCTGCTCTAATCCCATCCTCCTGGAGCCTCAGAATGGGGCACAGGGTGGAATAAGGGTGATTGCAGAATTGAGTACATGTGAGTATGCAAAAGAGCTCATCCTGGGGCTGGCAGGTCCAAGTCCAGAGGTAGAAAGGGGAAGACACACCAGAAAGCCCCAGGAGGATCCCTGAGAGGACAGAGCCAGCAGCTGGTGTGGTTTTTTATCTGTAAGCCAAGGAAAGATGGGCATCACTGGAGATAACTCCCACTCCCTTCTCTGGCACCCCAGCTTCAGGGTTTGGACTCTAGAACAGGGTTTCAAGCCATCCGGTTCATGGCCATCTGTTACCTAGACTGCTCCAGGAAACAAATAGAGTGAGTGTATAGGAAGCCAGGGGGAAGCCCGGCAGGCTGTGGGGAGAGAAACAGGAGGCTTACCCTGCTCAGTCCCTGTCCACCGTGCCGTGTGCCTGGCCCTGACTCTGCTTCTCACTCTGGCCTCCCTGGCTCCTCTCTGCCTCTGTGCTGACCGCCTGTGCTACTGTCTGCTCTGCTCCATCTCCCCCGTGTGTCGTGTTTCGACTGTGGCTCCACAGCCTGAGCTCCCTGGCTCCCGCTTCATTGAGGCCTTTCCATGGCAGCCTCCCCCCGGGCATGGGCCCTGTAGCAGCTCGCCTCTGTCTGTCTAGTGCACTGCGCAGGCAGCTCTCATCACCCTTCCCTGGGTCTGGGGTGGGGTCCACGTTGGGCATCAGAGGGGAAGGTCCAGGGTCACAGCATGTACAAGGGGTAGGGGCAGCACTGAACTCAGCTTAGAGGGGGCCAGAAACAACAATGGCAAATGAGCTGGGATGGAGGGGATTCCAGAAGGAGGGGACACAGCTGCATGGCGCTACAGGGACAACCGGTAACACTTGTGTGTGGAGTGCAGATGAGAAAATAGTATCAGTGCTCAATTCAATAACTAGGCCGTGGGAAGTAGGAGGATATCTTGTTTTTGTTTTTTTTTTTTTAAATGCACTCCCGAATGTGTAAGAGTAGTGGAGGACAATACCCCCAATGTAACACTGGAATAATTCTGTAATACAAGGTGCAGGGCAAGATTCGGAAAGCCAAGGAGATTGCACGTGAGCAGGTGGTGATTGAAGACTGGGCACTGATTTTAGCTATTTATTTATTCATTATTTATTTGGTACATGGTCTTGCTTTGCAGCTCAGACTCACAGTGATCTTCCCGTCTCTGTCTCCCCAGGGCTGTGAATACAGGCATGCACTACCGCGTCCAGTTTCGGTGGCCTGCGTGGGTTCCAGGGCTGGCACTGCAGGTGGCACTGCGGATTGAACTTGGGTCCTTGAGCTTGCCAGGCCGGTGCTCATGCTGCTGAGCTATCTCCCCAACCCTGTGCATTTGAAATGAAATCCAACTCAAAATTCTAAAGAAGAAAACTCTAAGGTTGCGGCTCTTTTTATTTTATTTTTTAAAGCAGCTCTATAGAGGTCTACTTGCCACATCATCAACTGAAAGTGCGTGTGCTTTGCTAATTTTTTAAACAGAGAATGCATGCAACCATCACGTCTACATGTCTCTTCCTGCTCCTATAACTCTCACCTGTCATCCCTTCCTGCTCCCCGTTCCAGGCATCTGCGTTCTGCTACGGTAGATTAATTTGCATGTGCTAGACTTGCACATGCATTGTACCACACAGTATGCACTTCCTGTGGTCTGGTTTCTTTCACTCAGGATAATTATTTTGGGATTCATCCATTTTGTAGTAGGAATCATTTATTCATTCTTTTTGTCCACAGAGTAGTATTCCACTGAATGGATGTACCACATTTTCTTTAGCCATTCTCCTGTTGATGGATACTGTCATTGGTTCTGCTCTTTGGAGGTTATGAACAAGCTGCTGTGAACTTTCCCATACACGTCTTTGTAGGGCATGTGCTCTTTATTTTTCTACCAGGGAATTGAATGGTTGGGTCATTCAGTACGTATATGTTCGGTCATTAAGAAACTGCCTGCCTATTTTACAAGGTGGTTACACTGCCAGCCGTGAGGGCACTAGTTTCTCCGTATCCCTGTCTCAGTGTGGACTGACATGATTTTGCAGTCTGGCAGGCATGCCAATGGCAGCTTACTATGTTTCCACATGCGTCTCCCTGATGACTGACTGATGGTTTGAGAGGAACATCAAGCTGCACTCTCTCCCTCCTTCCCTGACACCTGTGCCCCTCCTGGGCAAAGAGGTAGTGCAGTGAGCGTGCACAGCGCAGTGACTGTGGCCCTGCGGCTGCACCGGGAGGAGGGTGCCTGTCCCCATCTGATCACGTAGCCATGGCCTGGCCCAGATGGAAGGCTGCAGCTCTGACCCCAGTGCTCAGGACCTTACAGACCACGTCTACAAGCTCGGGTGGTGCAGGGAGCCCCAGTGCAGCGGGTCGTGTGCAGCAGCCAACGCTGGGGCTTTCCCCAGGGCCTGAGCTTACCAGACACATCAGCTCCTAGCTCCAGGCCTTTGTCCGTGCAACAGCTTGGCAAGTGTCACCCTGGTGCCCAGTCCTGTGACCAGCAAATGTTTCTGGTGGACACTGATCTGTCCTTGGGTTATTGCTACTCGGAGTGACATCACAGCTCCCAAACCTGACGTTCAAGGTCTCTTTGATCAGGTCCTCAAATTTGGGTTTTGCCTCCTATCCTTCCTCCTAACCTGTCCTTGAAACCCATTCCATACCTGTATCCACCTATGCTTCACCAGGGCCGGCGGGCTTTGGGCCCCCTGATGTCACGACACCATTGCACGCCTGGCCTAGCACCTCTCATGCGCCAGTGTTGGTACAGTGAAGGAGCTGAGTCTTCCGGACAACCTTTGCTACTCCGTTTGGGAGCTAGCCATACACATGCGATTCACAAATCACTCCCAGGGCTGGAGGTGGCACCTGGCACATTTGAGAAAGTGCAACCCCTTTCCCACCTTGCCTGTTGCTACCTAGAAGAGCCACTGCACTGTGAGACCATGTGGCCCAGAGTTTAAACACTCCGACCAATTAGTGTCTCAGGGCGCACCATCTTGGTCGTGCCGATCTCTTGGTCCTGGTGGGCTCTTTGCCTTCTTTCTTTCCTCTTTTTTCATTCCTGTTCCTACAGCACTTACCCATCTGTACCTCCGCTGCAGAGCAGTTCCCACTGGAAATGCCGTGAAACCTTTCAAATAAAATATTTAACGTGTGGATCTGGTAATTTTATGTTGTGAGTTATGAAGCTTCTATTTGGGTCCCACCTTTTATTAAACCTCAGGGTTCTGCTTTGGTCTCTGATGATATTACGTGGCATCAAAATTAGACATATTTTTACAGGGGGCTCTACTATTTGTTGTGACTTGGTAATGCTAATGTTTAAATTTTGACTCTTTTTACTGCTGATTAAACCTCTAAAGACTACAGCAGAATTTCCGCTTCACTGCTAGAAGAAAAGAACACAGCACGGTTTGTGTTGGGGAGATCACTTGAAGAATGTGCGGGAAGGTTGCTGCATCTATGAATAAAGCAAGGCATTATCATTTTTAATAGGAATTAAACAGCTAGAGGGAGAAGTCGGCAATGCTGCGATCAGTGCAAAGGAAAACAATCTAACAATTTTAATTAACTGTATTTTAATAGCTTTAGTTATAATTGAATAATTTAAATACCAAGGGAAACAGTTAAATCTCCTAAAAGCCTTTTTTTTTATTTACATTTTAAATACAGTTCACGGTGAAGTGATGACAGTGTGGGCTGGGGGCAGTGGCAGGACAGCTACCAAGGCTGGGCAAGTTGGGAGGAGGAGATTGGGAGCCAGCAATCCCCAAGCAGGGCTCACACGCCTCACGCTGTGGCTGGGGTGGCCTGCGTAAGGATGGGGACAGCTCTGGCAGCAAGGGGACCCTGCCTGCCCAAGGCCTGCAGTGCCTCTGGTATCACTGCCCCCAAGCAATGGGAGCTGGTGTGAGACTCCACCCTCAGGGTTCCAGGGGGATTTATTGCAGACTTCCAGGGCTGTAATAAACCAGGAAAAGTAACAGCTGACACTCCAGGGCTTCTGGAAAGTTTAGGGCTGGAGGCAATGGGAAAGGAGAGCGGGAGGCTTCTCTATCTTGCAGGTTTTCAGCAAGAGGAGAAAGATGATAAACAAACTACCGAAGAAACACATCTAGGGCTGGCCAAATAGCTTAGTGGATTGAAGCACCTGCAAGCAGGCGCAGGGGCCAGGTGTTCGATCCTGGGGGCTTGCTGTGCTGTCCTTGCCCCCAGGGCATGCTGAGACTGGCAATTGAGACTGGATGTGGTGGTGTGTGCCTGTAACCCCAGCTCTTGAGAGGCTGTAAACTTCAGATTGCTATGAGTCTGATCTAGTAGTGAAACTCTGAACACTCTGTAGACCCTTCCCTAAAAATACAAAAAATACAAAAAAAAAAAAAAAAGAAAAGAAAAGAAAAGAAAGAAGCACATCTAAGCTCTGACACAGCACTAAAGGAAACCAAACAGGGTGCTGAGGAGAGACAGCAGGGTGGGGAGACAGGCTTAGGGCAGGTTATTAGGGCTGGTAGGGAGCTGATGTGTAGCAGAAGGCTTTGAGAAGGATGGGAGGGGGCTGGTGCTGAAGCCTGAGGCTGGGCAGGTAGAGCGTCCAGTCCATCAGAAAGCACAGCATGTGCAAAGGCCTTGGGGCATCTTAAAGGCCTGGACAGGAGCTTGCTAGAGGACAGGAAGGGGAGGAGGGTGCAGGGGGGGTGCACAGGGAGTGGTGCTGTCTGGAGAGTGAGTGTAGAAGATCACACTGCTGTCTGCCCACCCCCAGCACTGGGATGGGTTTTTTCTCCCTTCACTTTGTGAGCCTGTCCAAGGCTATGTCTTTCCTGGTCTACGACTGACCCCGTAGCCCCAACTGCTCTGTACCCCTGCCCTGTGCCTGCAGTCCCAGTGTCAGAGCTCTAGCAGCCAAACCCTGGACTCCCCTAAACCTCTGAGAGCCACCTTTGCTCCTGTGGGTGCCGATGGGGGGCTGGGTTGTAACAGAGCATCGCCCAATCTCTGTCAGATGCTGAATGTAGAGCTGCCCCTCCCAGACTTCGTGCATCCCATTGGTTGAAGATGCCCAGCCAGCAGAGGCCATGGCCACTGTGTCCAAGCAGAGGGCTTGCTCTGTTCCTCACTAGCCGGCTGAGAAAGCCCCAGAGCTTGTAGCCACTCCAATCCTAGGAGGGGAAAACATCTGTCATGTGCAGTGATGGAGCCTGGGAGATGGACTCCACCTGGGTCAGTGGCCGGTCACAGTAGGCACTGCTAATGGACAGGGCTCTGTGCTGCCCCTCCTCCATGAGGACCTGAAGCCCCTGCAGCCCCATGCTGCCCTGCGAGGCCCCTGCCGTTTCTTGCAGGGGAAAGGCCATTGTGCAATGGGGACCCGGCAAGGTAAAGAAGGGCAGAGGAGCTGCTCCTTGAACAGTTTCTTTACCCCTTGGGAACCCCAGAGGTTACACACAGGGCCCCCCGAGGGGGGGGGCTGAGCTCAGACTCCACCATGACAAAGCAGGGGGCTGCACCGCTAGGCCTGCACCTGCCTTCCGTTCACCAAATGATGCCCTTTGTCCCAGAGGGGATGTGGAGGGATGAAGACCTGCGGACACAGAGTCAAGCAGTGCTGGGAGGAGCAGCAGAGACAAAGACACCTGCGCTGAGGAGCAACTGTGCACCTGGCGCTGGGCTTCCTGGGTGCCGTCATGCCAGCCTGCAGTCCCATCCGTTGGCCTGACCTCTGGTGGAGGAATGTCTTTCCAAGCCTGGCGCTGTTCTCTCCACAGGGTCACTCGAGGCCTTGCTCTGTCTGTTACCCACCCAGACTTTTCCCTCTCCTGGTTCTGCCTTTTGCCCCTAGATGTGAGCCCCGGTGTACCTCTGATGACCACCCACACAAACAGGAGCTCAGAGTCACCCCCCTCGGGCAGCCAGGATGCAACACCGGCCCACGTCATCCGTGACAAATGGAACACTTCTTCCATCAATCCACTTCCGATTCCGCTTCCGCGCCTAGCATATGTGGGTCATCAGGATGGGGAGGCCGATGAGTGAATCATGTTCCTTGTGCTTTTATCTGCCTGGGACCAGACACAGAAACGTTCTTGAGGGCCTAGGGAGAGAGGTGTCCCCCCAGGAGGCCCAAACACTCTTGTCTCTGTGAATAGAACCTGGGTCCTAGCATGCGAGCGTAGTGCCTGGCAGCTGTCCGAGGCTCTGCGGCCCCTGGGATAGGTGTGTCTGGTGGGAGGCGGTCATTCTGGAGACAGTGAGTCAGAGAGCTCTTGTCAGGAGGAGGAGGAGGCGTCCTCAGGGGCAAGTCCAGAGCGTCTGCAATCAGGCAAGGATGAGGTCTGGCGGGTGGGTGTGTCATCCTCCCAAGCCTCAGTTTCCCCTCCAGCCTTGGGAAATGGGTCTCCTTTTGGAACCATGCCCCAAGGATGAAAGACACATTTTGATGTGTGAGAGCCGAAGGGCAGAAAGCCCATCCGCCCCAGTCTTTATACTGCATATACGATATACTTCCAGGTTACAATGTGTACTTCCGGGTTGCAGACACCTCTCAGGGCCACAGTTGTGCCTGGAAAATATGCTGATTAAAAAAAATGTCCCATTCCTAGCAGGGCATGAGAGTGCACGCCTATATTCCCAGTACTCTTGGATGCTGAGGTAGGAGGACTGCATACTCAAGCTCAGCTTGGGTGACTTAGAAAGATCCTGTCTCAAAGTAAAAAATAAAGAAAAAAGATTGGGGATGTAGCTGAGTGTGAAAGCCTTGGTTTCAATCTGCAGAACAGGGGTGAGGGGAATATCCTGTTCCTGCTCACGAAGGGAAGAGGAATTACATCCTGGAGGAGGTTTGCAGTGGAAGTCTGGGAGGTGTGTAGGGCATGTGGGGAGGACTGGGGGTGGGTGGAGGGGGGCACCGTCTGGAGGGCACCGTGTGAAGTCTCTGCCCCTGGTGAGACCAGCGCTGTGAGCGCTGGGCCGCTCTTAGCCGGTTCAGGCTCCCAGACGGCGCTCTGGCTCCCGTCGTCCTGACATCTGAACCAGGAGGCAGGAGGCAGGTGCTGCTGGCCCGGACAGGGGAAATGGCAACCAGATGTGGGAGCACCAGGGCAGGATGTGCGGGGATGGCTGGGGAGCTGCGCGCCTGCTGGCCACAACCCTGCTCCCTGGGGAGCCCAGGGCCTGCCGAGACCTCTGCAGAGAGAAGCTTGTGGCAGAGGCTAAGAGCGTGGGCTTCCATGTCCTGTTGGCCTCAGCGGGGATCCTACTGTGCCCCTTGCTGGTCGTGTGACGTGGGGTAAGTTAACTCGCGTTGCATGTTCCAAGTGGAATGGCTTTGACAAGCAGAGCTCTGAAGGGTGGGTGTTGGCGTGGGCCGGGGTCTTGGCATGGGCCGGGGTCTGGCACGGTGCTCTCCGTGTGCTCTCCAGCATAACCCTGGTATCTGCAGACTCTTACTCGACTGCCGAGACCCAACCCGGATGCTCCTTTCTCCGGAAGGCTCTCCCACCTAGCTAGCAGACAGTGCTAGGCACAGGCCTTGTCTGTAGCATGAACCAAATCCCGGATGCGTAAGGGTTATTTGCTTGATTCCTGTTGCTTTTTTGGACTAGGAGTACAGGAGGCCAGCAGAAACCAGGGAGCAGTACAGGGTGACGTTTGAGGTCTGGACCCAATCACGGGTGGGTTGGGATCCCAGGATGTGTCAATTTTTGTGTGTCTTCATGAACTCACCTCCTCTGCGCTTCTGTGTCTTTATCTATTAATCTCCAGAATTGTGAGGCTGCCAGAGATGCTGGACATAGGCAGCTTGGCACAGTGCCTGGCACCCAGAAATCCCTTGGGGATCAGGCACTGGTGGAAGCAGACTTCATTCCTTGCCTCTGTCTACCCCAGTGCCTGGCCCAGCTAGCTACTCTGCCTCCATTATTAACAGAATAAAATCAGTTCCTTGTTCCAGGATTCAGGCTTCAAGTCTATCAAATGGAGAAAGCAAACTCTTCAGGCCTGCTCCACATCAATTCTGTACACACACAGATGGGGCAACCGAGGCCCTCCCAGGGAGGTGAGGTGAAAGCACACCTAGGAGCACACAGGGATCCACAGCTTTGGGGGCGAGTGGGAATTTGTCCTGGTGAGTGCTGCAGGTCACAGATTTTCAATAGCCGGTTTCTTCCCCTCTGAACCATTTCTGGGTAGAGGAAATATCAAGGTGTGTGATGTCAAGGCAGTTAAGTAACCCAACCAGCTGTGCAAACATCTGGAAGCAGTAGGGACAAAGCCCCCAAGTATAAGCAGGGATCAGAGCATCCAGATGTCTCCGGGAGGTTCCCTGACTACCTGCAGAGGTCCGGCTAGGGGAGGTGGAGCTCTGGCCCAGCCGCAGTGTATGCCCTTTCTTTGCCTCGCTGGCACAGCTCTGCAAAGCGAAGGCGGAGGACAAGAAAGCCACTGTGTCCAGTGTGGGCGATGCTGGAACGCAGAAGGAGGCTTAGGAAAGTCCCACTAACGGCACGTTAGCAGCAGCTGGAAAGAGCTGGTAGGACCCACAAGGGCTCTGCCTATTTTCACTCTTTCCCCCAGGTGAGAGGGGCAGACGTGGCCATGACCCAGGTCCCTGGCTGCTTTCTCCTTCCAAGCAAGTCTTCATGACCCATTGAGGCTGGACAGGGACTTGGGTCCCAGAGAGGGAAGTCACATGGTTGAGGTCACGCAGCTGGAAGGGGAAGGAGTCAGGGCCGGGAGCCAGGCTCCCAGACTCCAGGCCCCGCTGGCTGCCCCATAAACCAGCTGCCCTCTTGCAGGTAAGCTTGTAGATGTTTATAAAGAAACATTGTTGTTATAGGTAATTACAGAAGTGGCCTTGTAAGGGACGGGAAAACACAGAAGCGCAAGGCAGATTTGGCAAAGCATTTACCTGGAGCTAATCCCTGATTCACTCTCTCTCTCTCTCTCTCTCTCTCTCTCTCTCTCTCTCTCACACACACACACACACACACACACACACTGAAGTGCACGCAGACATGTGTGCACACACGCACATGGTATCCAACTCCTTTGGTTTATTTTTGCCTTTTTTCCTCTGCAGTCCCTTGCCAGGTGTGGTCTGTGGTGTCCTGGGCTCACACTTGGTACTCTGCATCCAGAGACCTCAAGGTAAAGGGGAATCTGAGCTGGGTTCATCCACCAAAAATGAGGGGCAGCTTCTCTGAGCCTCTCTTTTTCCATCTGCAAAATGGGTTATACATGTACCTCTCAGGGAAGCAGATTCCACCAGAGGTGTAGTCATGCTTTCTAAAGGCTTTGTCGTCCCTGCTGCTCAGAGTGAGTCTGCGGTGGGTGTTTGGTGTGGTGAGAAAGGAGGGGGATTGGCTTCTGCGTCAGCCACTGTGACTCCTCTCTTAGACGCCAACAGAGCTTCCTTGCTTTTCCCAAGTCTTTCACCTATGTCACTGCACACAGCTGCGAAGAAGAGGCCCCTGCTTCCCAATTCTGATGCCGT
This sequence comes from Octodon degus, assembly GCF_000260255.1. Lineage (NCBI taxonomy): Eukaryota > Metazoa > Chordata > Mammalia > Rodentia > Octodontidae > Octodon > Octodon degus. The sequence goes on along the minus strand of NW_004524581.1, from coordinate 17,758,689 downwards.
GGGCAGTGGCATAGTCCTGAGTATAGGATGGACCTTCAGGGGGACTGGCCGCAGGCCCACTTCCATGAGCTTCTTCAGCTTTACCTGAAAGTCACGATGCTCATCTACTAGATTTTGGGTCTCAAACATAGTGAGGCTCCAGATGCCCCTGGTCCATGGGCTGGAAGCCCCCCTACACCTCCCTGAGCTCCTCACCCTGAATGGGGTGTGTTTTTGTGCCTGATACAGAGGATGAGACTGGACCCCTGGCACTCAAGTGATGCCCTTAGAGATATATGCATGGGAGAAGGCTCTTGGGACGTCATGGTGGCTGCTGTGAGCTGTGGCTTGGTGCCTGTGCTGCTGGCAGACTAGGGGCTATGGGGCCTGGGCTCCCCTCTTTCCCCTCCAGTTGCAGGTATTGGGTGGGGGGAACGAACCATCCTTGCTACTTGACCCCTGTCCTCATGCCAGGCAGAGGTGAGGACATCACTCATCCTGGAAGCTGGTGAGGAGGCTGCAGCCAGCAGTCAAAGCTAGTTGGCCGCACATCTTCTTGGGGTCCATATCAGGGTTACACTGGGCCTGAGCTCAAGAGTCAGATGTTGGGCAGCTCCTGAGGCTTCGGAGAGGCCGGGGGGCTCCTCTGTGCCAAATTTTACCTCCAGAGGTGACCCATATGGGGGTCCCCAGCCCCCCATGATGCCCTCCTCTGTAGGTTTCAGACAGACGGCCCCTCTGTGCTTTATCCGTCTGACCTGGCGGTGTGGCTGGGGTCTTCACGCTCTCTGTGCCTTACCTCGCACATGTACATCTTGGTTCCGATGACGCATCTCCCTGTTGGTAAAAGGAAAGTGTTCAGAAGTCTGTTTAAGTGTTGGAGGACTTAGGGCCAGGAAAATAGGTGACCTTTGTCCACAGTGCCAGGGCCATCAGGGGCCAGGGAAGAAGGATGCAACAGACAGTAAGAACTTTTCTCGGAGGAAAGCACAATGGCCAAGAACAGGCCCCAGGGTCATGGCCAAGGTCATACGCTGTTCACATGGCATCTCCTACTCCAGGCAGTGGCTCGTAGTCCCGTGGACTCCCTCAGGCACAAGGGAAGGAGAATCCCTACGTCTCCAGCACTGTCTTCACCCCAGTGTGCAGACCCTCTGAACTTCGTGGACAGGAGCTCTGCCCGTGGCAGGGGCTGTGGGAGTCACCCCCATCATGAGGTGTTCATTTCCAGCGCCCAGCTCCAAGGTGCTGTGGCAACCCAGCAGAGTCCCTTTAGTGGGTCTTGTCAAGCTGGTGGGATAAGGAGGCCCCACCTCTGGGGACAGGGATGTGAAGCCGTCAGGGGCACTGCTCTGTTCTCAGGGACATTTCAGAGCTCCCTGCTTCTTTTTTTTTAATTTTTTTTAGGAATGGGAATTTTTTTTTTTTTTTTTTTTTTTTTTTTTTTTTTTTGCGGAACCGGGGATTGAACTCAGGTCCTTGCGCTTGCCAGGGAAGTGCTTATTCCACTGAGCCATCTCCCTGGCCCCCTGCTTCTGTTTATCAGGCAGATGTAATCTCAAATAGCTGCAGGTCTTGCTCCTTCTCCACCGCTTGCCCAGGATAACAGCTTCCTGGGAGGCAGGGGGTTCTTTGCTCCACCAGGAAGGGAAGCCATCTGCTTGCAGGTCTGCAGAGGTGCTGACGTCTCAAGGCAGGGCTGGCGGGTTATTTCTGCCGCACCGCTCCTTGTTCTCCTTAGTAACAGTGTGCGTTCAGAGCCATGGTGGAAGGACTCACAGCTTCCTCAGGGGGTGAGAGGAGACTTGTCACTGGGTTCTGACTTTTAGGATACAAGCAGCAGGTGTAGGATAACTCCATGGAGGTTTTAGAAAAGAGGTGTTGCAGGCTACTCCCGTTTCACCTTCCTGCTACCTGGAATGGAGACGTGATGGCTGGAGCTCCAGCATCCATGTGGGTCAGCTGCATGGGAGGAGCTAGGTGCTAGAATAGCTAGGCAATGATAGTGCAGATTTAGCCTCTGACCCTGGCTGCTGACCTGTGAATTTCTTTACAGAAGAGCAAATAAGCCATCATTTTGTTTAAGCCGGTATTAGGAGTTTTCTGCCAGAGTGCTAAGTCTAATCCCAGCAGATGTTCTTTGACTATAAAGACAGACAGTGCCATATCCATTATTCAGTCATTGACTGATTTGTTTTAAGTCATTCAGTAAACAGTCCCTGAACTCGGAAGTGAAAAGGGTGTAGGGGGCCTAGGGTGAACGACGCCCAGCCTCCGCCTCTGGTCAGATCCTGGTGAAGGTGGAGAGTAGACGAGTCCCGTTCCTCCTCAACAGCCTTCTGTGGCTTGCATGCATGTTGGTCATGTCCTCCAGGACTCCCCACCTTTCTATTCCTCTCCTCTCCACCTGACTCAGGAGCAGAGGTGCAGCCTAGAAGAGAGTGCCAGGCACACAGCCTGAGCCCTGGCCTGCCTTTTACCAGCTGCATGGGGCTGGTGCATTCTGGGAAGTCCAACATTGTGACAGGTAGGAGTTACCTCTCAGACTGCTGGGATCTGGAAGGATTGTGCTCTCAGTGACATGTGACACTAGCAATGTCTCTTTTCATGGACACACTGTCACTTGGTGAGAACAGTTTATGAAACAGCTACTTTGTGCCTGCCCTGTGTCCACCCAGACCCCTCTTGCTAGCAGACTCTTCCTCCTTTTTGACCGGTAGCTGGGGTCCATGGGACTGAGCTGTGTCTGTGCCCTTGTCTGCTTCCATCCCCCCAGGAACATCTGCTGTTCAATGAATGCTTGCTGATTGTGTGTGTGTGTGTGTGTGTGTGTGTGTGTGTGTACACAGATGGCATGGATGGAAGGATGGAAGGATGGAGTGGATGGATAGATGGATGGATAATTAGGTGGACAGATAGAGGATAGGTAGATGGATGTATGTGTGGATAGATAGGTGGATGCGTAATGGGTGGATAGATGGATGGATGGATGGATGGATGGATGGATGGATGGACAAATGATGGATGGATAGCAAGATGGTTGGATAGAATGGTTGGATGTCAGATGGAGGACAGATAGATGGAGGTATGCATGGAAAGACAGATAGATGCATGAATGAACAGATGGATGGGTAGATGGACATGTAGGTGGATAGATGACAGATGGATGGATGGATGGATAGGTGGGT
>NW_004524581.1:17748370-17755149 GCF_000260255.1 Octodon degus | reverse complement strand
TGGGTGGGTGGGTGGGTGGATGGATGGATAGATGGATGGGTGGGTGGGTAGGTGGATGGGTGGGTGGATGAGTAGATGGATGGGTAGGTGGATGGATGGATGGGTGAGTGGATGGATGGGTGGATGGATGGGTGGATGGGTGGGTAGATGGATGGGTGGATGGGTGGGCAGGTGGATGGGTGAGCAGAGTGGCTAAATGGCTGTAGAACTGGCTGCAGTTGGTGGAGTGAGCCACATCCTGACTGACTGTGCTGGTAGCCCTGGGAGGGGGAGCCTCTGATTCAGCCCAATGAGGGAGAAAGAGAGGTAGGTTCTCACTGTGTGGATGGGCAGGTGTTACTGAGGGAGGTGCTTGGCTATACAAGGTCATACAGTGAGTGGGTGACCCACTGTTTTGTTCACCCCAAAAGCAGGGCACCTCCCACACATTTCCCAACCCTTAGCCTCCTTCCTTGAGATGGGGAGCAGATGGGGGATCATGGTGTCCCCTGTGACAGTCTGAGATTTGCAGGTATCTGAGTCGTTCTAATTGCATTCATTCGGCCGGGACCCTGGCCATCATGCAGGCACAGAACACTGCTCTAGGGGGCCATACGGAGCCAACAGATGGGACTCACACATCCTAGAGGCCATGGTGCACAGTGAGTGAAGGCAAACAGGGTGAGGGAGATGGCCCCGGGTGGTGACAGTAGGGAGGAGGAGGACAGAAGAGGCGTAGGCCAGGGAGCTGAATGCAGACAGAGTGGTGGCCAGGGAAATCCCAGCAAACAGGTAAGAGTGCTGAACTGAGATTGGAATGTGGTGGCCTACAGCAGTGGCAAGGCTTGGGGGACAGTGTGCAGCAGACCCAGAAGTCTAGGGGGAGGGATGCCAACGTAGATGGCCTCACCCAGAACAGGGGTTCTCAGCCTCATCATGACTGGCATTTGGGGCTTGGTGAGTCTCGGTAGGCTTAGCAGCATCTCTGGGCACAACCCCCAGGATGTCAGCAGCACCGTTTTCCTCCACTTATGGCCAAAATGTCTCCAGTCTCTGCCAAACGTCCCCTTGGAACAACACTGCTCTTGGTTGAGAGCACTTATCTAGGACAAGCGTGTGGAGGGAGAAGAGGGTCCCACAGCTTCCTGTCCCTATCCCTGCCTTGCTCCTCTTCAGCTAAGCATGGGATGCCTGAGCTGGAGTCTTTCCAGCTCCTCACACCCATCCTCATCACTCATGAGCTGTGTGCCTGCAGGCAGGCAGCGGGATCTCTCTGTATTTCAGTTTTGTATTTGCGTCTGGGGCAGACGCTAGCAGGCCCTTGTGAGGCTGGAAGGTGCCTAGGACGGTGCACAGTGCCTGGAGAGTGCTGAACATGGCCAGGTGCAGCCTGGTGTCTTGCACAGGAGGCCAAAGTCTGCATTGTTCCCATGGCTCCCCTCCTCCACCAGAAGGAAGTCCATGCTGTGGCTGCCAAGGGCTCTCCAGTGTCACCTGTCATGCTGGTCACTCTCAGGACTGTGTTCTCTTTTGTGGTGCATCTTTGCCTTTGAGTCCCTGGGCATCCTCCTTCAATCCCCCTCTTATCCACCTCTCCAGGGTCTCTGTCCAAGCAATGGCTTCCTACAGTGCGGTTCACGGCCTCTCTAGTAGTTTACGCCTCTTTCTTCCTCCTCAGCTCCACCTGGACCTAGGTCCAGGGTTTGGATGCTGGTATCTTTATTTTGGAGAGTGACCCCTGGGTGGGCACATGCGAAAAAAGTGAGAGGAAAAGGAGAAGAAACCAGCCCAAGGAGCTACCATAGTTCCAGCTGTGCACACTGGACTGTGCCTGAGAATTTGTCCCCACGGAGTGACCAGAGGCATCTTCCCAAGCAGAGGCATCTTCCCAAACATCTTCACATGTTCCTATTGGTCTGGGTCATCTTGGGGTGTTGATTCCTGGTATGTGCCAGTGTGACTGAGTGGGCTTTCTTGATGTCTGCCCAATGTCATGCTACAGAGGCCCTGGAACCGGAAGCGGAACATAGTGCAGCTAGGCTGGTGGTCAGGCCACATCTGTGGGCCACTGTTTGTGGCAGTAGTGGCTGGGCCGGGAGACGTGAGATGAGAAGTGTCAGCTACAGCGACTCTGCAGGCCCCTCCCTCCCCCTCCACTGCCCTTCTTCTGTGCCATTGCCTGGTGAATGAATGAAACAGCTTGGCCTGGAATATACTGCTCTCGCAGCTTCTGGGCTGTGCCTGAGCCAGTCTCTCGCATGCTGAGCCCTCCCCCAAATCACCCATGGGAAGACAAACAGGTTCCAATGCCCACAGTGGTGTCAGGAGGTGCCAGCTCTCAAGACCCCAAATGCCTGGCTCCCTCTCCAGGGAGTCCTTCCAGAGTAGGTCTTAGGATCCACCCAAGACCTCAGTGCCAGGGCTGGGCTCCGGGCGGCACTTCTGTCTCCAGGCTTTGGGTGCTGGGGCTACTTAAGAGGTGGCCTCAGAATGCAGGCATTAAAGAGGTGAAAGGAGTAACAGTATTGGGGTACAGCATGAGGAAGCTGTCCCTGCATTATCTGCACAAGATCAGAGGCCGGAGCCCCACTGATTTAAAGGGTGCCCCAGGAGGCAGTGAGACCTTGTCACTCCTTGTGCGCAGCCAGAGTGTTTGTTCCTTTGGATGAAGGGACAAGAGAGAGCTGCCTGGCTATGCTTTCAGGGAGATTCTGGTGGCATAGGAGGGTCTGCACCCACACAGGACCTTCCCAAGAGCCGAACTTAGCGGTGGCCCAATGGGACCCTGTAGGGCCTGCTTGTGCCCAGGCTGAGCTGTGTGCCTCCTGCCTCCCACATGGAGTTTTACCAGGCATCTCCTGTTGCTTCCATTAGATCTAGGTGCCTTACTCAAACCTTACGGAGCTGCCAACCAGAGTAACATTTTGTGAGCAGCCACCAGCTGTGGTGTCACGCTAGTGTCACTGCCACCCAGGGTAGCGTCTTGTGCATGGCTACCAGCTGTGGCAGGTTACTCTCTCCAAGCCGCCCACCACAAATAGCCCAGCTCTGAGTCTGAGAATCATCACCACGGGGAGTAGGAAGCAGCTCCACCTCACATAGTTGACCAAGATATGCCGGAAGGAAGTCTAGGACTCATGGAATCAGTGGCAAAGCTAGAGACCCAGACTTAGAAAGGAGCCGGAACCAAGAAATTGGGGTTTTGTTTCCATCAGTACCTGACCTGTGGCTGGGCAACCAGAGCCCTAATAACTACAACACTCTGCTAGGAGTAAATAATTATTTCCTCAAAAGGAAATTAGCAAAAACTTTAACATAGTTTCCATCTGACTCAGTGAGACTCCATTCCGAGGTACATATCCAAGAAAAACGAAGATCTCTACCCACACAGAAACACACACACACCTATGTGTGGCAGCACAATAGTCAAAAAAGTGCCAACAACTCATCTTAGAAGAGATGGCGAGGGGGTTGAAGGAGTAACAGCTAAGGAGGAAGTTACTTTGGGGAGATAAAATATTATCACATATTTTCATGGTTTATGCAATTTTGGACATTTCTACCCCTTTATTCCTGGGCATGGGAGAAGGCCTGGCAGCTAAATTCTTCTACAAAGCCCAGATGCTTCATTTCATGTGGGCTGAGGTCACAAGGTGCCAGTGCCTGGAAGGAAGACACCCTTTCTCCCAGGGGGCAGGCCCCAGTGTCCTGAGCCCATGCCATTTAGTCAGCGTAGGATGCAGTGAAGAGGTTGCAGTATTGGGTGGGGTCTGACTTTGGGACCTGTGTCACGTTGGCCTAGAGGAAGGAGTTAGAAGTCCTGGCCAACTTGTCCAGGACAGTTGACGGGTTGGGGGCACTGCCATATCTGGGTCCCAGGTGGCTCTCCGTGAGTGCCTTGGTCTCCCAAGTGGCTGCTCACCCCAGAGCCCCTCTCTCTTTCCATTGGCACTTAGGACTCTAAGTGGCGCCTGATCACTTTATCAAAACAGGAATCCAATGCCTCATTAAAGTCACCTTTGGCCCATGGACTCTCTAGGCATCCAAACCAGGCAAGTGACTACGCCCCCTAGGCTGCTGGAGCAGCTCTGCCATTATACAGTAGTCCTTCCCATTGCTCCTCAGCCCTCTCTGCCTGTTCCATGGTGTTGGGGCAACAGCAGCCTGTGTCCTGGGCTTGGCTCCACAGCCTCTGGGTATAGAGTTTACTCCCTGGCATCTGCACCTCTGACTCCACAGGAGCAGCCAGACGCAAGGAGACAGCATTCCATCCAGATGGGCATCTAGGTGGGGACCTAGAAACTCACCTACAGTTTTGGAACCATGAAGGTGGGCAGATACTGGGCTGTGACATGTCTACCTGGAGCCTCGCAAAGTAGATGGTCCACTGTGGGTCTGGTGTCCTTGTGGTCATGGGCTCAGAACCTGGAAGTCTACTTGGTGTCTTGTAGGCGTACCTTGCTTTCTTAACTCACAAAGCTGGCTTTTCCTTTGCCTTGGGTTCTAAGGGTCACATGGTAGACACTGGACACCAGGTAGAGGGCATTGTGGCAAAGGACACTCCTGGACATGGAGAAGCACTGCTAGGGACCCCCGAGAAGAAAATGACTTGGCTCTGAGTTCTCACTGCCAATCTGAATAGAGGCTGTCGCTCCCTTCCGAATGTCACAGTCCAGGGTGGAGGGGCTGGTGGGAGGCCGATCAGAAAGGGAGTGGGAGACACAGAAGCAGGGAATGACAAGCCATTTATGTGATGGTAAAAGGAACTGGGGGGATCGACGGGAACCTTTAGGAAATCTCAACCAAAACTCTCCCCCTGAGGAGGCAGAGGAAGCAGGGGCATGACCTCTGTCACGTGCAGATGTTGTACAAAGCAGCTTGGGAACAGGTCCATTCTGCCACGGAAACCCTCTTGGGTGGTGGCTGTTATTGGCCTTGTTTGATGAAATGCCCAGACAGGTTAAGAAAGCTGTCCAAACCAGGTACGGCTGTGGGCATCTGTAATCTTAACAGTCTGGGAGGCTGAGGCAAGAAGATTGTGAACTTGAGCTCAATCTTGGTGATTTAGTGATTTAGCAAAGTCTCCATCTCAAAATCAAACAATGCAAAGGGCTGGGAATACAGCTCCGTGGGTGTAACAACGATAAGATTGGTAGGAAAGCCAAGGGGTGTCTGATCCTACAGTCAGGAAATGTGCAGAAAAATCAAGCTCTAGGAGCTTCCGCCGGTCCTCTCGGTCCACTCCCAGCCCCCACCAGTTTGCACGGGACATCTCACTGCACAGCACCCTCAGGTGGGTGCTACGACCCCCCGCTTGCGTATGAGATGCCAGAGCTGCAGAGCCAGCACCAGGCTGGCAGTCCTCCTTCTCTCCAGCCCGCCCAGCCCTCTGTCCTCTGCCACTTGTGTGATCTGCTGTCTAATTTGCTGAAGCAGTCTCCCTACTCTTGTTTTCTTTTTCTTGTTCCAGGAAACCGTTTGAAAGCTTTGCTGCCCTTGCTGCCAAGTGTTCCAGGTCAGCTCACATTCTAGAAGCGTCTCCGACTGAGGATATTTTAAGAGCCAGTGAGCCGGGCAGATTTGAAAACCAGCCAGCTCCCTGATGCTGGTCTGCAAAGGGGGTGGGGACAGGCAGGGAGCGCGAGGAGGAGATTTTGTTGTTGTTGTTTTGCTTTCTTTAGAGAGAGCTTCACCACCTCTGCAAACACACATTGGCATGTAAGCAATGGAAAGATGAACAACAAAATACCTGGTGTACCTGGGTGTGTGTCTTAGCCTGGACACTCCACCCAAGGTATCCTAACCACAAGCATCATGGGAACTCTTGGAAAATGTAGATTGCATTTTCTATCTAGGCCACAAAGCAATGAGCCGAGTGTGTGCGTGCTGTTGGAGAAGCCCTGGTCTCAGCCATGGCAGCCAGGCGTATCCCTGGGCTTCTGTCTTCCACCTTGCGACCCTTGATCTTGACCCTTAACCTGGCTGGGTTGAGAATACGTACAAAATTGGTAAACCCTTCATGTTTGTCTGAAGGCAGTCCTGGGAATGATTGACACATGGGCCAACCAACCAAAGGCAGGACTAGCCCAGCAAAGGGGTGGCGCTGTCCAATAGGGTGGGAGCCAAGAAGGACAAGCATGGAGAGAGGAGCACTTTCTTCTTGCTTCCTGTCTGCCGCGTTTCTGGCCCTGACCATGATGTCTCCACCTCACCACAGACCTAGAATCAATGGTGCCAGGCAACCGTGGACTGAAGCCTCTGAAACCATGTACCACCCTTCTTTTCACTTCTTCTGTCAGGTATCTTGTCCCAGCCACAGGAAGCTGACTGGCACGCACCTCACAGGCAGGGCCCACTGAGGACACCACTGCGGTTGGTGTCTTTCTGCCCCCAACTTGCTTCTGCCTCTGAGTTCCTGTTTTGCCCCCATTGCCAGGGCTTGGCCGGAGCCACCGCTTCCACCCATCCTCTATCTACCCTGCACCCCCAAGTGACTGAAATGCTAAATGCCTCTAGGTTGACACGCCAGCTCCCCCTGCGTGTGTGTACCTGTTCCGGGCTCATCAAGGCCTCCTCTTGGCTTCCAGACAGCTCTCAACCCTGGGTGCAGCATGCTGTCCCCTCCACAGATCTGTGGTGCCCTATCGCCACTGTTTGAAGGAGGCCCGGCCACCTGGGTGGCAAAATCTGGTTAGGCTCAACCCAAGGGGCTCTCCTTCCTCTTGGAAAGTGAAACCCAAGCCTTCCAAAATGACTTCAAATGTTTGTCACTCTCTCTATAAATTATCTTTTTTGCTCTT
>NW_004524581.1:17720728-17747830 GCF_000260255.1 Octodon degus | reverse complement strand
CCCCCCCCCCCCCGTGCTACTTCTCAGCTCTTCTATTTGACGGATTTTCTTTCTGGTTAGAGCTCACATTGTTTCGTTTCTCGGTGCTTCTGGCAATTTGTAGTTGATGACAGACGCGAGTTTGATGTTGTCAAGTGTCTGGGTTTTGTTATCTTCTTTTAAAAGGAGTGGATTTTGCTTTGGAGAACTCTTCAGCTACTTGTGGATGATTTAATCGTGTCTAGCCTGTTTCTGAGAGCCACCAGGGCAGATCTGGAATGGACTTTTCTCTCAGGCTGAGTATCTAGGTGTGATCTCTCTGGGGCGCCACCAAATGTGTGGGAGACCTCTGAGGAAGCCTCCTTCTGTCACAGTTCACAAGCCTCCTGGGGATTACACATCTTACCAATTCCTAGCTGTTGCTTCCCTGTTTTGTGGGGTCCATGAGAAGAAAGTGTGGGCCTGTGCTGATGTAAGACCTGGGAGTCACATCCGTAGATTTCAGGAGCATATTTTGAGTAGGCTAATATTCCAAAAACGGGACCAACCACTTTGCCCACCCAAGTTTCTCTTTCCATCTGTGCATTCAGCCAGGCTCTGAGGTCTGACAGGCTTCTCCTCCTTGTGCCCTGATGCAGAAGCAGGATGACTGCAGAGCGGATGTTGGGTGAGTACAGAGCTGCCTACTCTGCTGCCCTTCTCTGGGGTTTCTGCCCTGTGCCGCCTGCTGGCCCATGCTGGAGAGGAAGATCATGGTTTTGTTCCTCTTCCTGGTTACCGGCAGCAGGACGGCACCCAGTCCTCAGCATACTGTCCTGCCCCATGGCTGGGTTTGACGGTACTCCTTCCATCCACAACCACCTTGGCAGGCTCTCCCCACTCGGTTCATGCATCTTGCCCCCAGCACTTCAGATGGACTCTGTCATAGGAGATCCCTGTTGGAAGAATAATTCTTCTTGATAGCTGATTGTTCCTCGCCTGGGCTAGAATCTGATTTCCTGTGCTCTCTACATTACCAGACACACTCACAGGAAAGGTGGTTTAACCACTGGGGAAGACTTCCTTTTCCACAGCTGTTCTCAAGAGAACGTTGCCAGGCAGCTCAGAGGTGCTTGCAGTAATTGGCGGGGGTGACAGGTCAACCCCAGAGCCTGAACGTCGGGCTTTGCTGTCAGCAGAATTTGTGCCCCTGGCTCTACCCTCTGCCCTATTCCTGAGGAGTATGTGTGGCCGGAGAGGCTGGTGATGTCCCGCTTTTCAGTCTGTACCTGCCCAGGTGGCACTCTGCTTGCCGAGCCCAGGAGGCTCTATCTGTTGTTACAACATAGATCTTTCTGGGACTTATAATCTTGCCAACACAGTTGCACACAGTGACTAGCTGGGAAAGAGCTGGGGTCCGTGGAGAAGGAAGAGCCCCCAACAGGGGGTCTGTTGCTAAACCATCCTGTGGATGAGGCACTGTGAGACACTACCTTCCCAAGAGCACTGCATAAGCATCCGTGTCACTGAGATGGGCTGAAGCCTCTTGTATAACCTGGCAAGGTGCAGGTAAGACCCGAGGCTGGTTAGGTGGTGCACAGTGCTAAGAGGGGACTTCTGACCAACAACAACTTGTTCTTCCTATCAGACATCCGTTCTCGGCCTGGAACCGTGCTAGGTATGGTGTCTCTTGTCCTCTCACAATATTCTCTTTGGGGAAATATGACAAATCTGGCATTTGTTGTTCATGGGGAAAAAGAGGGAACAAAATAAACACATAACCTGTATCCTACCCTTCACCTCCGTCAGCCCTGCCAATTACTGCAATTACTGCAATTCAGAGGTTGAGTGTTCTTCCGTTTGGTGTATATTCGTTCAGAAGCTTAAAAGTGGCATTGTTGAGTGTAATTCGCATACTGTAAAATTTATCCCTATGTGCAGAGTTTCATGAGTTTTAGTAAACATACCCGCGGGAGCCGCAGGCCGACACGATTCATCTGCTTTCTGCACCTCCCTGCTCCTTCTCTAGGACATAATGCATATAAAAGGGGTTGTATTAGGGCTTTTGCGTCTGGTGTCTGTGGTCTCGTGAGCTGCCGTGGCATTGCACACACTCATAGGTCAAGCTTCCCTGTTGAATGGCGTTTCATTGTGCAGAGGTGCCATCTTGCCTGACGAGCTGAGGTGTATTTGGGTTCTTTCCAGCCTCCTCTCCGGAGCTTTGATGCTTACATGCATTTCCATTTCTCTTATGCAGAGACCTAATGCAGAGACACTGGTATGTGCAGCAAGTGGAGACCCAGCTTGTTTAGATAACTGTCAAACTGTTTTCCCAAGCGCTGTGTCATTTTATATGCCCCTTGCGACATGGTGTGGGCTGGCTTTGTCCTGTCTTCCCAATGTGTGACATTCTTGGTCCTCCTAGTTAGAGCCTTTCAAATAGAGGTGGGAGAAAGCCTCATTTAGATTTAACTTTTAATTTTTAATTCCTTACCCAGAGGACCTGATAAGCCTATTTTTATGATTGTTGGACATTAATGGATCTGATCTGGTAAGTGATCTGTTCAAACGTTTTGCCTTTTTAAAATGTGTTGTTTGCTTTCTTATGAAGGTATGAGTTTTAAAATACATTATCTGTACATCTGCCCACCAGACATATGCTTGCTGTCATTTTCTCGTAGAATATGGACCATCTTTTGATCTTCTCCATGATCTTCAGAAAAGCAAATGATTTGTTACTTTGATAATGTCCAACTTAGTGATTTTCTTCTGGAACATTTTATACCAATGTATTTTAATAAGATTAAGTTATAATCATGTTTTCTCTTACCATTTTTAACTTGATACATTTTAATAATGGAATATGAACCTAGGATTCCCAGATTATACCTTACCTAATCATAGTTCATTGTTCTTTTAATACACTTCTGAAATCTCAAAATACATAGATATGTAAATTTTACATGTAAATTCACTAGTGATATTTTATAGATTTATTTTTGTATTTTTTCTGACATAGTTATTAATTTTAAAAGTTATAAAATGAATTGAGTGTCACTTTATCTTTTCTTTAACATACTAGAATGGAGGAGAATCGAGCACAGGCATTTGTTCGTGTATAAATATATACATATTTTAATAAAGAAAGGATACACTTTTCCCTAAATGATTTTTCTTTCTGAAAAAATATGCAAACCATTGAGTAACACAATTCTTTGAGTCTTTCCCTAAATATCTTCTGAGGTTTTGCCTGATGAAATTTTCATTTTTTTACAGTTAATTTTAGCAAGTATAATTTCCTAGAAAATCATGTATTTGATCTTGACTTTGAAAGTTTTTATCCTGCAGATACACATATTCTTACACTAGCCTTATAATGACTTCTGTATAATACTGATATCCATATTCTTTTTTCCAGTCCAATTCTTTTTTTTTTTTTTTTTTTTTTTTTTGTACAGAGTCTAAAGGGTCTGTAGGGTCTCACTAAGTAGTCGGACTCTGTGATTCTTCTGTTTTCAGCCTCTCAAGCACTGGGATTACAGGTGTGCACCACCAAATCCAGTCTTAATTGCTGTCTCAGCCTGCCCCAGGGTCGGGGCTGGTATGGCAGGCCTGGGATGGAGCCTCGGTCTCTGTGCTCTGCCTAAGCAGGCACTTTAGTCCGCTGAGCTATCTGGCCAGTCTTCCAGTCTTAATTTTGACTACTGTCTTACGTCTACTGTTTCTCTGGTTTGGATTAACTGGTCATTTTTGTCTTTTGTTGGTTTCTCTGTTTTCTGTTCCCCTCGTCTCCACCTCTGGTTTGATCACCTCGCTAAGTTTCTAACATGATCCAGTTGACAGGTAAGTGTTTTAAACACCACTTCCTGTGAGTCACAGAAATACTTTTGTGGAGTCATCGTTTTACAGATGAGGATATCAAGGTTCAGAGTAGACGCAGAACAAGGATTATAGGAGGCTGGCACTGTAAGCCAGACTGGTGCTCCCTCTAGACCACAGCTCACCCCTGAGGGACAGTGAGGCTGCCAGAGGTGAGACACGCTCCCGCACGATGTGCCATCAGGAAACTATGCTCTTCACACCTGTGGGCGCAAACAATACCAAGTTCAGGAATTATTTGCCAAAGCTTTCCTGTGCCCGTAGGTGGGGCTGAGCAGAGGTGGAGAGTATAGAGTGTGCGGCACGCGCTGTAGGGATCTGGGCTGGATTGGGCATGCACTGTAGGGAACTGGGCTGGATTAGGCATGCATTGTTGAGATCTGGGCTGTGTGATGACTGAATCAGTTCACTGATTGGTTTGCATAGTTCTGGATGTGGGGAGTGGGGAGGCCTGCCATGGGTGTGAGTGCTACCGGGCTGCTGCCCTCGCTTGCTGCCTGAGGCTTGCGACTTTACTGCTGGTCCCCCTCTACTTGCCCTGATTTGTTGTGGATTTTTGTCCCCGCTCTGTGATGCCCTCCTCCCATGCCACCCTGCCTTGGAGCCAGCTGACCATGGACTGAAATTTCTACACACTGAACGGATTAAACCTTTCTTCTTTTAACTTAGAGTGTCAGGTATTTTATCTCAGCAATGGTAAAGGTCACTAAGGCAAGGCCCCTGCCCAGGGTGTGGCATGGATGACCACCCCAGCCTTTCTCTGTGGGGGTGCCAGGCCAGGACTGTTAATGCCCTACATTGGGATGTGCACATGGAGACCCATAATCCTGGGTGTGTGAAAGGCATGACGTGGATGTGGTGCCAAGTTGTGCACAGGAACCAGAGGTGCAGGCCATGTCCGTGTGGTGGCCAGCACTGCCCTGAGGACAGAGATTGGCTAGATACTTGGCAGCATCCAATACTCTGGTCTCTGAAAGATGTAGTCTTGAAGAAAGGCTGAAGTCCACACTACAGAGTTCTGAGTGGTCAGCACCCGTCTGCCCCCAAGGACACCTCCCAACACATGTGTGCTCTGATTCTAAGCTCCCGTAGAAATTGGGTCAAGTGCGCAGCATTATGGCTGTGGAATTCCACTCCTCTTTGTGAATGCAGTTGCAGCCTTTGCAGTTCTAAAGAGACAGGAGGACCTTCGTCTCACAGCCAGAGAATCCTCCAGGCTCGAACACGGCTTCCTCCAGGAAGACTGCCCAGCTTGCCAGATGGGATCCCCGCTCTCTTCCTTAGAGCTGGTGGGCTTTGCCTTTCCATTGCTTCTTAAGATCTATTGTGCACCAATAGTTTCTGAGCTGTACCTGTGCTGGGGTGGACGGTAACAGTGTCCAATGCAGACCTAGTGCCCACCCCTGGAGCCTGCACCGTGTGGCAAGAGTGGCATACCAGTTAGGACAAATTGTGACAGGTGCCTTGAAGGACAGAAGGAGCTCCAGCACAGAAGGTGGCTGGGGAAGGACCTGAGGGTGCACTGATGCCTTCGTGGACAGTGTTGGAGAGACCATGCCAGGCAAGTACCACAGGACAGCATGACTGAGACGCAGAGAGCACAGAGGGCCATTAGGATGTACAAAGAGGGACACAGAGGCCTCGTGCCACTCCTCATGGCCTCCTGCTTACCCACCGACATATGGCCACTACCACTGAGACTGGCTCAGGAATCTTCCAGCCCTAAGTCAAAAGTGAGGGTTCAGTCTTGGGATCCAGTCACCCCAGGACCACATCTGCTATGTGGATCTAACTCTGAGCAAGGCTACAGACTGAGCAGAGTTGGTGCCATCCACCCACCCTGGTGAAGTCTCACATGCACAGGAATGATTTGCCAACCAGATGATGGACCATTGTAATCCCAGCCAGATGCTGCTGGGCATACATTGCCCATGCCTGGCTGAGTAACAGATTCGTGCTCTATCACACAAGAGCAGCTGGGCGTATCTGTCTGCATCCCAAGGCCCTCTGGAGACTCACAGTCCAAGTAAGGACCTGCGTGTGTGGCCACCTATTGGACCCCAGAACCTGGGTAGGGGTGACAAAGCAGCCCACGCCTGCTTGGGTCCTTGTGGTGCTTGTGAGCAGAGCAGCCTACCAGCACAGCCTTTCCAGACCCACCTGGGCCTTTGCATCCTGAGTCTCTGAGGCTCATCAGATGGCTACACCCCATCTCTTCCCCTGTCCCTGGGAATGGCGGGGTCACCTTCTCAGAGGGAGTCTCCCTGGGAAGCAAGCATGTGAGATGGCTTGGGATGTGTGTACTGGCTGCGTCATCCTTCATGGCCCTCCTGGAGGCCGGGAGTATGCACTGCAGCTACAGCCTGATCAGGACAGGAATTCCCTTTATATCCTGATACAGCCATCAGCCTGCCAAGCGAGTCCCCCTGTGTCATTAGGAAGCAGGATGACTTCAGCAGGTCACCATGGGTCACCACAGCTGCATGCGTTCTGGATACTGGCATAGACACAGGTGGAGGTGAAGGATCTGGATACTGCGTGTATTCACCCCAGTTCTCACGATGTTCTTATTAAATAGGCATCACAGACATACTAAGAAGAAAAGGAAGCAGGCATGTGCGTGGGTGTGGCTTGGATCCCTGGGGTACAGGTGGCTCAGTGGGGACTGGCTCCTTACGTGATAGATGGGGGGTGGCAGGAGAAAAACCTGTCCTTTCAGGCAAGGGGGCAGAGAGGACATAGGCTCTAAAGTGTAGAAGGAAGGATTACTTACATGTAATATGCTGAATGAATAGTCTATACTCAGAGCTGATTAAATGGATTTCCTAGAGGGTGAGCATTTCAGGGAGATAGCTCAGCGGTCTGAGCACCTGCCTGGCAAGCTCAGCGACCTGGGTTCCAGCCCCAGGACAGAACGCCATGCTGGCCTGGAACCTGGGTACACCACATGGGCTACTGAAACTGGGCATAATGGTGCACACTTGTAATCCCAGCACTGGGGAGGCTGAGACAGGAGGATCACTATGAGTCTGAGCTATGTATCGAGACCCTGTACCAAATAATTAATTAAAAAAATTTTTTAAAAGAGTGAGCATTTCAGAGGCAGGAAGGAGGCGATGAGGATCCCCCCCCAACTCCAGTTGTTAAAGATGTGGACAACAGGTTCCCCCACCCAAGCTACTCAGAAGGTTCCATTGCTTCTGTGTGTGAAGATGACTCCTACACAGTAACTTCTTGGCCTTCCTGAGAACTGCGGGTGGCCCCAGTCGGCACAGAATCTATGCCTGCGGTAGAAGGAAGATTCGAATGGAAGGCATTGGCTCCTCTGCCCAGCGTGGCCCAGGTGGTCCTGTAGACGCAACCCCTTTGTACCTGCACTCAAGGAAAGGCACCAGCTGAGTGCCTCCACCAGGTCCCCCTACTGCCTCCGCCACCCCCACCCCTCACCCGGTTTGTTCCCTGTAAGTTCACTGCTGCATGTCAGAAAGCAGTCCGCAGAGTGCTGGTGCTGGGGAAGCTGAACAGGGCCAGCGACTCCTCTGGGGGCCTCAATGGATGAAAATCTGCAAATTGGGGTCAGACACACTTCGCAGAGAGCAGCCCTGTCCACACACTCCTCGAGGGAAGTATCATTCTGGGGAACGGAGTGCAGGAGGCTGGAGGTGTAGAGAGGGATTGCAGGAATTTAAAGAAGCTGTCGGGAGGCAATGTTCACGGCAACGCTCACTGAGTGTGGTTCCTGTGCGGCCTGGGGTCCTAGCGGCGGCCTGCTCCCAATCATGCCCGGATGCAGAAGTCTCCCCAGTCACCCAGTAGGTAGGACAGCTAAGACTCAGTCAAGGCCTGCTCGAACCTTGGAGCTCGTGATGCTAATCTGTGTGCAGGCTGCAGGGTTTTTAAAGAGGAGACAAATACACAGATGAGTATGTGCACACAACCACAGTGACCACGGAGAATGACAAAACCAGCTTCCTCGGATTCCCACGCCAGCCCATCACCATGCCTTGGGATGCTTTGAAGGCATCTCCTTGCTGTTCTAGATCTATATGTCCTCCCTGGTGAGACAGTCCATTGGAGTGTGAGACCCTTTAGGCCTTAGCTTGCCAACATCTGCTGACTCACTTCACCAATGAAGACACAGGCTCAGGGGCAGGACTACAGAATGTCACAGCCAATGTGGCCCGGCCAGTCACAGAGGCCTGAGGTCCCTCAACAAATGTCCAGGAAGTCCGCCCTGCAGCCAAGCCCCCTTGACAGGGGAAGGCAGGAGGCTCAAGGTTTCTCAAGCCACCTTCCAGGAGGCTGAATCAAGCCTGCTCCCTGCTGGCCTCAGGCACAGCTGGTGTTCCGTAGTCATTTATTGAGCAAATGAAATATTTGTAGCACGACTCCCTTACATGCTTGCCACATGCCTGCAACAGTGACATTGGCCTCCCCATCTGCATTGACTTCTCTCTCCATGGAGTCACCAGGGTACCTATGTGCAGTAAAACACTGACCACCTCTGTCATGGGGGACTCAGGGCAAGCCCTGACCCAGTTGAAGGAAAGAAACGTATTTCTAGCAGCAAAAGGTTGGGGAGGGGTCAGTTGGAAAGAATTCCACATAGGGTGCCCAGTGGTTGGAACTGCTTCTAACACTGTCACATGATGCCAGCAAAAACCCTGGTGTCACTAGAACATGGTTTTCTTCTCAAGTAGCAGAGCTACAGACTGACCCAGTGGGTTGAAGCACTGGACAGCAAGCCTGTGTGTGTGCTCAGGGTACGCACCACACCACTGTCTGCAGCTCAACAGCTCAGAGGGTGGTTGGCGCACTTGGGGGTGGGGTGCCCAGCAGGAAGGGAGCGGAACCATAGCTAGTCCTTTAGGGCACGTTGTGGAATGCCGTGCGGCCATTCAGAAAGCTGGGCATGAGGGTGCAGGTTTGTAACCCAGCCCTCCAGGAGGCCGAGGCAGGAGGATTGCAAGCTTGAGCCTACCCTGGGCAATTGAGTTACTTAATGAGGTCATGTTTCAAAATCAAAAGGGGTGCAGATATAGCTCAGTGGAAAGGCCCTGGGTTCAGTCCCCAGTATCCTAAAAGAAAAAGAAAGGCATATGTCAACTGGTCTGGCGGGGTTTTAATGCAGAGACATAGATGACATAGAAGCCCATCTTAATAAGATCAGTGTGCCAGGGCGTATATGAGTAACTGTGTCGAGGAGACTAGGTGGAGACACTGTGGATCAGAGCACCAGTGGCCTGCGGCATGGGGAGATGGACGCCGAGTGAGGTCAGGAGTTGGAGACAGGACTGATGACAAAGAGAGGAAGGGAACCAGTGCCGCTGGAAGCGCACAGCAGGCCCGTGGTGCTGTCTACCTGCAGGTGGACAAGGGGTAGCTTGATAAAGCGAGACTCCCACGTGGGATGCTAATAATACCTGTCTGTCTTGGCTGCTGTCCTGGAGCTCTGATGATGTCATCACGCATCCAAGTGAGGGCACTGAGCAGAGTCACCCTAAGGGGCGATGTGGCTGGACCTCTCCGTGGCTGGCAGCACCCTGGGTGTGTTCCCTCCCTTGCCACTGTCTGCTAGATGAGCAGGAGCCAGACAGAGGGCTGACTGACTTTCAAACGTGGGACATTCTTAGTCATTCTCTCGGGCGGAGAGTGGCATCAGAGCAGGTGACAGTGCTCTCCCTTTAGGAGAGAGTCTCACCCAGTCCACCACACGTGCTGTAGTCACAATGTCAAGGCCAGCCATCATCACATTCCGGTTTAAAAATAACTGGAAATGCCCGCTTGAAATGCACAAGTGACGAGTATGAAGCTGATGGGCGCAATGGCTTTTGACAGGAAGCTGCGTTTGCAAAGCGTTCCCTGCACTGGCACTGCCGGGGACCCCAGGCCTGCTCCCCATTGTGCAGATTGGGACACAGGGGTTGGGCAGCTTGCTCTTGGGTTCAGTGACAGGACCAGGGTTACGTCTGGGGAAGCCCGGTCGTGGGCTTCAATCATGCACAGCAATGGTGCAGTTCCAAACTAGAAGACTTGGGGGACTTGATCCATTCAGACCGCTGTGTGCACCCACAGAGACGCCCTTGCAGCGCTTGGGCTTACTGGATGGGCCCCTTGATTCTACGGAGGGTGACCCTGGTCAGTGTGTCTGTCTGTGATGAGACGGAACAGGTATTCTTCAGTATATTATTATTGTTTGTTGTCAGTGGAAGTTTAATTCAGGAAGTGCCTTAATGATTACTGGGGCCAGCACTCTGAAGTGAGAAGAGCAATCCCTGGTGCTCTTACCTAGCTCTTCAGTGACCCCCCAGGCCTGGACCATGGGGCCCCTCTCGTTCCTCTTCCTCCTCCACAGCCCAGGACACTGTGGCCATCTCTTTCCTGTCACTCACTTGCTCCTTCCCACTGTGATGCTCCTATGAGCATGCTTGTTCCAGCCACCCAAGTGGCAGAGGCAGAGGGAAGTTGGGTATAGACTCCTCTGGTTCAGCCACTGCATCCCCTGACTTCTGGGGGTCAGGCCTCTGCTGGGATTCCTCATGCAGCAGGGAACTCACTTGTTTACTGCGTTCAAATACAATGTGTTCAACTTGGGACAACTGAATTGTTGTTCTTTGGTTAAAAATAAGACAGAACACAAAAAGTGACCCCAAATAAAGAAGGACTATGCCTAAGAAGATTTCTACTTTTGATGTTAATTCTAAGCCTGGGGCAGCAGACCTTGTGCTTTGTGCCCCTCACTGATAGTCCTTTAAATAGCTGCAAACAGGGATTAGGAAACCTCTGAATTTCTCTCAGCCTGGATGCCAACCCTCCCTTTTACTCTTCCAAGGAGATTGATCATGTCCAAAATGATTAGTTTTTCTTTTCAGTCCTAGACTGAGAATATAAAGCTTGTCTGAGCCTCAAAAATCTTTGAGCAGAAATGTGACCTTCTTTGCTTCAAGCTCCCCCGCCATTAATCAGCCGCGTCGTTGTCCCTCCAGCAAGAGCTCCAGAAGCCAGACTGCTCTCTCCTGCGGCTCAGGATGCTCCTAGGACAGAGTTCTCTCCCCTGGTGCTGGGAGAGTACAGGTTTCGGATTCCCTTTCGGAGGCTGGCTTCCCCACTCTGGCAGACTGCGGTAAGCGCTGTTGCCCCGCCACAGCGTGCTTTGAGTTCTGTGGACTGGAATTCTGTCCACCTCATTTGTCAGACCTTCCCGGTGCTGCGGAATTCACGGATTTTATAAGGAGCTCTCTATGACTTCACTCAAGTATTCACAAAATTTGTTTTAACAGGAGCGAGTCAAGGACAGAGCCTTATCTTGGGCCTCTGGAGAGCTCCCAAAATGACAAGCTGAACAGGAATGAATTAATCAGCACGCCCCGAGCTCGGTGCCTGAAGTGGTTCTAAGTCCACCCTCTGGTTGTGCTAGTTCCTCACCTAGAGTTCCTCACGTTGCCCAAGAGGCTGTCCTAAGAACTGCATCGTGTACCTTTTGGAAATCCATGTATACAGGGCTGAGCGGGGTTTTCTGATCTTAGTTAATGATTACAACACACAAACACATGCCCATGGAAGGAAGGCTGGAATGCAGGAAAGAAGGCAGGTAGGCAGGCGGGGAGAAAGCAAGCCAGGAAGAGAGGAAGGGAGGAAAGAAAGGAAAAGAACATCTCAGATTGCTTCACTAGGATTAGATTTTTAGGGGGACACACTGACGGCTGGGAGCCGAGGTCCATCCCAGGATGTCGCAAAACCATCCTGAGATTTTGGCAGATTGAGGTTCGGGAGCAGTGCCGGTGTGGGCCCTTAAAGGTTCCCTTTGTGTCCTTTTGAAATCTGCAACAGCTTTCTCATTTCACTCACTTCTCAGACCTTGTCCCTGCCTGGTCCCCCTCCCCTGGGGCACCAGGCCAGCACCCCAGACTCACCCGGTGGGGCTCACAGGCCTGCACCCGGGCGCCCAGAGTTCTCACTTGTCTCTGCTTCCCAGTTCCTTCTGCATCCCCTGCCAAGGATGAGCATGAGCGCCCTCGTCTCCGAGCCCCTTTTCTGCTCAGTGGCCAGAGGTCATGACCTCATTTCAAACTGCCAGAGGGCTCCCCTTCCCTCTCCAGAGCCGTGCGCTCACTCCTCCACCCAGGGCCGCAGACACAAAGGTCATTTCCATCACGGCAGCTACAGGATCGCATCGGTCTTGCGCAGCAGGTTAATTTCTTCCTCATCCTTCATGCTGTAAGTATGAATTTAAAATCCATTTTCCCCACATCTCAGTCTACTCCGGGCAGCGGCCCTTGTGACACGAGCGCATGAGGACTGTTATTTGCGGTGATGGAAAAGCAAACGCTGAGCAGTCCGAGCAAAACAGTTTCTCAGCTTACATTATTGGGAGGCCAAGGGCAGACGGTTTCAGGAGCTGTTGCGTTCAGAGGTGTGCCCGACACCATCGCCTCCTGTCGCCCTCAGCGGAGGGCATCTGCGGCCTCCCGGCTTCTGCACACCTTGCCGTATTGTTCCACTTTGCTGTACTTCACTCATTTTTATTGTGAATTGAAGGTTTGTGACAGCCCCGAATCACCCGAACAACTCTAAGGATGCTGTTTCAGACAATCGCTAGACCTGTTTAGCAATAAAGTATTTTTTAATCATAATGCTGTGCACATTGAATTGATTAAGGTGTAATAGGAACCTAACTTTAATATGGACTGGGAATTTATAAAGTTGGTATAAATCACTTTATTTCATCGTGCACTTCATTGTGATGGCCGGGAAGGAAACCTACAGGATCTCCAAGGTGTGCGTGGCTTTTTCACGACTGTATAAGGCAAAATGGAAAGTCTTCTTTTGGATTGTGTTACGTAAAACCACCAGGGTTAGCTCTGATTGGAGCCTTGGATCACATGCACGTCCTTGACCCAATCACCGACGCTCTGCTCTGATGGCTAGGAAGAGTCACATGTCCACACTGGGGGTGGGGTTAGAGCCAGCTGCCCTAGCGCGGGAAGCGAGGGCCGGCAGGTGTTATGGTTGGTACACTGTCTCAACTTGAGGAGTTCAGAAGCTGAACTAAGTAACTCAGCAGTTCTACACCCGGGGGGTGAAAAGGACAAGCCCTCCCTGCTCTAGGATGTTGTTCATTGTGTCAGTTTGAGAAGTTTAAAGTTCAACTAAGTGATTCAGCGGGGAGCCAGGTCCTCTCTTTGTAAACATCCTCAGCCTGTGCAAGCGGAGGGCACGGAGGTGGTGTGAGTGCCCCACCCCTGGGAACGTAGCCTGCTTACACATAAGGGAGGAAAACAGGCTTGTTCGCCCCCTTGTGCTCTTGCTGCTTTTTTTGTTTTCCATCACCGAGGCCATGAACTGCTGCCCTCTGCCATGAACCACCCTGCGCCGGAGCCAACCGAGTATGCACTGAAACTTGCACAAACTGTGAGCTAAATAGATCTTTCCTTCCTTAGTTGTGAGTGTAAGGTATTTTGTCCCAGCGATGAGAGAAAATTAACCGAAACAGCAGAAATGTGGGTATACACATGAGCGCACACATGAGTGTGGCTACCAAGTTGCCCCCACTCTATTCCCCTCTGAACCCTGGAGCACACTCCAGTGATTGCCTGTGCCTGGCATAGGGCAATGACTCCATAAACACTTGTGAATGATTTGAAATGCTCCTTCCTCTTTCTCTGGTGTCCTTAGTAAAACCTCAAAAAGTGGATCCAGTGTGCAGGAGAGAACTGCTTCCCTTGTAAGCAAAAGTGCCTTAGATGAGGTCTCTAGTCCCGGGGTTGCAAAGGAGATGATGCCCTGGGGCAAACTGTGTTCTCAAACTTCATCGTGGTCAGAAACCTGGGGGGTTCACTATAACACAGACTGCTGGCACGCTCAGGGGTGTGCTTTGAGAATCGTGCCGTCGGGAGATGACTCTGATGCCAAGATCAGGGGCAGAGAGAGGCTGGGAGGAGAGTCAGGTGGGAGGACCAATAACAGGAGGCTGAAAGTGAGGGGGAAGGGGAGCCAGCCAGTGGTGGTGGTGGGAATGGACCAAAGGGAAGAAAATACGACTGTAGAAGACACATTGCTGTTAGTCCCTCTTGACATGCCCCTGCCACTTTAGTTGCATGTAGCCCATCCTTGCCACTTTCTGAAGAAGTTCCAGAAGTCCTCCTTCCTGCATCTTTTCTCATCAGGTGTGATCAAAAACGAGGTGAAGGATGCTGTGTACCATCTGATGGAGAGGTAAGGTGTGTCCTCAACCCTCTTGTTCACCGGGCCTGGCCCCACGGGTTGATAAGTCGTAATGACCATAGAGAGTGAGTGTTCTGAGTCCAGTCAGGACATCAAGGCAGGCCTACCAGAGCAGCTAAAGAAACTCCCGAAAGGGGAGGTCAGAACAGCTCCGGAAAGTGGCGGCAAGGATGGGATAAGTGTGTGTGTGAAGGTGAGGGGGAGGTTTGGAGAGGGGCTAGTGCCAACGTGTCTTTAATGTAATACTTTTTAAAAATTTAAACATTCACTGCGTCCTTGAATCATGTCTGTCTTGTGCCTGTTAGGTCAGGACAGGTCTGGCCACAAGCATCAAGAAACAAGTTGCGGGTGGGTCTGAGACATAAAGCACATGTCACATCCCTGTGGCCTGCTTTGGTGATTATGTGCCCATCAGTAAGCGTTGTGAGCAGCAGGGGCAGCCTCTCTGCAGCGCTCAGTTTGAGGTTTCATTTTGCAGGATGCGGAGGGCCTGCAGAGGTTGGCCCGAGCTGCTGTACATGGCCAGTGGAGTGAGGATGCATAGGAAAGCCCTGAGTGGCGGCCAGTGTTGTTCTTGGCTGGCTGCGTGTGAGGGCCAGGGGAGAGGCAGTAGGCATGGGACAGCTCCCCGGAGGCACCTCTGCCTGCGAGCCAAGCTCTTCC
Source organism: Octodon degus (assembly GCF_000260255.1). Lineage (NCBI taxonomy): Eukaryota > Metazoa > Chordata > Mammalia > Rodentia > Octodontidae > Octodon > Octodon degus. The sequence continues at coordinate 17,733,106 of NW_004524581.1, read as the reverse complement.
ACATAGCTCAGCACGCCATCTGGGAAGCCACAAGCAAGCTGCTCCTGCCCTTGAGTGGTTGCTGACTGCAAGGTCACTCTATCCCTCTGCCTTCTGCCTGCTGTGGCCTCCTTGCTACTGGGTGATGATCCGTGGTTGTCACTTCGGTCCCTAGCAGCAAGCCGAAAGTGCCTGACCCCAGCTCATGGGGGGTGTGCTGTCACTGATCCCTCTCTTACCCTGGCAAATGGAGGTCTCTTTGGAGGAGTCTCTCTCCATCCACAGATGACCTCAAGGAGCTGTAAGTGGCATAAGACTTGTGACTCATCCCAGCTGTTGGGGGCCATTCATGTTGTCATCTGTGTTCTGGAATTGGGTAAGTAGAGGATGAATGGACCTAGGGAGAGACAGGAGACGGGAGGATGGTTAGGCGCAGGGGACAGCCATGTAGTCTTGGTGTGGGGAGGCTGGAAGGAGGCAGGGCCTGAGAGCATTGTGTGGTGGCTTAGGCGGGTTAGGGCTCTGTCGTGCAAATCTGGAAAGGGACAGAGTAGGGGTGGGCGGCCTGCTGAGTGAAGCCACCAGGAGCCAGATTCTCACTCTGGCAGATGAGCACACACCCACGAGCCCTGCCCTCCTCCTTCACCCCCGTGAGTTGTGTCCTTGATCTGGATCTCTGACACTCCTGGTCCCCCAAAAGGCTGGAAGACGGCACCACCATTAAAACTAAGGAAAGGATACAGGAAGACTGCCCCTTTCTTGTTCTTGATGAACTAAAACTCCCATGATCCTTAAGGAAGGGAACACCAGGGCATGACATGGCCTGGGGTTTCTGTCAGCGAACCCTTCACGCGGGGGCCCTTGTGTGTTTAAGCAGAACCACATCAGCAATGCTCACAGTGAAAGATGTCTACACCACACATGTGTGGAGATAAAAGGTCATCCTCTCTGCCAAGGTTCCAGCCTGGGGTCCCCAGTAGCTCCAGGCTTCACCTTGGAATCAGTGTTCTTAAAAGAGTGGGACAAGCTGGATGTGGCGGTGTATGCCTGCAAGCGCAGCACTCTGGGAGGCCGGGGCAGGAGGATCAAAAGTTCAAACTCTCTCTGGGCAGTTTGGTGACTTAGGAGACCCTGTCTCAAAATAAAAAACTAAAGATGTTTGAGTTGTAGCCCATTGTGACAGCCATGGGTTTGAGCCCTAGTACTGCCAAAGGGGAAAGGGGGTGGAGCAGGGAGAGAGGGAGGAGGAAGGGGAGGAAGGGAGGATGGAAGAGGAGGGGGAGGAGGGAGGGGAGGGGGAGGAGGAGAGGGAGTGAGAAACACATGTATAACCAAACTCAATAAATAATATAGGGAGCCTTGTCCAGTTTCCAGGATAGTAAAGACGTAAGACCCACAAGTCACAAAATCCCCGACCCTAGGGTGACACAAGGCTGCCTGCCAGCCTGCTCTAGCTTTTGTTCTTTCCCCTCCACCCACCTTGCTTGCCCGCATGTGAGGGTGGTTAGAGGCACAGTGTCATTTGTACAGATCAAGCTCTCTTCTTGTAAGTTTCCAGTTAAACATTCTTTTGTAGCTGACACCTATTAATAATTTAAAGTGCCTGCTCCTTTGAACAATGATCAAAATTAAGCTATTACCCACAGGGGGATATTTACATACAGTTAGTCAGCAGCTACTTAACAGCCTTTTCCACTCAAGGTTTCTTGTGACCCTCACATATCATTAGTAAGCAGGAGGGTACTTGGTTATTCTATGATTTCCCCCCCTTCTGTATATTGGATAAATGGCCACTGGGAATCACTTAGGAAGTAAATAAGGTAATTCTTTCTGATTTCTGCAGGCTGCTGGATTTACAGGAGAAGGGCAATTACTTTTAGATCCCTCTACATACAATTTACCAATAAGCCACCGAATGCAGAAACACGTAATTAGTAATTGCTGTCACATGTAGTGTGATTCAGGGCTTACCAAGTTAGTCTACAGGCTTATAATCTAGAGGCAGAAAACGAAATGAGTTTAGCACACACACAAAGCCTTGGTATATTTGAAGGTAGTTGCTGATGATTAACTTAACTGATGTTTATTGAGACTGCGCGGTAGAGAGAAACTCTTACCTCCAGCCTCTCACCACTTGCCCACCCCAAGGCAGATGGGAATTTGTCTCCTTGCATGCCTGATACCACTGGCTAATGGCTAAACCAGGCCCAAATCTGAGGTCCAGGCTCCAGAGGCAACCTGTTTCTGACACCATGACATTGCTTAACCCACAGGGCCAGGAAAGTACCTGCATCTCTAGGTCTCAGATGCAGGTAGGAAAAGAAGAAAAAGCAACAGATGTGAAGCTACAGCCTAATTCTGAGAGGTAAATGCTAGACGTGTACAGACATCAGCTTCTTTCCAATAGAAGGTCTACATCTAGATGCCCCTCAAAAGCCTCACGCATTTATAGGTGTGGCTTGTTGGAGCAGCGTGGGTCATGGGTGTGTGATACTGGGTTACAGGTATGGGATAACTGGATTCGACCACTGATTGGTTTAGTGTAGTTCCGAGAGTGGATGGTGAGAAAGCCTCCCCAGTGTGTGAGTGGCACCAATCAGTATGCTGACAGCATGGCAGGACTAAAAGGGAAAGGAAGGCTTTCTGCCGGCACCTTCCTGTCTGCCCTGCCGTGGATGGACTCTGCTCTGTGGTGCCCTCTGCCATGGTGCCCTGGCTTGAACTCAGCCAACTGTGGACTGAAAGATTTTCAAAATGTGACTGGAATAAATCTTTGCTCTTTTAACTTGCAGATGTTGAGTGTTCTGTCCCAGCAATGAAAAGTAACTAAGACATTAGATACTATTGTGCCCACTTACATATGAGAGAAAATAAAGGTTCAGTGGTTTATGTTACCTGGCCAGGATGGCTCAAAGTAAGGTGCTGAGCTGTATGTGGCTGTAGGCAAAGGTGACTTCAGTGACAGCCATCTCTCCCTCACGCAGAAGACTTACTTTGGTAGAGGGGACTTAAAGCTGATTCCTTTCACCTAGAAATTTCATTTTTAGGAATTCATTCAGAAAAGGGTAATCCAAAAAATGCAGCTAAGAGTTTATACCAGGGGCAGGTGAGATAGCTCGGTGGTCTAAAGTGCCTGCTTAGGTAAGCTTAGGCAGGCACAGGGGACCATGGTTGGATCCCCAGCACCACATGCCACATTAGCCCCACCCTCAGGCGGGCTGAACCAGGCCCCCTCCCCCCCAAAAAAATAGTTCATACTAGTAAGTCTCAAAAAGACACCATTTATAATAGCAAAACCTGGGGAAGGAATTAAAATATATACTGATGTAATTAATACCAGAGAAACTGAAAACTATGGTTTTATACAAATAGCAGCTGTGGAACAATTCAATAAAGAGGTTTTTAAAAATGTATTTAGTACAGTATCTACAGGATCTCACTACACAGAACAAACTCATAGTGATCCTCTGGTTTTCAGCTGCCCAAGTGCTGGGATCCCAGGCATGTGCCACCACGCCACAGTCTCAGTTGCTGTCCCACTGTGCCCTGGGGGTGGGGCTGGCACAGCATGCCAGGGATCAAACCCCGGTCCCTGAGCTTGCCTAAGCAGGTGCTTTAGTCCGCTGAGCTATCTGGCTGCCTCACCTTTTTTAAGAGAAGAATATATTTATTGTGGGAAATACAGCTCCTGTCCTAGAGAGGGACAGAAGGGGGAACCTGAGCAGGCTGCCTCAGGAACAATGAAGAGTTTTTAATAACAGAAAAGGGCCTTAAATCCTAGTGAATAGTGAGGCAAGATTCCCCTCAAAAGTAATACTGATGGAAAATATAATAATATATACGGAAAGAGCATTCAGAGTGTGACAGTTTACCTGCGATACAACTCACGAACCCACACTTCACCCATTAGTGGATGGCACGCATGTGTTTTAGTGTGTTAACACAAAAGCACAACTTTAATCACTATCAGAATTCCATAACCCTGTGTCCACTCCAGTAATTCCTCCCTCTGGCCAGCCCCTGGCGAACATGAGTCTATTTCTATTTCCACAAATTTGCTATTATGAGGATTTCACATATAAATGTAAGTATAGTTATGTGTTTGGCTGCTTATAAGTGACATCTTTATCTCAGCAGGTTATTTTCAGGGTTAAGTTTCATAGCAGGGATCAGCACTTTGTTCCTTTTGAAGGCAGAATAATATTCTGTTGTCTGGAGATACTGCGTTTTGAGGGTTGTTTTGTACTATGACGATTGTTGCTATGAACATTGACATACAATGTTTATGATTCTTCCGGGTATGTTCAGTGAAGTGGAATTGTCGGTAACTCTGTTTAGCACTTTGCTGAGCTTCTAAACTGTTTCCCAAAGGGACTGCGTCAGAACATTCTCACTAGTAATATTTATAGGTTCAAATTTGCATGGATCCTTCCACATTTATTATCTTTTAAAAAATTTTAACCATGCTAGTGGATGTGACATGGTATTTCATTATGATTTTGATTTAGGGGTGGGGGAGATAGCTCTCCCAGCCTGCCTGGCAAGCACAAGTCCTGAGTTCAATCCCTGGTAGCTCCCCCCAAAATAATAATAATAATAATAAATGATTTAGATTTAGATTTTTAATAACTATGTTGAGCATCTTTTAATATATTCATTACCCATTTGGACATCTTCTTTGAAGAAATGTCTATGGATATTCTTTGCTCATAAAAATTGAATTATCTTTTTATTATAGAATTAGAATTAATATATATTTATGTATAATTATATATTATTTTGGATATTAGTCTTATCAGATGCATTACTTGTGAATGTACTTCTCTCATTGCATTGGTTGATCTTCCACTTTCTTGATGTTATTGATGGCAAAAACTAGTTTAATTTTGAGGAAGTCTACTCTATTGATTTTCTTGTTTTGTTGCTTATGCTTATGATATAATATATAAGAAGCCATTGCTAAGTCCAAGGGCATGAACATTTACTTTTATGTTTCCCTCTAAAGATTAGAGAGGGAGATCTAAATAAAGGTCTCCTAATGGAAGTCCTACATTAGCATCTGGAATTGAACTGTATATAGTGTGAGGTAGGGACCTAACACCATTCTTTTCCCTATAGATATTCAGGCATCCCAGCAACAATTGTTGATCTGAACATTCCTTCCCCATTGAATCGTCTTGGCCCGCTTGTCAAAAATCAGTTGAGGGGCTAGGGAAATGGCTCGGCTGATCAAGTGCTTCCCTGGCAAGCACAAGGGCCTGAGTTTAATCCCCGGTTCTGCCAAAAAAAAAAAAAAATTAATTGATCATCACATGAGGATTTCACTTATGAACCTAAACACTATCTCACTGACTTATCCTCGTGCCCATGTCAGCCACTCAAACTTAGTAAGAAGTTTTGAAATCAGGAAGCAAAAATTCTCCAACTTGATTCTTTAAAAAAAAAATAATTAATTTATTTATTTATTTGGCATAGGGTCTCACTTTGCAGCTTGGACTTGTAGTGATCCTCTTGTTTCAGCCTCCCCAGTGCTGGGATTTCAGGTGGGCTCTGCTATGCCCAGTTTCAGCGGCTGGCTCAGTGAGCCCCGGGTTCTGGGGTCAGCACATCACGCAGTACCAGGGATTGAACCCAGGTCCTTGCACTTGCCAGGCAAGCGCTTAGACTGTCAAGCTGTCTCCCCAGCCTCTACTTGATTCTTTTAAAAGATTACTTGGCTACTTTGAATCCCTTGTCATTCTCTGTGAATTTTGAGGTTGGTCTGTCAACTTCCACTGAAAAGGCAGCTGGGATTTTGATGCGGCTGGTACAGAGTCTGAAGATCTGTTTGCTGTGAGTTGCTGTCCTGCTCACGGAATGATAGCCGGGCCTGCGGCAAAGGGGGAGGCCTTTTCTGAGCTGTAAGGGAACGGCTTCTCTGGCTGGCAGGGGCCAAGAGCCGTGCAGCTAGCTCCACGGGATGGGAAGGCAGGCAGGCTTGGGAACGACTTCTGTGTGGAGACGACCTATTAGGGCGCAGCAGCTGTTCCCTTGGGCCCAGTTCTCGCCACTCCACACACCACGCAGCATCTATTACTTAGTCCAGCAATGCTTTAAATATCTCCGGGCACCCCCCATTTCCTGTGGAATACTATTTCACAGCCTAATAGAGCTTCCTGGGGGAATTTTCTCTCTTACTTAGCCCACATTGCCTTCTCCGTTTAAGTCCACTGCTTCCTTGGGACCCCGCCATTCCAGACTAATTTCCCTATGTGGGATTCCCATGATTCCCAGCTCCAGAGGCCATGTTCCTTTCAGGTTGCTGAGCAAACTCTGGGTTTCCTGGTTGCAGCTTGCAAAGGAGGCCTCAGGTGAGGGCTGACACAGGGCTCCTGGGTTCATGAAGTAGAAGGGAAAACTGATCAGGGCAAAGAAACTGAGTAACCAAGGTGCTCCTGGGCAGGAATGGGGAGACGCCTTGCTGCAGCTTGGGGATGGACTTGCCCCCACTTTTGTCCTATGGAAGCTGGGGTCTGGTTCCTTCAGGCTGCAGCAGGAAGGGTGAGGTAACAGGTGTTAGCCCAGGGTCTGTTTGGAAAACTCATATGCCAGCTGGAAGTTCCCTGGTCACTCTGGAGAGAGCAGGTGAACGAAGGGGAGTCAGAGGAGACAGGGAGTGCATATCCGAGCATCCTCTGTGCCCAGCTCCGTGTTGGAGGAGCGTTGCCCACTTTATCCTTTCCCTCCTGTGTGGTCCAGTCTTGCTCGGCAGAGACTCCAAGCAGGAGATTGCAGGACGGAGATAAGCAGCTACCAGCCCGAGCTGTGCAGGGCACTGCGGGCCAGGCCAGGGCCTCAGCTTTCCAGGGCACGGCTGAGTCCCCTTGCCTTCATCTAGGGGATGGAGCTGACACAATGTCGCAGAGCTGTGAGGGCTCAGCAAGGGAGAATGTAGGTGGCAAAGGCAGGCTCGATAAATGTGATATTGCTCCCTTCCTTCCTTGCCCCTGGATGGCTGAGCAGGGCCATTTCTCCAAGTAATTTAGCAAGGCAAGTGTCTGCAGTCCCTCTCCTCCCAGCCTCCTGCCCTGCACTGATAAGTTTTATTAGCAAAGAGGGAAGGGATTTTCTATGACCAAATTTCTTCTGGGCTTTTCAGTAGAAATTGATGGAGCTGCCTGGTGTCTTGGCTGGCACTTCATCGTGATGTGACTGCCTGGCCTGTGCTGGGGCTGTGTACAACAGAAACCTCGCTCACCTAGGGAGGGAGGGCCAGGCGGTGTTATTCTTCTGACGGGGAAAGTCATCATCTGGCTTCTTGGGTTTATGTACCCTCAGCGCAGGGGAAGCAGCTGGAATTTGCCTGGAAACCGCAGCGCTGTCTGCTTGGTTCTCAATGAGTGGCTGGGGACAAGGCTGCCTTTGACAGTCCCTCACCTGCCTTCCTGTTCTGCATAATAAAAGCCAGCTCCCAGAGCATCTGAGTGCTCTGTGAGCAGGCTGCTGCTAGGACTCCTGGGGAGGAACATGTGTGTGCTTGCATGCACATTCTTATGTGGGCATGCATGAGTGTGTATCTATGTATACATGTATGTATGTTTGTGCACATATATATATATATTTGTGTGTGAATGCATGTTGTGTGGGCTTCTGTAGACACACTTGGGTGTGTATGTGCAAGTGTATGTATATGTGCACATGCTTGTGCATGAGTATGTGTGTCTGGGACACATATATGTGGGCTTGCTTCCCTGGCTGTGCTTCTGTATGGGTGTTTCCACTTCCATAGGGTGTTGGGAGGAGTTCCAAGAGTCAAAGCTTTGGGGGTCAGGGGACACAGTCATGTGCTGTGACCTCACTAGTGAGCTTGCCCACCTTGAGCCTCAGTGAGGCTGCTGGAACCAGCACTCCGTGTTCTGCACCACTTCATGCAGGTTGTGCATCTTGGGCAAGGCCTGCTGTCCCCCTCGCCCCTGGTCACCACAGTCCACTCTCCCCCACTCTCCAAGGCTCTTCTGTGTCCCTCTCTGCCTCCTGCTGGATGTCCTACCACTCTGTCTCCCACTCTGTGCCTGGTTGAAGTCCTTTCCCTGCCTGTGTCCACACTCCAGGCTCTATGCTGACTTGACACGGCCTGCTTACACACACACACACCGGAGCCCACCCTAGAACTGGAGGTCTGGTGCTGGCTCCTCTTGTCTCCAAGTCCAGTAGTAGGCCTCACATACAGCTGTGGCACCTGCGCCCTGCTCACCCTGTCCTCCTCTCCACTGCTAACCCAGCAGCTTGCACCTGGCCCCTCCCTTCACAGCTGCCTGTTGTCTGCGGTGACATTTTCTTCCCGATGGGAAACAATTCCATCCAAGACCAGCTTCTGAGAGGTGATGTGTTCCCGTCAGGGTCAGGGATCAACCTCCTCTCCGACTGCACTGCCCCTCATGAGTTCAGGACACAGACTCTGCAGATCCCGCTACTGGACCTCCAGTGTCAGCTCGGCATGAGCAGAAGCAACGTCTTCTTCAAACCCACTCCGCCATGTCTAGCGAAGCTCTGGAGTAGTACCTGGTGCTCACTAAATATTTGTTCAAAGGATGAGGAAATAAACCTTTGACTCAAGGGAAACTTAACTTTAATATCAAAGCTGACTGATCTCTTTGAAAATGGATTCCAGGAAAGAACTGGCAGCACCCAGCGATTTTTCTCCCTACCTGGCTGAGCCTGCCTCTCGTACGACCTGGGTTACGAGCGTGCACTGCTTAAGTAGCAGCCAGGGCCCACTGCTTTGCCTGGGAGGACCCCCCTTCCATCCACCATGGATCAGGGTGGTGAGTAATCTGCCGGGTCTCAGAGCCACGCGATGGGTGAACTGGGTTGCCCCAGCTCCGGCGATTGCGTAATGTGGGCCTTGTGGGCTTCATAGAGCCCCTCGTTGGGAACCTGATGGGAGATGCTGATTGCCAGCCTCACCTTTGTGTCACACGCAGAGCCCTGATTGCAGGATGGGGCCGAGACAGCCAGGGCTTCCTCTCTGCTGGAAGGGTTGGCGGGGTGTCTGCTGGCATTTGCCATCAATCCTTCTTGATTAATCAGGCTGCTCCGATCTGTGAGTCACCATTTCTGCAGGAAAGAAATCTGCCTCTATGGAATTATCCTGAACTCTGACGCCAATGCAGCTAAAGTCTTCACAAGGTGGAGGTGCGCCTGGGAGGCCAGGCTACTTTCTGCTTTGTGACAGGAAATGGCTGCAGGGTGGAAAGCAAAAAGAAAGAGAAGTGAAAGCCTTCCTTCTTTACACTAATTTTATGTAAGGGCAAACACATGACCCTTAGTCTCCTTAGAGGTGGGCTGGACACCTTTTCTACCACTTGTTAGCTGTGCGCTGTTGGGTGAGCCAGGAAGGGCTGAACTTCTGCTTTCTCATTTGTCAAAGAGGGAAAATCCTAACAACTTCCCCAGCTCCCAGGGTGTTTGTAGAATGGTGAACTACAAGAACAGACCTGGGCCTCACTGTGGGCCAGGCAAACTGAAACGGCAATATGATGGTTTCTGTCTAGATGGCTCCCACGAGCTTCCATGGGCAGGGTTTGGGGGAGATGATTAGATCATGGAGACTTCTGTCAGGCTTGCTTTTAGGAGTGAGGGTTTGGTGTGACCGGGGGTGTGACCTGGAAGGACTTATCTCCCTTCCTCGCTCCTCCTTTAACTCTCCACTTCCTGTCTGCCCTGTTGTGAGCAGCGCCCCTCTGCCGTGTTGTCCTGCCTTGGAGCTGGCCAACTACAGAGTAAAATGTGAGCTAAGAGAAACCTCTCATCCTTGAAGTTGTAGGTGTCAGACATCTAGTCTCAGTAATAAGAAAGGTGACAAAGACAAGGAGTTAAAAAAAGTGTGTAGTCTTGCTGTGATCTGACTATGACCCCTCAAACTCACAAGTTAGAAATGCAATTCTGCTTGTAACAGTGTTGGGCGGTGCCTTTCTCCCCACCTACCCTGTTATGGTGCACCAAGTAGCTGTCCCCAGCTGTAGCCCATGGATCTTGAACTTCCCAACCTCCACAGGGATATGCGAAATTGATCTCCACTCTTTAGAAATGACCCAGGCCGTGGTGCTCCTTGTAGCAGCACCCATGGCCTATGATCTGTCTGACAAAAACCATGTTCTAAAGTGCTGCAGAGTCTCACAGAGATGTACAGTGAAGCCGCGTCTGGGCTTTGCACCAGAAACTCCCGCCTGGCTTGGCGACCAGGCCATGTCAGGACGTGCGCAGGTATCTCCCTGGAGTCCTGTGCCTTCTTGTCTCTCCTCCCCTGCAGTCTGTCTTGGTCCTGCTCCTCGGAACCTTGCTGCCTCTGGTCCTTTTGGCAACTTTGTCTCCTTCATTCGTGGAGAGGAGTCAAAGGAATGTTGCCTGGGGAAACAAAATGCGAAAGGGTGTTGCTTTCTGCATTGATTAGAAGTCGGCACCTCTCTCTCTTCAGAAGATGGATGAAGCCCAGGTCCGAACCCAAGGGAAGCCAGAAAAGCAGTGGTTGCGTGAAAAGCAAGGTCCCTCCTGGCCTCAGCACATTCACAGCGAGGCCACCCAGAAGCCTGCCAAGCAACTGAGTATGTTTTAATCATTTTTTCTCTCTTCTAGGTTTGGCGGTGTGTGTGGGGGGTGGGGGGAGGCATTTGTAGCCTGGCAACAGAGATCTGCATGTTCTTCACGCCAAGCCGTAAACACAGCTTTCCCACCGCTCAGCCTGATGATGCTAAAAGGCCGGCCACCAGCAGAAACCAGGGTGGCTGCTGCATGGACAGTGGAACAGGCCAGAGCTTGTGTTGCAGGAATTGCCAGTGTGCCCTCACGGCCCTGGAGCGAGCAAGAAAACCACCAGCTCAGGGGAGATGCACAGAGCTCCTGGCCCACCTAGGGTTTTTTTTTTTGTGTGTTTTTTTTTTTAATTTTTAAGCACTCTGTCTGTCTGTCTGTCTGTCTGTCTGTCTGTCTGTCTGTGTGGTTCAGGGTCTCACTATGCTGCTCAGACTCCTAGTGATCCTCTTGTCTCAGCCTCCCCATCCCTGGAATTACAGGTGTGCCACCATGCTCAGTCTCGGTGGCTGGCTTGGCGCTTGGCACACCATGGGTTCCAGGGCCAGCATGGCATGTGGTACCAGGGATCGAACCTGGGTCCTGGCACTTGCCAGGCAGGTGCTTTGACTGCCAAGTTATCTCCCAGCCCCCATCTAGGGTTTTGCTATCCACCAGCCAGAAGTGGGATTGGAGACTCCAGGATGGGGAATGTGCTAGGGAGATGGGCCAAAGGGGTGGGTGGGCTGGGGTGGAGGGCTTCAGCCCAGCCCTGCCTCGTACTCGAGCCTTTCCTTCTTCCTCCCTGGGCATAGCTGGCTTTTGACGCAGCTTTCGGGCTGGCCTTTACCTCTTCTCAACTGTTTCAGAGACAGGCCCAGAATAGTAAAGGAAGCAAAACTACTCCACCATTCAGTGTTGTTTTAAAAAGATAAGTTGGAGGGGTGGCTAAGAATGGGGCCCTAGGGTCAGACTGCCTGGATGCAAAACCTCATCACCAACGGAGGGCCGCAGCAAGTTACAAATCTCGGGGACTCAGTTTCCACCTCTATGACATAGAGATAAAAACAATTCCCATAAAATTTCTTACCGCCAAGGATTTGTCTTAAGTATTAAAACCCATTTGGCCAGGAAGATAGCACAGCAGTCTAAGTGCCTGGCTGATAATCGAAAGGACCCGGGTTCAATCCCCAGCACCTCATGCCATGCCTCCCCCACCCCAGGTGCTCTGTGCTGGCCACTGAAACCACGCGTGGTGGCACGAGCCTGTAATCCCAGGCCTGGGAGGCTGAAACAGGAGGATCGCTACAAGTCTGAGCTGCGTAACAAGACCCCATACCAAATACACAAATATTTAGAATAACATAATTAAAAGCCCATTGGCCATTACCATTGTCATTATTATCTCTGAAATCTTTGCCTACAGGCAGGTACTACATTCCTTCTGCCCTCTCCTCTCCAGATGCAGGGAGGGATAGATGAGGCTGTGCACCTGATTCACTTTAGTAGAGTTCCTGGTTCCATGTTGGTCCTGTAATCAGTTTATCTAATGGGGAGGGCTGTGCCTCATGCTCCTAATGTATTAGCCAGCTTTCTCATTGCTGAGATACAATGCTACATCCAGAACTTAAAGGAGGAAAGGTTTAATTTGGTTTCCTGGTTCAGAGGACTCAGTCTTGGCTGGCTGTCTCTGAGGAAGAAACGCTTTGGTGGAAGGACATGGAGGAGGACAGCTGGTCACTGCTCGACAGTCAGAAAGCAGAGAGAGAAGGGAGAGGGAGTGGGGGTGTGTTCTTCAAGGGCGTGCTCCAGTGACCCTCCTCCTCCTGCAGCGGGCTTCTAACAGTACTG
>NW_004524581.1:17673487-17718473 GCF_000260255.1 Octodon degus | reverse complement strand
CTTCAGAGGGTGGGACTTTTGACTTAACTATTCTATCTGACCCTCATTAAACCTATTTTACAGATAAGAACACTGAGTCAGCGACGTGCCTGACAGCAACTTGAATGGCAGAGATGTGAGGAGAACTCAAGTTGGCCAACTTGTCCTACTACTCAGGGCTGACCCAGACCGCTGGATAAACCTTTCCTCAGCACCTTTACCAAAACAGGTACCCAAGCTGAAATGTTGAATAGCATGGGGCTCGAGAACAAGGTGAACCAGGTCCCTCTTTCTAGGCATCAAATAAATCTGCTCAGAGAAGAAACCACACGGCACCTTTCACCATTTAGCTGGTGCCTATTAGAGTGCTGTGCTGGAGCTGGGGAGGAATCTACTTCCTCTCCTCAGGAGCATGCAGTCAAGGCAGCAGGGCAGCAGGGAGCAAGAGATGGGCTCTGCGGCTGGGTTGGAGGAGAGAAACTGCAGAAGGGGATGCAGCGTCGGTGCCTGGGCTGGGAGCAAGGAGCTCAGGCTGCCCAGCTCTGGGTGCCCGCTGGACCCTTTTTACCAGAATGACGAAACCTGTGGCTGAGTTTCACACACCTGGCTGGGTACCAGCATGAGCTGCCCGCCAGACCTAACCCCCAGCGCACACTCAGTTGGCTGGGGACCCTGGTGCCTGGTGCCCGCCCACAGCTGCCTGGGCCGCACAGCTTTCCTGGTTCCTCTCCCCCACCTCCCGCCGCCGGTGCTGGCACCAGCAGCTGGCCGTGGCTTCCTTCCTGGAAACCCCAGGTGGATCCCGGATGCTCAGTCTGCAGACAAACATCCTCACGGCTGTTCCCTAGCAACCCGCACTGCTCCAGAGCTGCGGGTCCGTGGCAAAAGCCCTCCCATCCATTTGCAACGAGGCGTTCGGTTCGAGGTGCTCCGGGATGCTTCCTAATGTCCCTTCAATGATCCACAAAGCCATTTGCTTATAAAATCTGCCATGCGCCTCCCTCCTCCCGCCCCCACCCCCGCCCTTCCGCCAGCGCGGAGTGCAGTGAACCCTCTGCGGCAGACGCAGCCAATGGAACCCTGGGTGGCTTGTCGAACAAAGCCCTCGTTCCACAGTGGTGGTGGCGGCAGCATGGGGCAACTGCCCCGGTGGGGAAGCTGCTGCCCACCGTGGGCTGCGCTGGAAGGGGGTGGAGGGGTGGCCAGGATCCAGAAGGCAAGAAGCAAAACAAGCCGAGCGCCAGGCAGAGGTGGAGGAGGGGGCAGGAGAAAGAGAGGGGGAGAAGGAGGCGGGGAGGCGAGGGAGGGAGGAGGAGAGGCCACTTCATTTATTTATTATGATGCCTGTTGTGGTGTTGGTCTCATGTGTGGGGAGCAGACTGTATTTTATGTTTTAATCCTCCAAGCTGTGTGTGTGGGCTGGTGATAATTACATTGAAAAATGTGTCTAATATGCGGAAGGCTTTTTTTTGTGGGGAGTGGGAACGCTCCGGCGGAAAATCTTCTTCATGGCAACTGGTCCCTTTTCCATCAACCTCTCAGAAGGTGCCAGTAATTGGGAGCGCGGCAGAAGCCTGGGGCGCCCCCCCCCACTCGCCCCCCCCCCAGCCTGGCCAGGGCTCCTCAGGTGTGGGGAGGGCGGGGCCTGGTCTAGGAGGAGCAGAGCTGCCCCTCCCCTCCTCTTGCCCGCCCGCAGCCCGGGGTTGGGGGCGGGGGTGACAGGCAGGATACAAATGGGAGGCCTGATTGCTTTCTTGGCCACAGCCTTGGGCCCAGCTGCTGAAGAATGCAGGAGGGAGGTGACAGGCCGGCTGCTAGGAGACAGAGCAGTGGGGTGCACTGACACACATGTGCACACAGATTGCGGCACGGACACAGCCGTCCACCCACCCTATGTGCAACCCTCCACGGGCACATAGTGCGCCTGTGCACATCCACACACACACGCTCTCGTGCACACAAGTAACATGCACGGACACGCATACGTGCACACACGCTGGTGCCTTCCCACACAGCACAAACAGGCACGCACACATCTGTGCACCCACCCGTGGCCAACCACACAGCCCTGTGCTGAGCTGTTAGCGTCTCCCCCTGCTGCACGTGCGTCTGCTTACACTAATTTGCACACTTTACCCATTGTTCCACGTAGGCTTGAGGAGCACTCCTCGCTCACACACACCTCTGTATTCATTGGGACACACGCCTGAGGGGGGTCTGTTGGGGCTGACAGTTGTGACGTGCAACAAAAATACAGCCCCTGTGACATTTTTATTTGGAATTTAAAAAAACTGACATCTGCCTTCTTAAAAGGCCAGCAGAAACACAACCCAACAAAAAATCCACAACCTTGACACACTAAATGTTTGTTTTCTAGCACACGGGCCTTGGTAGCAGTGCTGCTTCCTTAATTCCAGCCACGTGTGAGTGTGGAAGCTGACCTTCGGGGGGCTTGGGGAGCTGCTGATCTGATGCCGTTTGCTCAGTCCCTGCAGATCTGATGGGAAAAGTGCCCAGCCTGCCGAGATGCCAATTAGTCTCTCTTCCCACCCTGGGCCAGCTTCCTGCAGGAGAAAATCCAGAGAGTGGCCAGCGAGGTCCTCAGAAAGCCCAGCTGTGATGAATAGGACCTCTGACTCCCTTGGGACCTGGCTGGCTATTTTGTAGGAAATTGAATTTCTTGGTAAGTTAGAAGACGTGCTAATAAGTACTAATGTCGGGCCAGGGCAGGAGCTGAGGGTGGGCTCTGGCCTGGGTATCAGCTGGGTCAGCTGCCTCTGCAGCCTCTGTGACCCCTGTCACCTTTCACCCTCCACCCTCCTCTCCTCTTGCCTCTGGCAGGATCGCACCCTCGAGCATGCTGTTCTCTGGCCCTGCCCAGGCCCTGTCCAGACTGTTCTCTTCTGGCAATGGGCAGAAGCTGCTGAGACCACAGGCGGGCTGCAGGATCCAGCCAGGGCGGGGCAGCCTGAGGGGCCTGTGCTTCTCCCAGTCCTCTACGCTGGGCTATTCCCTGGGCCGTGTTCCCTGAGCTCCCTGCTCCTGGCCTGGGCCAACCCCTGGGCCTCTGTGAAAGCTGCTGCACCTCCACTGCTTTCCTTGCAGTGAGAGCATAGCTCAGAGTCAGGAGGGCAGATGTCCAGGCCCTCCAGGCTACGGCTTCCTGGACTTGCTGAGCCGTGTCCCCTCTGTCCATGCTGCCTCGCCTCAGCTGAGCATCCTCAAATGCTCCTGATGGGCCCTGTGGCAGACAGGGAAGTTCTCCACCAAGGTGTAGGCACAACTCATGCCTCACCTTGATGGGTCCTTCCATAAATGGACCCTAGTCCCCAGTCTTCCATACCCCATTTCTCTGTAGCCTTTGCCTACCCTTGGCTTGCTGCACATGTCTCCAGCATGCAAGCTTGAAGAAGACACTCACTGGGGGTGCTTCGGTCATTGTCACCGTACCTGCTGCACCCAACCCAAGTCCACGTGTGGGGAGCTGCCCACAGCCACTTGTCTGGGCAGTGAAGGAGGGGACAGGCTCAGCCTTCAGGCTCACCTGGCCTTCTCAGCCCATGCCAGGATGATCTCTTTGGCCTCATTCCAAGCCAGAGCAAATGGCCCACCTTTTTGGTTTCTATTTTTAAAAATATTGCAACTGCCCATCGTTATGGAGTACAATGGATGTTTCCCTTTATGCTCGCGGTGTGCCGTGACCAGCCCGGGTGATTAGCATAGCCAGCGCTTCTTATGGTTATCATTTCTTTGTGGTTGGAGCAGTCCAAGCCTCTCTTCTAGCTGTTTTGAAACACACAATACATTATTGTGAACTGTGGCTGCCCCACTGCACAATAAAATACCAGAACTTATTTCTCTGATCTCCGAACTTCTCTTTCTTTGAAGTCCAAACATGTGTCAAGGGGCCTCGCTGCATATTGACTCGGATTACAGATTGCTTTAATTGAATGTACTCTGGAAATTTCTCATGTGCTTTTAAGCAGTTTACACGCATTCTCTGATTTGCTAGTCGCAGAGCTGCAAGGCGTGGGGCAGTGCTGTCCTCGTTGGGCAGATGAGCAGCCTGAGCCTCAGACAGGGGAAGTGGCTCAGCCATGTCACACAGCCCTCCTGCTGGGCTCCTCCTCTGCGCCCGACAGTGCTTCCTGGGGTGGTGGCCTCTGGCCATAGCTGGCACCTGGCTTTTTACCATTCAGCTAGGTCAAGTCTGATGTGTGAACCCTAAGCAAGAAAGTCCTGTGTCACGCTTGAGAATGGCATGATACCAGCATACAGAGAGGGATGTCCCCAGTAGTAGTGCCCAACCCAGATCTTCTTGATGTGGCATATTCTTTTACACTTTGAGACTCCATGTCCATATCTATAAAATGGGTTGAATATCTCCCTGCAGGGAGTTGTGAGATTCATGGTACAGTTGTTTCATTCTAACCCCACATAGTCTTTCTATAAGCAATATATGCCTTGGCCCCTGGAAGCTGCCCTATATGTCACAGCGGGATCCCCCATAGTGGACACGGCTGCTGGATCCTCCTGGAGGATTCCACCTGTGTCTCCAAAAAGGGGCATGTGGGAGGTGATGTGGTAAAAAGACCCACACGGAAGGAGGGAGCCCTAGGGCCACCACAGGCCAGGGTGGGAAAAGGAAGAGCCAAGAAAACTTGTCATGAGGCTGCAAACAGGATCCCTACAGGGAGAAGGTGCAGGGACTCGAGATGAAAGTTGGCAGCAAAGGCACACTTTCAGCCCCACCCCAGATCCTAGGAACGTCTGTACATAGCAGCCGCCAGCCCTGAGCTTGGATCCTGGGGACATTTCCACACTGCAGCCGGCAGCCACCGTGGAGCAAACAAAGCCAGAGGTGCTGCTGTAGACACGGCCCGGCGGCTGTGAAACAGGGGCTGTCTGTACCTTTCAATGCCGCCGTCTCATTAATCTTGTACCTCTGCAGCCCTTGTGAAGAGCGCACTCACAGCAGCTCATTCATTACGGCTCTAATAACAGCGGCGGGCCTGAGAGCACCAGGCTGCAGAAGAGCCGGCCTCTGCAGCTGCGGAAAGCCAATACCTTTTTAAATACATTTACACAGCAATAAATAAAAGCGGTCTCAGTTTACCTCTTTATTAAACTCTATTTGCGAGTCAGAGTTAAGGGCCGCATTTGTGTCTTGCTATTCAAATTTATTCGTGCGCATCTCCTTGGCTGGCCACATTTATTCCATCACTAATAATAGTGGCTGAAGCTTAAGAGGGTCTTTCATCACCGCCCGCCCTCATTAAGGGCTCTGCTCCGGGCTCCTGGGCTCGATTTAGCCACCACGAAGACCACCCCCATTATCCAGAGGGGAAAGCGAAGGCAGGGAACAGTCACACACGTCTTCATTAGTTTCGATCCACAACCAACCTGATGATGACCAGAAGCTGGCGGGATCAGTGCCCACCAAACTCCGAGTGAGGGTCCCCGAAAGACACTCGTGTGCCCTTACCTCCCCCATCCAGGGTGTCAGAGGCTCATAGATTAAGGCGGCAAATGCTCTGTGGAAGCAAGGAATCCATTCAAACTGCTCTCAACCTTGAGCAGTTACGCTGGCCTGTCGGAAGGAACCAGTAGTCCGTGTTTAGGTCTGGAATTTGTGCAGGATTTAGAGTTCTGCTCTGCAGTACCTCACCGCTTCCACTGCTGGCAAAGTCTTATCCCCACAGCACCTGCAAGCATTCAGTCATCTTGCTGGGGCCCCCAGCTGGGGTTCTGCAACTCCTTAAAAATAACTCCCATGGCCTGGGCGTTCAGCCCTGTGGCTGGTCCTGTAATTCATAGACCCTTCCACCCTTTTGGTGTCAGTGCCCAAAGGCCTTATGCTGTTCTCAGAATCGAACCAAAGCAAGTGGGTACCCGGGGGTTCGCTGGTTGGGGCCAGAGCATGAGAGATGGGAGGACTTCCTGTGCAGGGGATGACCACTGGATTTTGTAACAGCAGCACGGGCAGAGCCCCAGCAGGGGACCTGGATGCTGTCATGGACCCGCCCTCCTGTCATTTTCTATTCCACTCCAAATTGAAGGCAAGTAAGGCCAACATCCCAGCGATTCACCGGAGAAGTCTTACGCTCCTGCAGTCACCACAGGGGCATCTGGTACTGAATATGGGGGCATGCAGGGAAAAGCAGCCAGGATCGCAGAGCCCCAAGTCAGAATGGTGGTGCCTGTTTTTCCTGAATGGGCACAGTGGCCACAGAGGGGTTAGACACTTGGCCCAGGGCCATAGCACTACTTAGGGTTCCAATATGGGAAATCCTCTTGGTCCTCCACCTGATACTGCCATTGCTGCAGAAGAGGAGCCAGGAGTCACCTCCACAGCCTCCGGGATCATTCAGGCAAAGCAGGTGCGGGGGCAGCCTGGGATCCTCCCAGCTGGATGTGGAAGAAGGGAGGAGCCTGCCACCCACATGGGCTCCTTCCCTCCCTCCACTTCCTGGCCACAACCGTGGCAGCTCTCCCCCGCTGTGCTTGCTGCTGTGGCATTTTAACCTTGCCCCAGGCCTCAAGCTGGCCCACCATGGAGTGAAGCCTCTGAAATTGTAGCCCAAGGTAAGCCTGTCCTCTTTGACGTTGTGTGCCTGAGTGGCTTTGGTAGTGCCTGCCTTGATGTCCTAAACTGGCTCAAAGCGGGGACCTTTAACAGCCATCTGACTCTGGGGAAGAGCCAGGAGCCACTGGCTCCTCTGCCACTGACAGGTAGGGGAGCACACACTCTGTTTCTGCAAGCCTGCCTTTCCACTGCGTGGCGCACAGCAGCACCCCCACCATACATTTTTTAAATCACAGCTTCTGCAAACACTCACGAAAGAAGACTTCTAGAACTGCTTCAGAAAATGATAATGATAGGACAAGTGTGTCTGAAGGGAACTCAGAACAATTTGCCTTTGACAATAATTACATTTTTAAAATGTTGGCATTCACTGTAGTTTTTGATCAACTCTTATAGGTTTTTTAAAAAATAGCAACAGAAAAGCTGCTCAGTTCCTGGGGCTTTGGGGTATACTTTTCCAAACCAGAGTAGAAGGGAGCAAGGGTAATCAGAGAGAAAGGAGGGCAGCCTTCCCAGTGACCAGCAGCAGTAGATTATGCCAATCATCAAAAGGCCAACCGTACTGACCACAGCTGCATGACAAAAGAACTATGCTGTCCTGACCAGTCCCCTCCTCTCAACTCCCGGGCAGAAGGTTGGACAGAAGACCTCCTGGGCTGGCAGCTGTGCACGCTCAGGCTCTTTTCTGCATGCTGGGAATTGAAGTATGGACTTGCACAGTTGTCCTTGTAGGTGTAGAAGAGCAACAGGGCTCAGTTTTGGACAATGAGACACACATTTGAAATTTTGGCTTCAATCTGCAGGGTAGAGGGTGGACTTCTGGGAAAGCCTGCAAGGGTGAAGGGTTTTCTTGTCATCTGAGTTGTGCTGCTGGCTTCGCGGTTGCTGGGCACTTGATGTAGGAGCCTGACACTCATACCTCAGGGCCGTGGCTGGGGAAGTCGGCTTCCTAGGGAAAGGGGGCTTTCTGGTGCGGCCCATGCCTGCCTCTTCTGTGCCTAGCAGGTGGGCTTGTCTGTAACCTGGTAGGCGGGGGACATCTAATCACCAACAATCACCAGAGGGTTGGAAAGGTCACGAGAGTCGGCGAGCTTACCCAGGTCGTTTTGTAACAGACGAAAATGAACACCTCAGGACTTGTTTGAATTTGAGTTCCTTCCCACCTGTGCCTGGGAGTCCCATCAATATGTGTAATAAATGAATGAAGGGCCGGGTAAACAGTGGGAAGGGTGGAAGGAGTGATCTCCTGGGCCAGAGTAACCCGGAAGTTTTCGCCTGGGGGCTGGTATTAGTGATGCCATGGAAGGAAGGGTGAGATTTGTTTAGGAAACAACGGCACAGTAAGAAGTTGGAGGGAGGGGAGGAACACAGGGGCCAGAGAACAGGGACAGGAGGTAGGATAGCACAGCTTCCAGGTAAGCCCACCTTCTGTGGTAGAGGCCAGCCTCATGCATCTCCGTCTTGTGGCAAATAAGCCACCACACCCACATCTTGCTTCCTTCCCCCACATTATTTTGTTTTCAGTGGCAGAAAATTATAGCAGACGAGTTGCAATTGGTCTCTTGTTCCCAGCAAAGAGCCCAATAATGGACTCGAGCACAGCTCCCCCAAGACACAGAGGGGAGGCTATTTGCACTGAGTAGAAACTCATCAGATTTCCTTCCCCTGATATTGAAGTTCTTTATTGTCTAGAAATCCTGGAAGATAACTTCTGCTTCAACCTGAGTGGAAAGGGACAGGCTGCAGCCCACAGGTGCCTCTGAGAGGGGCTGGGAGCTCTGGATGCACCCCCAGAGGGGCTCCCTGGGCCGAGTGGATCCACACTCAGAACAGCTTGTACAGAAGCCAAGATGTTACAACTCCCGAAACTCAGGACTCTTTCCAAGTACCAGATTCCCACAGATCCTCACTATTGACTTAGATGGTTCTACTGAAATTCTACGTACATCTGTACAAAGCTAGGAGTATAGTTTCCTCTGGTTGTAGTTTACTAAGATGCTGAACACGGATCCCATCATACATTTAAAAATAAGATTGAGAAACTGCAAGTGTCAATTAATATTGGCATAATGATGCCTTTCCTGTGCTCAAATTTGCCACAGAGACCTGCACCATAGGGCAATATACCTCAGGGCAGACCAAGCTGTGAGACTTTCCCAGTCCTCTGCCTATAACAGTGGAAGATATTCCACTACTTGTATCCACTGGAACTTCTGCTTTGTCCATTCATATGACTGCTACAGTGCCATCCGAGCTTCTATTCATTACTGATGAGCAGGTCATATAAGGCCGGCAGACTTCTGACAATGTGAGGGACACTTTGGACCAAGGCGTCCTCTAGGTCGTAGATGGCCTTAGCTGCACACTGGAACCTCTCAAGGAAGCTATCAGAATGTCCACGCGCAGGCCACACCTCAGACTCTGTAAGTGCCGTAGCTTGAAAATCCTCCCTGGGTAAGCCAATGTGAAGGCACATTGAGGACCTGCGATCTAGATATGCTTCTCAACCTTGAGCTTACATCCAAGGCACGTGGCAAAGCCCAGAGCACCAGCCCCTATCCCCTGAGTCTTGGCTTTGCAGGGCCTCGAATGGACTGAGCTACCAGCATCCATCACAGGTTCCTGGGTGATGCTGGTCCACTGGTGTGGAGACCCTTTTCTGAGAATTAACAGCTTCAGGGATCTAATATTTACTTGTTATGGGTAATGGTAGAAATTAGAGTGCTTGCTAAATTCAAGAACTCATGAATTTCAGTACAAGAAACTCAGAACCTCAGTTTGAAGAATAGCCAAGAAATAGACCCACCAGTGGATATGAAGCCCTAAGAACCATGGCTAAGTCCTCCCTCTACTCACACGCTACTAGTTTGGCCTCTCATCAGTCACTCATGCTTTGAGCCCCATGTGACTTGGTGACAGAGGCATCAGCTGAAACAGTGCAGAAGGTGCTGTATCCAAGCCAGCCTTGAGAGGGGTGAGAGTTCAGGGTTCATGCCCAGCTCCACTGCTTGCTGGCTGCTGGGCATGATGCTCATCAACATCAGAGATGGGAAGTAACAGGCTAATGATGGGCTGGTAGTCTTGCCATGGGCTCCAAGGTGTGCAAGCACACCTCAAACTGCAGAACATTTATTGACTTCTTTTGTAAATTAAAAGATAGCTTGAAGATAGTGGAGCCACAAGGGATCCAAGTTGCAAAGGAAACAGCCTCACTGGTCCACCTCCACAGTCCACATTCAGGTACTGTCCAAAAGGTGAATCCTGCTAGCAGTTTGTTGAAAGTCCTTGTATTTCCAAGGCTGAATAATGGTCAGAACCTCCAAAGATGATGGCTAGCAGGTGACCCAAAGAAGGTGTCTGCCCAGGAAAACACAAGGCATGATCTTCTCTTCATGAACTAGCTTTTAGTTGATACCACAGATTTCAGGGAAAATAAAATTTTAAAAATAAGGAAAAATAGAAGGTTAGCGATGAAAGTATGACCCAAGAGGGCATTCAAAGGACAGGCTGCTGCTTGTCACCTTCACTGTGTCCATCTGCCCCTACCTCTCTGTCACAGTCCTCAGCCAGGATGGGAGACATGGCAACAACTCTGCTGTCATAAAAACATAAGCTCTACAGAGGTGGCTCTGGTTTTTACTGTATTTGGAACCCAGACCCTAATCTTGCACCCTACTTTCCACACAGGATGAATGAAAGAATGAATGAATGAATGAATGAGTGAATGAATGAGTGAATAAATGACTGGTTGAGTGAATGAATGAATGAAACAAACCTGAAGCATACTAAAGACATTCCTGAGGAGCTCAGGTCAATCAGAGCCCAGAAATGTGCTGGCATGTTGACATTAGTAAGGTAGTGCAGGGGATGATGGTTTAGAAGGAAATCAAATAAAACTCTGGAACTCAAGTAATTGAGTAGCAGGACAGCAGATGCATTGCAGTTGTGTTATCAATTTAAAGTGTTAATAGGAGCAGGTGGGTTTGGAACTAATTGAAACTTTGCTGGAGAGAAGAAAGAAGGAAAGAAGACAAAGACCTTGGTGTTGTGTTGGACAACTCAGCCAAGAAACTGGTTTCCAGTGCTGAAACTAGAAACTAGAAATTGCCTGACTGTAATTCAGAGGTTCAGTGTAACTGAGGAGGAAAGAAAGGAGGTGGAAAATATTTTAATGCCTGCAAGACAAGGCCACTAAGAGAGGGACCTGGATGGTCTTCTTCCATGTACCTGCACCCCAAACCAGTAAGGGAGAGCAATGAGGCCCAGGCTGTGAAGAACATTAGATTCAAGGCAGCATTTTTGGAAAATTGAAGAAGAGCAGCTGGGAACCCCAAGAGCAGAGTCCAAATCACGAGCTCCTATTTGTCTTACTGCATTTGGCAAAAGCTGACAGTCAATATGAATGAAAAGCCCCAAATCTAAGACAGAAAGAAAGAAATTGCTTTTTCTGGGCCGTGTGTAACTTGAAGTAACATGGCAATTTTGTTTTATTGTGACTTCCCACTTAGGAGGACTCAAAAATAAAGATTAAATATGGGGTGTCAGTGAGTGGGTAGTCTCACCAGGATGTGCCTGGCAGAGGCCATCAATCCTTGTGCCCGAAGGAGCCAACTGGGGCCAAGCAGAGCACCTCTTGTTCCTTGCAACATCCTACATGCAGAATTAGATGCCTCTAAGGGAACCAGGGTGCTTTCTGGAGTTTTGCCTCTAGATATACTGAGAGGAAATGATATGGAAAGTCGGCTGTGAAATTATTGCTCCACACTCTCCCTCACAAATGTGTTTCCTTTGTCTAGTGTGTCCTGATTGTGACCCTGACACTCCTAAAATATGACTTACATGCACTTTCTCTAAGCCTCCCTCACACACACCCTTGAAGCATTTCTTAAGCTGTTGGAAAAAGCCATTTGAAGAACAAAAAGGAAAGAAAGAAATCCTTAGCCCACAGGTGATCAATTACCTTGGGCCAAAACCAATTTGAAAGTTCTCTCAAATAGGCTGCGGCGCTGGCTTGAATGCTTAAACAGACATGACAGCCCAACTTTCAGGTGAAAGACCCACTTAGGCTCCTTATAAAAAGAGGTGCATTAGCACCATAGGCAGAGAATAGCGCTCTCCACCTGGAATATGCCAAATGCATTCCTTATTCCACAGACATGCACACTGGATGGGCACTGGGCATGCCAGCTGCAGGAAAGTCAGGGATGGCGTTCTTTTCTTTCAGCAGAGTAGTTTACAGAATTCCAGTTTCTACGTAGGAAAAAGCTGGAAATTATACGTGAAGCCTATTTGGGCAAAATTGTGGTGAAGACCTCTTGGGCCATTTTTGCATCTTTGCTGAGCATCCAGGAGTGGCCTCTACTGGTAAGATGTGGTATTGCAGCTCAGCTTGAGTAGACGTGGTTGAAACAGGCATGTTAAACTAGGGTTTCATAGGACATGAGCATGTTTCAGTAAAAAAAAAAAAACCTTGGCTGAGCATGAAGATAAAAGGAAGGTTCTAATGGCCACATTAACATTCCGAAGATGAGGCTATTCTGAGGGCTGTGGAGCTCCAAACCAGGCCCAGAAACAATGACCCAACTTTTCCCCATCTCCCCACAGAGAGCTGGTTCTCACACAAATCTTTATTTCAAAAAACATCTGGCTCAGTATTCTGAGCTATGCATCTAAGTTTGTTATGGAAGTCAGTGGAAAAGTGAGTGATTTTCTGCTGTACGTGGTAGTCATGCCATAGGTGTCCTGTGAGTGCTCAGGCACAGGGCATGCATCCCCTGTGGATGGGTAGAGATCTTAGGATGGTTTAGAGCCTTGGGAGGGGCAGGTGAGATGCACAGAAGTGGAGGGGCTTTGGAGAGGCCATCATACCCACCTTCCTCTTTGGCAGGTGGAAAATCAAGGGCCATATTTGGGAGGATGATGTGTCAAGGCATGTCACCAAGATGGATAGACCAGAGGTTACCAGCTCAGAGATCCTTGCACTTAGACAGCCCAGTTGTTGGGTTTTCCAGGAAAGGTTGATTTAAGGAGCTGTGCTATAATCGCTTCCAGGGATGATTTTACATGAGAAATGTACCAATTCTGCACCAAACTCTGTTTCCTAAATTATCTCTCAACCTTTTGTTTTTGATTTGGAAATGGTGGTTATGATAACACTGAGCCCCTCTAGTCAGCAACCCCGGTGACCCTGTCAGTGTCACCAGGAAAAGAGGAAGACTCAGCACAGGAGGGCATGGGGCACTGCCCTGAGCCCTCAGGGCCTCTGCCAGCAGGAGAGTCTGCCTTTGCCCAGCCCCCAGCCCTCTCCAGGAGGGAACTGCAGTGCCCTTCAGAAGACAATTAGAGTCATCTTAAGGAAAACCAAATTAGGGGAATGAGCCTCCGTGGACTCAAGAGCATCTTTGCCCCGAACATCCCTTATGCTCCTCATAATGGAGCCTTTCTTTAAACACTACACCCCTCAATTAGCTCATAATTGCTGTCCATGCCATATGAATTATGCATCGTGCAATGCAAATCCAGGTTCCCTGGCACTGGACAAATCACAAGCTGTTGAAGAAGCTGGAGTAATTACCAAAACAATCCCAGGAACCCTGGGGAAAAATGAGCAGTATCTGGCTGTCCCACCCTGTTCCCCTGCTTGAAGCCTCGGGTCGCCCCACCCCACCTAACTTCAATCACTAGCTCACACTGCATGCCAAGCAAGGTGCCACCCTAACCCTGCTTTAGCATTTTTATTCCCCGCCGTCTGGAAGCTGTGCTCTGCTTTTGTGCCCTGCGTGGTTAGCTTCCCATCCCCACTCCTTGGGTGTGTGGGATTCACCTCTGTGCTATTAATGGACGAGTGGGCTTGTTTCAGCAAGTGACAAATGTCATGACAAAGGATGGCTTAAAGCTATAAAGAAGAACAAAGAGGGCACTTTGAAAGCACTCAATGTGTTAATTATACAAAGCAAATTACATTTATTGAAACTACTTCTTGAAACGTCAAAGGGAGGGTTAAGATATATATTGAAAAGCATTCAAATCTCACTTTTTTCCTTATATTGAAATTCATGCCTGCCAGTTCTCAACCGTCTATCTGTTCATACTATTATCTCGAATCATTGGTTAAGACTGTGCATATACACACACGTGTGTAATGGCTGTGTCAAGTTTAACTGTGACAAGAGCCATGTGTCCCTCTGGAGTTCTTATCTTCCCACTACCACCATTTCTAGATCTTAATATGGAAACCATTGCATCACTACATCATGCCCATACGCAGGCAGTTTTAATACGATATAGCCAGATTCTTACATTCTTATATCTAAAAATATAGCCTTTCTTTTCTCTCTCTCTCTCTCTCTCTCTCTCTCTCTCTCTCTCTCTCTCTCTCTCTCATCCCTTCTTATTTTGAGACATTTAAGTCTCTACATTTTGAATTTAGGATCCTCCTGCCTCAGCCTCCCAGTGGTCTTGCTTTCCTTCTCCCACCCACCTTCATGGAAATTGTGCTGGGCCTGCCATAGGAACAGGAAGACATGATTCTGTCCGGCTAGGCTTCTGGTCTTGCAGGAAGATCAGCTGTCTCACAGAACCACTTAAGCATATCACCAGCAGTGCTGACAGCTGCCTTCAAGCCAGCCCAGGTTGCCATGGGCACAGATGTGTGGACCAGCTCTAGAGAAGACTTGACATTTGGGCTGTGACACACAACACACATGGCATTAACTGGAGGTAGCTGAGGGAAGGTCCTGCATGGAGAACAGGTGCTTTAGGGTGCCACCATGTGGGTGATGGATGGTGGCTTTTTCCTTTCTCCACCAGTACGTTTTCATGAAAATATTCAGAGGGCATCCAAACCTTTCTGAATAGAGGTTTCAGAAATGACCACAGTAAGATGAGGACCCGGGCTTGTGCCCAGGTTCCTGCTTTCAGAGGGTCAGCTCTCCAGAGCTGAAGAGCATGGGTGAGCCACTCTCAGAAGCAGATGTTGGCCATGGCCCTGTTGGGCCTTCAATGGGCTTTGTCCCCTGATCCCCACTCCCTGGCCATGATCCTTCGGCACCTCGGCCCTATAAGAGGTAGGTGGAAGGAAGAATATGGAGGGACTTCATGAGCTTTCTGATTATTCTAGCTCCTTCTGAGGTGTGTGAAATTGAAAAGTAACTTTGGCAAATGTCAATGAGTACTATTGACAGTAAGTGCAGAGGAGTCCTAATAAGTCTAAGAAATAGATAGTGAGTGTGTGTGCTTTTATTGCAGCCCTTATCAGAGCCTTTGATGTGGTGGTGCGCTATTTGAGGCCTCTAGTTAGGACACAGTTCATAAAATTTTCCAAATGTATTTGACTATGAAGTATGGTTTCCCTGGGCTATTTCTTGGGTGGGCTCTGTTTCAAAATAAAAGACATAATAGGAAATAGGGAGAGAGACCTTTTACAGAAGGAAAGGGCTGGCTAAGATGTGGAGGGAGGAGGGAGGAGGGGTGGAAAGAAGAGAAAAAATAATTAGAGGCAGTTATGTACCTTTCCCCAGTTCCACAGGAATGTAATGATTATGCACTACAAACACATACTAATAAAAAAAAAGTTGAAAAATTGGGCTTCCTAAGGGTTATATGCCTAAGCAACTTAAAAATTGAAAGATTAAAAAAATGAAAGATTAAAAAGTGGATCTCCGAGACCACTTTCTCCAAACTTTCCATTATGGAGAACTGTGAATGAAAGCCACCAGCTTACACCTATTTTGTGCATCTTGTACCCTGGAAACTGTGAAGTTGGAGGAGAGAAAAAAACAAGGACAGCTGCGTGCTTCACCATGTGACTCTGGGCAGGTCCCCACAGTGGTCCTGACTTGTCAGGTTTCAGTGACAACAAAGAGTCCTTGGGTTGCATCTGTTTGTAAAACACCTGGCTCAGAAAAGCGCCTGGTTTAGAGCAAGCTCTCCTAAGGTATCAGCTCTTACCCCTCCCAAGAAATAAGCATCACACTTTATAGAAGTGTTATATGCAAATATTCTATACACAGTATGCAATATTCAAGACTTTTTTTTTTTTAATAATGTTTGGGTTTTGTCCTCATCCCTGAGGGAATGTATTAATGCAAAGTAAAACATGTTCAATCCTGCTGGGTTAGGCAGTGCCTCTCTCTCCCAAGAAGCTCTTCTATTTTATAACCTGGTGTTAAACTTCATTAAATACAAACACTCTGGAATTTATTATCCTTTCTAGGAACCTAGGCTTCAGAATTAGAGCGTTGCAAAGTTCGGGCTCCTCTTCCATTTAGAGAAGCAAAGACAGGAGTTGAGCTGATGTAGCTTGCTCCAAGGCCCTGCGAGAGCTCGGAGCAAGCCAGCCCTGGGGAGCAGTTGATTGTAGTCCAGGTCTTTCCTCCTGTGGACCAATCCTCCCTGGTTTTCTCAGAAACCTAAATCCCAGCATGCCGAAGTGTTTGCTAGTGGATTCTCTGAGCCTCCACAAACCCAGGAAACTGGGGCCGGTGAGATAGCTCAGTCGTCTAAAATGCATGATTAGGCAAGCTTAGGTAGGCGCAGGGGACCACGCTTCAATCCCATCACCACATGTTGCTCCAGCTCCGACCTCAGGGTGGGCTGAGCCAACCCCAAAAAACCAACCAACCAACCAACCAACAACAACAACCACAAAACCAGGAAGCTCTCAGCAATTTTTGTCTCTTCCCCAGTTTGAGAAGATGCTGTTTGTTGACATGAAAAAACCATCAACCCTCTGAGCACGATGCTTTATGCAATGAGAGGACTCAGCATGTGTGCATGCAGTTGGAGCCAGGGTCCGCACCACACGCAGTGAAGGAAGAAAGCACCCTCATCCCAGGGATCGAGCTGCTTTCTGACTGGCACACGGGAGTGGGGCAGGCTGAACCCCGCCAGTTATGCACATTGGGTGTGCAGTTTTTAATATCAAAAAGAATGAGCACCTCTGAACATACATCTTACACAACATAAGGGGAGATGAGAAGAGTCTTGCTTGTGGTGTGTCGGCAGCTCTGCAGAGGACACGGGGAGGTGCCGGGGCTTGGAGTTCTGGATTGTGCTTCTGCTCTTTCTGCTCACTGCCACATGACCTTGGGCATGGCACACACTCTCCCTTCCATCTGACGCCTGATCTGTCCTGTGAGTGTTGGGGCTGTTTGGCTGTAGGCCAGAATAAAGTGATCAATGTCCCTTCTGCTATGCTGTCGGGAGCAGGGCAGGAACCATGCCCGTGTTACAGGAAGGGTTGGACGGTCCTTGGCCCTCAAGGGCTAAGTGGACAGGAGAAACCTGGGTCCTCTTCCGAGTGTGACCTGGGTGCTTGGGGCAGCTGTCAGGAGGCACGTGTTATATTTAACACAGAGAATGTCGAACAGAGCCCCTATCCTTGGAAGGGGCCTAAAAAACTCCCACCTTCTCACTTCTGTGGCTGCACCATAGAGATTGACTAGATTTATCTTTTCAGAGTTCAAATGCTTCTAGAATCTCCCAAAGTAAGCTTCTAGAAAGGCCAGCAAAATCCTGAATGCAGGTAGTAGGGTTGGCTTAGGCTGAGCCATAGATGTCGTGTGGCCCATCTCTAATATTTCAGGGGAGGACCCTGAGGTTTGCAAGAGGACGCTTGGTGAGTTAGAGACAGGGCTGATTCTGAAACCTGGGGTGCTTACTGGGGCACCCCTTGAGTACCCACTAGCCAGGGTGCTCTGGCTCTTGCACACACTCAGTTCCTCCCAGCAGGAGGTGTGTCTATCTGTTCTGGTAGGGGCTTGGCCAGGTTGTCTGCAAGGTGCAGGGCTGCCGGATCTACTTCTGCTCCCCAGCAGCACATTCCCACCCACTGGGGTCCCCGGGAGCCTGAAGAGGAAGCCATCCAGGATAAACACCCACGCCCCTCTGAAGCTCGGCATCGACTTGAACATCTTGAGTAACGGCGACACAGGTGGTCACTCTCTGAGTCTCTCAGGGCCGGCACAGTGGCAGGGTGGCTGCTGGCGGTGCGGAGCGAGGAGTGGAGATGGAAGACGTTTTAGGGCAGAGAAGTGCTCCCGTTCACGTGTGCTGACGTTTATTGAGTGCCTACTATGTGCCGGGCACGGCACGGTCATGATCCCAGACCTGTGAGCAGCACCAAGGCGTACACACGGCGCACAGCCTTCTGTCTGAACGTCAGGTACCCAGTCCCCAGGCTTTGTTCATTCTTTCTTTCTTTCTCTCTTTCTTTCGCCACCAACAGAACTCTGACCTCTCCCCACTCGCACAATGCAGGCAGTCACTCACGCATTAACAACCACCAGGGCCCCAAAGGTCGTTTCTATGACAACCCTGGGGTCCTTAATGACCCTGGCAGGCCAATGATTTTGTTTTGTTTGAGAGTGAAGGAATAATAAGTCAGGCCGGCTGCTCGGGCGCTCACCCTCTCCCCGCACCCCTGCTTCCCGCCTGATGTACTGTTCATTATCTGACTGCCACATCAGCCCCAGAGACAAGCAGCCAGCGCTGAAAGACAGGAGCCCGCCGCCGCCGCAGACAAAGAGCCCTAAAGGGCCCGCATGGGCGCGCATCCTCAGCTGCCCGGCTTCGCTAGTCCCATCACTGGCCGGGAAGTAGAGCAAGGGCCCTGGGGCCCCGGGATCCTGGAGTCCAGAGGTGCCTGTCTGAACCCCACCTCCCCGCGCAGCTCTTCAGAATCATCTGCAGAGCTCTGTCCAGAGACCTGTCTGCCCGGCTGTGCAGCGGCTCCTGTCAGCAAGACCTATCATTTCAACAACGGGAGGAACCGGCAATTACTGGGCAGCCGCACCAGCCTCAGGACGCAGCGCAGCAACCAGGGAGGAGGTTCCGGGCTGCCGAGGAAGGTGGACAGCGCGGCTTCCCCGCGGACACTGACTAGGCCCAGAGCGAGCCCTGCCCTCCGGGTTCCCGGGCTCTGCAACTCAGGGTCTACCCTCAGAAACAAGCCTCGGGGAAGCCTTCGTTGTCTTCTGATCTGAGGACAAACGGGCCTCCAGCCTGTCACATTAATGGCATTCGGCAGCCTGGGAGTTTGGCTACCATACATTTGGAATTATTTTTGTTGTGCGTGCTTTGCTAAAATCCCCTAGAATAAGTCATTATCCTCTAAAAAAAAAAAAAAAAAAAAAAAAGAAAGAAAAAGAAAAAGAAAAAAAGAAAGAAAAAAAAAGGAAGAAAGAAAGAACAAAATCAGCCCCTCCTGCCTGTGCTGCAGCCCAATGAGCTGACTCATTCTCCACGCTGTCCCTGAAGTAATTAGCGCTTTCATTTCTCCCAACCTGCCTATTAGATAAACTCCAGGATCCCCGGAGGTGCAGGCACATTTTTGCAAGTTGACTTGCCTCAGCCCTCCCCAAGAAACAAAGGAAGAAATCTGGAGCTGGGCACAAAGACAGGAGCAGCAGAGGCCCATGTTCTCCTGCACAGAGTGTTTATGTATTCAAGAAGTGGACAAAGGGCAGTGCGGCGGGGCCAGGGGCCCAGACATGGATGCTGCGGGTGGCTCGGGTTCTTGGGCAATGGATGCCTCCTCTCCATGGACATTTCTCCTCTTTTGAGGGAGACTGAAAATTAGGAAAGGAAGATTCTAGAGTGACATGTGCCAGGGGCAGTGTGAGAGGGTAGGAGGATGCAGGGTGGGGACCAGGTCCCAGGTGGACCGGAAGGCACTTCCTCTGTCTAAAACAGGGAGCAGTGAGTCCAGTTCAGAGCTTGCTGCCCTGGCATGCGGACCCCAGATACTGGGTTACAGAAGTTTACAAGAAATGACGGACAGTAGAAATGAATGTTCCTGTGAAATTTTCAAATTTTCTAGTATCAACTTCTTCTAATTTTCTTGGAAATATTCAAGAAAACTTATCTGCATGGAGCCAGGGGACTGGGGTTGCCAGTCTGTGTCTTGACCTTGGGCCTCTGTGACTCCAAGCCTGGCACCCAGAGAGGTGAGCTGGGAACGGCGCAGGCTTCAAGCTGGAGCTCCTGCACCATGAATCTGTGTGTACATTCAGGTTTAGAAAGCGACATGGCGATCTTCTGGGACCTTTACAGGGATCTTCTCCAGCCTTTTCCCTGAGCTGGGGTTGCTCTTTGAGCCTCCTTCACACCTTCGTCTTCCAGGGTTGGATAAAGATCCATTCAGTGGATAAGACCCAGTGTGCAAGGTCATCCCAGAGGCTCTGAGACTTGTTTCAATCAAACCTGTCCCCCGGGGTAGGGAAAGAGGGACACGTTGGGGCAGGGATGATGCTCTCTTCTACAGAGCCAGGGCTGTTCAATATCACAGTGAATGAGTATTTCGTCCATTCTCGTTTCCTAGAATTTAGTCATTGACACAGTTGACTATAGCTCCTCCCTAATTCTCTTCTTCAGAGGGGCTCTCCTCTGACAGCATCCTGGTTGACATCCCTGCTATCCTAAAACCAGCGGTCTCCCTTTTACCTCTTTCCTCTCTAACACTCCACACATGCCATGGACTATCCCCAGAGTTCTATCTCCTGCCGTCTCTGCTGTACGTGTCCTCTGAGCACACAGGGCTCCAAATCCACTCATTGGACTCCATCTCTCTGAGAGTCAATGGGACTTTCCAACTGTGTGCTGCTGCTTTGAGCCCCAGTGACCTGGGGTAACTCTAACCTCTGTGCAAAGCTGATTCTTTTTCTGGCCGCGGGCTCGCTTTTAGTAGCTTTGTTCTGCTGCTAGGCTGCAGCCTGGGTAACAGACAGGGCTGAAGCCTGTGGGGCGATACCAGCCTTTCGGCTGGCCGTGCCACATCTTTAAGGTGGGGCTGCTCCCGAATAAGCGGCCTAGAAAACCCACGTCAGCAAAGAGGTTTTACGGGCCTACCTTTCTCTAATTAACATTTACTTCCCACTCTCCTCTTGCCCACGTCCAACAGTCGCAAAAACCCAATCGATCTGACCTCTCGGATTGCTCCCCCACCTCCATAACTCTGTGGCTCTGGCCCCACCCTTATCCATACCCAGCTGCCTCATCGCAACCACAGCCAGGGCTGAGCCTGTCCGAGGACCTCGGAGAACCCCACCTGAAGCTCCTTAAGACATGCTCGTCCTGAATGGTGCTGTGTGCTCACATACCCTAAAGGAGGCCCAGAGCCTGCATGTGGCTTTCAGAGTCCTTTGTGACTGGAACCCAGTGTGTCCTGCAATCTTCCACCTCATACACACCAAGCTGCAGGCAGATGCAAGCTGTGGGTCCTGCTCCTGCTGGCCAGCCAGGGACGCCTCCTCCAGCTGGAAGCTTCCTCCACAATCTATTTCTTGTGAGTGATTACATGGCCTTAATGTTCAGCCCCAGCCATTGCCTCCCGCACCTCGCTATGGCTGCGCCCATCAGGGGATGTCCTTGCGCTGGAGGTCAGAGCTCCCTTCTTCTCTTCTTTATGGCATTGTTCAGGCCTTGTCTTAGCCCTAACTAATCACTCCAGACTGGGTGGCTCACACACAGCAATTAATTTTCTCATAGTTCTGGAGCCTGGGAGTCCAAGATTTGTTATGACATACTAGGTTTCCAGCACAATCTGCCTTCCTGGATTGCAAATGGTCACTTTCTTTGTTTTCATAGAACTTTTGCAGTGTGTTCTTGGGGAGCAGCTAACGAGAACACTCTCTGATATCTCATAAGGACACTAATCCTGCGGAATCAGGGCCCCATCCTAGTGACTCACTTGGTTACCTCTATAGAAGCCCCATCTGTATCTCCAGCCACACTGGAGGTGACAGTTGTGTGAGAGCGGAGGAGATACAAACGTTCGCTTTGGTTATGTTCCCGTATCATTTCCCTCCCTAAGCCTTTCCTGAGCTTTTCAAGGACGAGTCCATGTATCCTATTCATTTAGTGGTACCATCCATGTGTGGGTGATTGGTGAATATCAAATAGGAAGGGCTTTGCAAACAAGGTGGCCGTCACTGCTCTCAGAAAGCCACCGATCCCATGGATGGCTCTGACTCTAATCCACTGCCTGTGCCCTTGTGCTGCCCTCTGCCTACATCTGCATCTCTCTAGCCCTTTGGGATGTAGGCGGAGGTTCATCTGAGATTTCCTTTAGGACCTCTACCTGGCTGTACTTAGTAAAGTGAGGGCTTCTCTTGCCATGGTGTGCACGCCGTCTCACTGACCTATAACTCAGATGACAGCTTCCCATTTGCCCTCCTGAGGCTTCTCTATTTGTCACTTTGGATATCAGACACAACTGCAATTGTCAGTTTCCATGCTGTCTGATTGGGTGAGTTCTTTAAAGGCAGAGACGAGGACACTTACCCCTGTGTTCCCACCACCTGGCAAGTTGACAACTAATAGCAGCACAATTCAGCACAGCAAACCCCCAACTTATAAACATTCAACTTGGGAACTTTCACAGCTATACTGTGTAAGATTCGTGTTATTGGCTTATGAACAAATCCGACTGAACAAACAGTTCTGGCTGAGCAGAATTCATTCATAAGCCAAGGACTTACCTTAGGCTGAAGGGAGCAGCACATAATAACAAGAACCTTAAGAACATTTCCCTACCATTCTTATAACTTACCTGAAATTACCCTTTTTTGTTGAGGGGAGGGTACTGAGAATTGAACTCAGGGCTTCATGCTTGCCAGGCAGGCGCTGCACCGCTGAGCTAAATTCCCAGCCCTGAAATTGTCTTTCAAAAGCAAAGTCATGATAAACACTTCTGATGACTCCTTTCCCTGGAGGTTCAGAAGATATTCTTATTTCAGCATCCATGATGACGAGGGGGGCAGGATTAGTACACAGAAAGGATGTAAGAGAGGCAAGTGGAGATCGATATTAAATTTGTAAATTCCCCAGCAATGCAGCTGCTTCCCACTCCTGAGAAGTATGTTATAAAACCATCATGAATGCTTTGCTTCACTTGCTGTACTGTGTCGCGTCATTTCCAGCTGCAGGGTGTGGGCAGGCTGGACGGGACTCTGCAGCTCCAGAGCTTGCCTAAAGCCAGCAACAGTAAAGAACAGTGCAGGCCCTGGTGAAGCCAAGGGTGGCTCTATGCGCTAGAAACACTTTCCTATCTACTGTTCACAGCGGTTATAAGAGCACGCAGTTATTGCTTCCGTTTTACAGTTGAAGAAACTAAAGTTCACGCAGGGCGAGTAAAGAGTCCAAGAACAGGAAGCTTACCTGCACAGCAAGGATGACCAAACATTGTAGTTCTCTCGGGATGCAGGACTTTCAGGGCTAACACTGCGAAGGTCACTGGGTGTGATACAGGCTGAGTTTGAAGCCAGCGTCTGAGCTGAAGCCAGAATCTGAGCTAGTCAGCACTGTTGCCTCTATGTTTGGCACAGATTTGGGCTATAACATGTTTGCAGGCTAAGATCAAGTTCTGGAGGTGGGTGGTTTGAAAGCGTTATGTAGCATTAGAACCCATGCAAGGTGATGTTCTGAGAGTCGAGGCTCACTCTCAGAGCATGGGGCATCTGTGTTGTTTCTCTTTCTTCATCTTCTGGTCCCAACATGAGAACTCGCATGGGGCAGGTGTTCAGGAAGAGCTTGTTCAAGGTACAGGGTCTTCCTTGCCAACAAAAGGTGGAAAACCCAACTCATGGTTGACCGATAGTGTGACTCTCCAAGTATCACACTATTTGTGCTCTTGTCTTAAGTTTCCTTCCTCCTAATCCTTGCCCTCCTCCTGTTGTTGACCCCCACCTTATTCTTTATAGTTCCTCACCACAGAAGAACCTACGCCCAGTGTCCCATTCTTTGCTTGCTTTAGACTTTCCTTTGTAATACTGTCCTATATAATTCAAGTCGAAGCTTTCCAATGCCTCCTTGGGGCCTTTCAAATGAGGAGTTATTGGTGTGCTATGTCTACTCTGGATGTTGGAATCTTAACCACAACTGCCAGTCTGCATGCAGTTCAACACTTGACAGTGTCTTTGTATTTTTCCTCATTTAGGACTTTGTAAAAGATTAGTCAGTGTGGCAGAGATCACTAGTGGATCCCAGTATCTGTTTTCCCTTCTCTCATAGGAATAGAATGTTTCTCCAGAGTGTATGGCTGCCTTCTCTGAAAACCACACTTCCCAGCCTGCCTTGCACGGTCATGTGACTCAGTTCTAACCAATGGGATGTGAGCACAAGTGTTTCTCCTGGACTACCTGTAGCCCAAAGGGAGCGATGTGTACCTGCAGCCTTGGCCACCATTTTCTCTACTATAAACACCACTTTGGACTATAAAGGGAAGGACCACGCCGCATGGATGGCAAGGTGCTCTTTTAGAAGCTTCCTGAAACTTTCCTCTGACACCATGAGAACCTCTGTTCATTTTTTATCTAGAATATATATATATAGTATTGTGTTTAAATGAGTCTCATATTGAGGGGCTGACCACAGTTCTAACCCTAAGTGAAAGATCTGAGAGGGACTGGTGTTGCTCACTGGGTGAAAGGAGCATTCACTTGAGCTCAACCTCAGTGACAGAACACAAAACACACCATTCAGCCTTGGACCTCGGGTGGCCACAGGCTCACTGGCTTGCTGGCCTTGGGTTGGCATTGCCTCTTCATCCTCTGCCCCCCTGCTGTCACACAGTCCCCGGTGCTCAGCACTGGAATGGCCTTGCCTGGGCTCTCATTCTTCTCTGTGATCATCCTCAGTCGGTACTATAAATGGAAACCATCCACTCCTCAGCCTGTACTTGTCTCTCTTGCTGCCCCCAGTCCGCTGGCCAGTAGGCCGAACACTAGATGCTGGGATAGAGGAGGTCAGATTCCACTGAGCTCTTGAGGATTTCCCTCACCACACGCTCATGCTGTGTACTCCTTGCCCCTTTTTAAAAATTATTTATTTATTTACTTGATACCCTACTTGGACTCATAGAGAACTTCCTGTCTCAGCCTCCCCAGCTCTGGGATTATAGGCATGCGCCACCATGCCCGGTTTCAGTGGCTGGTATGGTGGGCCTGGGGTTCTGGGGTTGGCACAACATGTGGTACTAGGGATCGAACCCGGGTCCTTGTGCTTGCCAGGCAGCACTTAGATCACTGAGCTATCCCCCAGCCCTCTGTGGCCCTTCAGGATGACACTGCAGTCGAGAGAAGAGGTTGCTCCACCTGATTTTTAATGTTTCCTCTTGAGGAGGGAAGCAATTCGTGGGGTAACTACAATATGAAAAAGAGTATCCCGGGAGCTGCAGTAAAACCCATCTGCCTCTCACCCCAAATCAGGGGGGGTGAGAAGTTCCCAAATACGTGAGCAAAGTTCCAGGTGACAGCAGCCTGGCCTGGAGCAGCATCTGTTCCAGCAACTCAGCCACATTCACGCCCTGGCTTGGGCCCTGCGTGATGTATTTTCTCTCATTTCTCCTCCTGTGGGCACTTGCTGCCTCTTACCCTTTACAATATAAAGCTTATATTAGCTTTAAGCAGCAGTTTGTTATAGAAAATGTTCCACATGACAGCTCAGCCGTGCCCTGATTCGCCCATTTCCTGCAACCCTGTAAAGATCTGTCTTCATGTCCTCGCTCTGTAATCTATTAATTTTTATTTTATGAGTAGAGACGCCCCTTGGTATTTCTCTGCTACTGTTCCTTTTTCTTCTTCTTCTTCTTCTTCTTCTTCTTCTTCTTCTTCTTCTTCTTCTTCTTCTTCTTCTTCTTCTTCTTCTTCTTCTTCTTGCTTAGGCTTTTTTCTCCTGTCTGGCGTCCTGGCCTAATCTTACTCTTCCCAGATTTCATCCAAATCTGAGCTTTGCAGTCAGAGTCAGGTCTAGTCGCCAATACCCATCCTCCACTCAAAGTAAAAACGATGAACAAGTATGAGGCTGGCCTTCTGTGTAATGGAGAGGCTCACTGTGGCTCCTGCGCTCAGGGATCTCCATGCCTGGTCCCTTGGCCTGGCTGCTCTGGGGTAGTGCAGTCCACCAGGGTGGGCTCACCTGGCGGTGGGGGGGGGGTGGAATTATCTCATGGAAACCACAAAGCCAGAAGGGACATGCAAATCTCATTGTCCCTTTCAAGGCCACACCTCCAGTAACCTAACTTCCTCTCAACAGGAGCCTTTCAGGCAGTCCCTAGCTCTCAGTAGGCACTTCATAAATGCCGACTATCTGGCTACTGAGAACCAGTCCACTTTCTTTGTTTTAAACAAATACTTTTAGCATCATGAAATAACAAGTGGATAAACTGAAGCTGTCATCCAAATTAAAAACCACTTTTCAAAAGGCACCGAAATGAAAAGAAAGGCCCCAAGTGGGAAGAAAATAAAGGCCTTGTATCCAAATATTAAAGAACTTTCACAAATCAATCATAAGAAAGTCGTTCAATAAAATGTGAGCAAAAGGTTTGCATTGAAGCTTTAAATGTGGATGGGAAAATGACACGAAAAGATGCTCTCTGGACTTATGAATCAGGGAAATGTGGATTAAAATCACACTAACACGTAGCCATCAGACCAGGTAAAACTGGGGAAAAAAACCCTGCTGGTGAGGACAGAAAAGACCAATCACTCTTACACACAGCTGCCAGGTATATGAAGTGGCCCAGCAGCATTAGTAAATAAATCCTACACGTCACATTATGACCCAAGCATTCACACTTTGGTACATGCCCAAGAGAAATGAAAACATGTGCTCCTACAAAATGTGTAAGTTTAATGTTCATAGCAGATTTCCTTACTGAGCCCTACATGGGAAAGCCCCAAATGTCCATCTACGGATGAATAAATAAACTGCGGTAAAGCCTGATGGTAGAATATTACTCAGGAACGAAAAAGGGAAAGATGGCAGGCACATACTGCATCAGATCTCAAAATAGTTATGAAGAATGAAGGGAGCCAGCTACGAAAGGGTGTGCTGCATGATTCCGTTTGCGGATGACACCAGGCTGGGCAGATGAATCCACCATGAGCCAAAGAAAATTAGTGCTTGTTAGGGGCTGAGGCTGAGGAGCTATGTTGGACCTAGAGGGAGAAGCCACAAAGGACGAGGAGACACTTCGCGGGTGGCAGGGCGATTCGCTTGATGGTTTACTGGGGTATATATTTGTTCAAACTTAAAAAGTTGCATGTTTTAAATATGTGCAATTTATTGTATGCTCACTGTATCTCCAGAAAGCTATTGAAATAAACAAATAACCAGGTAATTTCAATAAAGACAATTAATACATGCTTTGATTACATCTTTTCAATTTCTTTCCTGTTTCTTAGAGCCTTCTCCACTTACCCGCTTTTTTTGCTGTAAAATACAGTTTCACAGAAGTGGAGTCCAGGGAGAGAGTCAGCCTTTTAGGAAACTAGCCAAAGGGCTTCTTGACTTTGCTATTTAAAGCTGTATCAGGGTCAATGTAAGGGTGTAGCTCAGCGGCAGAGCACTTATGTGAGGTCTCGGGTTCAATACCTTAGCACCCATGCAAAGGCTGGTGTCTGGGGCAGTGTGTTGCTGCACAGGTGGCCTCTCCCCTGTCCCCTGACTTGCTTGATTTTAGCCAAGGGAGGAGCAAGAGGGGTTTTGAGCTCATCTGGGGACTCCAGGAGACAGCAGTGCATTCCAGAGCATACTGGTGGCTCCTGGGTGGCAGCTGCCTGGAATGACTTACACTCTCAGCTCTGCTGCTTGTCACCCTGCTGAGTGCCGCATCCAGTGGAGGGTACTGGGCATGGTGCAGCCCTTACTACTGCCCAGCTGCTGGGGTGGAAGAAGCTCCTGGGGTGGCAGCTCAGAAGATGGGCACAGGGCCCTGAAACCAGAGGTCATGGCATCGACAGTGAGCCTGGGGAACAGGCAGAAGGCTATAGGGAGAGGTGGTCATGGGGGAATGACAGGCCATCAGCAGTGCTCTGGCGGGGGAGGGGCAGAGGCTCTGGTGAGTGCGGTGGGTGGCCGGAGAGGCGATGGGGTGAGATGCAGGAAGGGCCCTTGGGGTGTGTGGGGCCCTCAGCAGGTCCAAGGAGGGAGCCTGCCTGGGCTAGGGCCTTTCCTGTTGAGCCACACTGCCAAGGCCACCCAAGGCCATGTGGGTCTGCTTCTTGGGTGTTAGCATTGGTAAGAGACCCCTCCAACTGCTGGGGACAAAAGAAAATCTATTTGGAAGGGGAAGCATTTGCGGAGGACACAGTGTGGCAAGGGGCTAAGCTGGGGTCTGTGGCTTGAGCCCTTTGACACTCCCTTGGGGACCTGAGATGGGACTCGATGGAAACACATCCTGAACCCAGACCCGCTGCTACTGTGTGAGAACTGGAACAGCCAAGAGAAAGCCCGCAGAGAGCCTCAGATTGCAGGAGCCAGGCAGGGCCGGGTGGAGGGTGGATGGGACATGCCACGAGGGCTCTGCAGGACAGAGCATGGCTGGGCCTGGGAAAGGAAAGCCGGTGTGGGGCTGGCCCGGGTGGGGGGTGGCGCAACCAGATGCTCATCACCATCGTCTGAATGAATGAATGAGCTCACGAATAAGCAAACGGATGAAGACAAGATTCTGTCAATACAGTGTCAAGTTGAACTGTGGCCCACCTGAGTCTGTGAAGGTGGCATTCCTCGGAATAGGGGCCTTCGCAGAAGCAAATAGCTTCAGGGTCTCTGGAGAGAATATCTTGGGTGACGTGCATGACTCTAAGCCCTGTGACAAGTGTGCTGAGGAGAAAGAAGGGGAGAGGAACAGACAGAAGGGCACTGTGTGAGGGTGGAAGGCACAGGTAGAGTGAGGAGCTACAGGCCGAGGGTTGCCACAACTGCCAGCAGCCTCCAGGAGCTGCGACAGAGGCAGGGAGCAAAGCTCCCTGAGCCCCTAGACCACAAGTCCCCAAACTCCAGGCTGTTCACCTGTGTGGCCTGGAAAGCGAGTGGGAGGTGAGGGGTGGGGCAGCTGAGCTGCATCTGTGCCGATGGTCTTGCCCGAGTCAGTCCACACGGTGCCCTGCCCTCATGCGTGGACAATTGTCTTCCACAAAACCGGACTCTGGTGTTCGAAGGCACAGGGAACCTGATGTAGAACACTTGAGATATATGCTTCCTGGAACCTTAAAAGAAAAGATGTCTGCTGCTTTTCAGCTGTCCCCTTCGTGTGGCTTTGTTATAGGAACCCACAGGCACGTACACAAATCTCACCCTGTGTGGTTGAGGCTTACCTCGGAGAGAGCAGGGAGCCCTGAAGGCATCTGAGCTCCAGAAAGGAAGTAGATTCCAAGAATGCAGCTGGGAAGGATGGATTATAGGATCAGATTGAGCCAGATAATCTGGAGGCTGGATGCAAGGCTTTCTCGCCATCCCACGGGGCCTGAGGACATAGAAAGCAGGACCCCTTCACCATCCCTTCAGGCCAAATCTCGGGCTTTGATGCCAAGGCCAAAAGTGAGTACTCAGGACATAAGAGAACCTATACTGTAACATCCTGCAACTCAGCTGTGTCCCAAATTTTCTGTTCAAGGAGATTATGGGGCCACAAAAGGAAATGATCAACCATGTATAGTGCGCCTAACGAGAGTCACATGGAGAGAAAACATTCTCTCAGGCTTTCACAGAAAGCAAATTGGTCAAGAAATGGCTGTGACTCATCAGGTGGTTGACAATGACAAAAGATCTACAAGGTGCTGTACAGGGTTTCGAGGTAAATCCTGAGGGGAGCTGACTGACCTTATCAGATACAAAAGTTATATATCCATTTTTTGTTGTGTAAGTCTTGCTTTATCTTGGTCTTAACCATCCAGCAGAAAAGTATAAACATGAGGTATAAAAAGTAAAACCATATTAATATGCTGAGCTGTACAAGGCTCAAGTCAACAACTTCTGACATTTCCAGTTCTGCTGATAACCTACTACTATTATGGACTATTGGACTATATTGGGTTATTTTGCTGAATTGATGTACCTGCAATATTTGAATGGAACACTCATCTCTGACAAAACAAAACAAGAAAGGGGGATATAAATGAAGGACCATTTTGTCATGAAAAATACAAAATGGGATAGATATACAGCTACTTTCTTTTAGTTCAACGAGAAGAAAGATTTGTACTAATAGTGTTTAGACAGGATATCATGTCTATATCTTGTACTCTGAATAACTACTATGAAGACAACAATATGCAATGTATTAATTATTGTAACTGTCTTACTAACCTGTTTTGGAATTGTCTCATTGCTATTTCTTTCTCATTAAAATTAATTTAAAAATTAAAAAAAAAATATAGCACAAAACTGCAGAGGTAACTGTAAGGTGGATCCGGAAAGGTTTCCTCTCCTGCTCTTGCCAGCCCTGGATTACCAAAGTCACATCCCTGGAAGGGGGCAGCTCTCCAGCTCCCTGGGGACAGGAGTGGGGGAGCCCTGTGAGCAGATGGCTCGGTGGGTGACCTGAGTCAAAGAAGTGTCCTCGTCCCACTGTGTCATTGTCCATCTGATTTTCCTTTGGGTTTGCCAGTGATGCCTGCATTGGATTGCTCTCCAACCGCCTCTGTGCTGGCCCTGTGGCCCTCTCCCAGCAGTGATTCTCAACCAGGGAGCTGCTTTCTTCCAGTACCGGGGATGGAAGCCAGAGAGCTAGACAGCCCTCTTCCTTCCTTTTCCTCCAAGCATCTGGAGATGTACACTCTCTTCCGAGAACACAGAAATAAACCACCATCACCGGAGCAGAGAGCACCAGATACAGAAGCTACTGGAGCCCTGAGCTTGGGCTTCCGACGCTTGGGAAAACTGCAAGCCATGCATTTCTGTTGTTTTATTTTGTTTTGTTGCAGTGCTGGGATTTGAGGCCAGCACCTTTACCCTCTCTTTCATGTCTTAAATTTTGAGACAGCGTCTTATGAAGTCATTGGTGAGTTGGCCAGGCTGGGTTCAAACTTGTGGACCTCCTGCCCCAGCACCACTGAGGTTGGGATTACAAGGCTGCTCCACTACTGTTCTTTATAAATTACCTAGACTATGGCATTTTGTTATAACGGCAGAAATGGATAAAGACAAACAGTGTCTATGGCTGGAATATCTGTGGAAGTCACTGAGCCGTGCATAGTACTTAATAGTATTTACAAAGGGCTTTCTTAAACCAGACCACAGCATTGAAAACACCTTATAATCTAAGTAATAATAGCAACAACAAAGCCTCCAGGCTCTGAAATGCAAATGTTTAGTTAAATTTAGCTGGAACATCGCTCAGATCAGTGCCATATATATATTTTGGATTCCTATGCACTTCTAGGTGACAGAAAAAACTATGAGAAATGATTCTGTTTACTTGAGAAAATTTGACTTGGTACTTTCTCTACCAACTGACAGATGATCTTAGTGGAGAAGCCATAGGTGTTGGCCACAGCTGTGGCAGCCGGCAAGGGCGCCAAGGCAGAGTTCTCAGGAAGAATGGGCCTCTTTTTCTCCTTTCTATTCTTTTTTTGAGATGCGGAGCAAACCTAGTCTGCCTTGGATAAGATGATACTTTGCGTTTCCTGCCCCAGGCTCTGGGACATTGTAGAGGTGGCCTGGGTGCAAATAGAGCCACTCTGTTTCCTGCCCACATGAGATAGGGGATAATAAAGAGCTACTTAAGATGTGCATGTGGGTGCCAAGGCTGCAACTCCAAGGTGGGCGGGCCCCTTCTGGCCATGCAGTCTCCCAGGATCCTGGGTCAGATCCACTGCGACAGGGGCCTCCCACCCACCCACAGGCATTGACAGTGGTGTCTACGAACAAGTCTGGGCTTGGTGTGCAGGCCAAAAGGGCCTGCAGGCACTGGGGTCTGTGTGCACAAACAGTGCTGCTCAGGCCATGTGACCAGTGACGGATGCTGAGGCCAGGAGAGAGGGACAGAGCTGAGAGTACCCCTGCCTGACTCTCGATCCCCTAGCAGCTGCAGTTGGCCTAGGAGAATATTCTACCCAACCAGTAGCCTGAGATGAGTGGGGCCCGGCTATCTGAGATGAGTGTCCCCAACTCTCAGGTCCCAGGGACTGAGTACTTCTGTGGCCTCTGGCACTGCAGGCTGCGGCAAGGTGGTCACCATAGGAAGGCTGCAGGCCCAGGGCCGAGAAGGAGTGGGACTGCTGTTATAGTCTGTTTTCTGTTGCTATAACAAAACACTAGAGACTGGTTAATTTATAAAGAATAAAGGCTTGGTTGGCTCCTGGTGGTGGAGGTTGGGATGCCTGAGAGAACAAGGCTTTCATGTGGCCACAAAATCTGGAAAGACAGTGAGTTGCCAGCCAGGCGTTGCTTTCTCTCCTCATC
The DNA here is from genome assembly GCF_000260255.1 of Octodon degus. Classification (NCBI taxonomy): domain Eukaryota; kingdom Metazoa; phylum Chordata; class Mammalia; order Rodentia; family Octodontidae; genus Octodon; species Octodon degus. The sequence continues at coordinate 17,686,723 of NW_004524581.1, read as the reverse complement.
CAGCCACAAATATCCCCTCGAGAGACCCACCTCATGGCCTCATCTAACCCTAACCATCTGCCAAAGGCCCCCCTTCCACATTCCATTCACATGTGAATTTGGGGGCTTAGTTTCCAACATGTGGATGCTGAGGACCACTTCATCCTTCCAAAAGCCCTAGCACTCAGGAAATCTGAAACTTCACGAGTGCACATGCCTGGGTGACAGCGATGGCTCGGGATGATTGTCCAGGGCCAGCTCAGAAGGGCCAGTGGCTTCCAGAAAAGCCCCAACTTTTCAGGGGGTACCGGCAGTGTGAGAGTAAGAGGGCTCAGCAGGCGGGTTTCCCTTGGCCCTGTGCACCCCAAGACACACGCGGCTGGACTGTGGGCCAGAGCTGCAGACAGAGCAGAGGGCCTGGCTTCTTACCATGGGTCAGAGATGGTAGAGCATTAATGACACAAGCCCGGATGGGGACAAGGCGAGAGTGCGTCCCCCTCCTCCGAGCCGCTGCCTTACTGAGGCAACGAAGACATATTTAATTCCTTGTGACGCTGAGGACCAAGAAGCAGAAGTCGGGGCAAGAAGCTGGACTTCTTAGAAAGTTCCATGGCTGCACATTTCTAAATGTGACACTGCTGCCTCTGGAAGCTGCGCAATGTCAGCCCTGGAGATGTGGAATTGTCCGCGGCAGACAGGATGACGCATTGGGCTGGGGATGGGAAGTAGGCGTGGCCAAGCGGGCCGCTGAGACTCACCTGGGTACAGGGCCTGGCTGAAAGCGTCAGTGCCAGTAGTGGACACCAAACTCTGAGTCACAATAAGAGGCCTCAGCAGTGTGTGACAGAAACGTGAGCTCACCGCTCGGCTCCTGTGTCTGCAGAGTGGCTGGTGGCTCTGCGTCCTGTGACCCTCCCTTTCTTCCCGAGAGCCTGGGTTCATTCATGATGGGTGCAGGAACACCAAATCCTGGGCCCATCGTGTAGTCGCCAGGAGGTGCACTGTCAACTTTACTGCCCCCCACAATTAGGTTTCAGACTCTTGAGTGGAGAAGTGAGAAGCTCCCAGCAAACAGAGTTGGCCCCAAAGAGGGTGTGCAAAGAAATCAGAACTCTCCAGGCATGCAGAAGCCCCTGGCTGCATGAAGCTTCGCTAGGCACTAAGTCTACCCCTTGGTTTTTGCTCAATGTCTGAAACTCTGGAACTGACCTAGTAGCTCAAGCATCATCCAGCTGAACTGGAAGTGGGAGCTGCCTGGGTCCAGCTCCCCTCCTCAGAACCCTAGTTCTTAGAGTTCCTCCTCCTGGCTAGTGTGGGGTCACCTGGTCTTGCTGTGTTTCCTAGGTGAGGCTGCAGGAACCAAAGCCAATGCAAATCAAATTAAATGATCTTACAGCCACCACTGACCTTGCTGTGTGACTGTGAAGGCACATGCACCAGCCAGTAGGTGCCAGGCGGGTGAGGAATGCCTGGTGGCCAGTGTCCACAGTAGGCAAGAGGGTTGGGGGCACCCAGAGGTAAAAAAGGGGTGGGAGCAGGACTAGGAGCTGAGCTAGCTTTGGAAAGATTTGTTTGTTTGCTTTTTGGTGCTGGGGATTCAATTCAACACAGGACCTTCATGCAGAGCTATACCTCCAGCCCATCTTTATTTTTTATTTTGAGACAAGGTCTCTCTAAGTCCATAAGCTGTCCAGGCTGAGTGCAAATTTGTGATCCCCCTCCTCAGCTTCTCTGATTACTGGGATTAGAGGCTGGAAAGGCCTTGGCTAAGAGCCAGGACAGGACATAGGGTTTGCTGGTGGCCTTTAGATTCACACGGCTTTCTCTGTCCTCCTTCAGAATGGCTCTGGTAGGGTGCACTGGCAAGAGGCAGAGTGGATCTGGACCACCAGTGGCGAGTTCTGCCCCAGAGCAAGGACTGAGGGGCTGAGCGTGGCAGTGCAGCCCCGCCAAGCTTGCTGAGAGGAAGAAAGTCCCTCTCCAATGAACACTCCGTGTGCTCCCTTCCTGGAGACGGCAGAGTCCCCATGGGCCACATTCAGCCCAGTGGCTTCCCATTCTCCAAGGCTTCCCGGGGTCCCAGGAACTTCTCTTCTCCTGTGTGTTACGCCAGCCAGGGTGGGAATGCGGAAAGTGCTCTCGAGACACTGACAGACCTGCGGGGAGAGCAGAGTACCCAGGCAATGAAGCCAAGCCAAGGGCTCTTTCATGAGAGTGCCATAAATGGACTCATTTATTCCCTTTCACTGTTTTACAAGATCTGCCCAACCGGAGAGTGTGTCTTTCCACAGCTCCTACCGGAGTGCCTGGCATGCAGAGACACTCAACAGATGTTGGACAATGGATGGGTATCAGATCAGTCTGAGGGGTTACTGAGGTCTTACTGCAGGAGGCTTAAACCAGGCCTTGGCGGATGAGAGGGACTGTAGATTGGGGCTGGAGACACTCAGTTACTGTCCTGCGGGTTTGCCTCCCCTATGTGCAGTACTTCTGCAAAGCTACCACGTGTGAGCTTCCAGATCCCTTATGGCTCAGCATGGGATTCCATGGTTATTCTGATCCAGGAACTTGCTTCACAGCGAGGGAAATGCCACTCTGGGCCAGCTGCTGGGATGATGGGATTCACTTGTCTGCTTGTCCTACCACCTGCAGCAGCTGCGATCGCAGTGCCATAGCTAGGAGAGGGTGTCACACGGGGCTCGGGGACATGCTGTTTGACGCAGTGCATGCTGGGAACTAACTTCCAGTACGGGCTGCTGTCTCTCACACTGCCAGGACCTGTGAGCTTGGGAACCAAGAGCAGAGAGAGGAGTGGCACACTCACTCTCACCCTGAGCAACTCTCTAGCAAAATATTTGCTTCTTCACCCTGTGAACCTACACTCTGCTGCCCTGGAAGTCTTAGTTCAAGAGGGAAGAATGCTTGTGTTGGAAGACAGTGATGATGACATTGGGCCAGAAAGGCCATCTTGGGCTCCTTGTGTCTCTGAGTCAACAGGTGACAAACAGCCTGGTGCCAGCTGGGGTGGTGCATCCCAGTCACCATGGAGAGTGGGTCTGTACTCCACAGTGCAGGCAAGGAAGAGCATTTCTTGAACCTTGAGCATCCCTCAGATGTCTCTAAATATCATCATGCCTTGTGAACAAAGTCTATGGAAACTACAACCCAGTTCAGGGAGGACTGCTCATGACCCACACACTTTAGGAATGAAGGTTCGAGTCACTGTCTCGGTTACTCTTCTCTTGCTGCTGGGACAAATGCCTGACACTCAAGATGAAGGCAGAAAAAGTTTATTTAGCCCACAGTTACTGGAGGTTTCAGTCCATACTCAGCTGGCTCCAAGGCAGATTGGCACATGGTGGAGGGCAGCAGTCCATGACAGTGGAAGGCAGCAAAACTGCAAGAGCAAAAGGGAGGAGTAGCAGCAACAATGGCAACAGAGAGCAAGTCAGCAGCAAGTCCCTTATGTTGCATTGAAGCTGTCTGCCCCAGGCTGGGAGTAGCACGCACACCCATAATCCCAGAAGCACTCACACCAATAATCCCAGTGGATCATGAGTTAATCACAAACACTAGAAATCCACCCCATGACTGCATGAGATTTTGGGGGTACACAAACCACAACAGTCACCCTCTTGGCAAAGAACCATGACCAGCTTAAGTAGCCACTGAAAGAAAGGGAATATGCAATGGGCAGTGGAAAAAGGTATTTATAAATCCCAATTGCAACCATGTGATGAGCTGCAGAAATGAATACCTTTTAGAATGTTTCCATAAGAAGTGTTTCCTTCTATTCTGGTCTTCTGAATACGGGCTGCTTGTCATGACATGCCAGTTGCTGCTGTGCTGTCTCAGGTAGATGATTGTTCAAAAAGAAGGGGGTAGTGAATGAAGGCAAGAGATAGGAAAAGGAATATTGTGGGACTGTCCTGCTTCAAGGTTGTATATGGTGAGATTTTTGGATTTATGTGTAAACATAAGAAGTATGTAATTCTTTGTGCCTATTTTTAAAAATATATTCTAATTTTTAAATGTTCTTTCATCAAATTCTGTAGGGACTTAAAGTTCAACATATCAATACTTGATGAAAAATACCTGTTCCATGTTATACCTAAGATGTTTGATATTCAGACAGATAGTGAGGTTAAGCTTAACAGCCTAGGTTGTATGGTAATAACAATAAGCTTGTCTTCTGGGTGGTTAACAACCTAAGTTTGCAGACAAAAATTAGAGAAAAAGGAGGGCTGCAAGGAAAGCCAACATTTTGACCCTAGCCTTCCAAGGTCAATTAAGACTCAGGACATATGAGAACTTGTACTGTAACGTCATGTACCTCGGTAGTGTCCCAAATTTTCTGATCAAGGAAATTATGGGGCCAAAGAGGAAAGTGATCGATGATGTAGAGTGTGCCTAAGGAGAGTCACATGGAGAGAAAACATTCTCTCAGACTTTCACAGAGAGCACATTGGTCAAGCAATGGCCGTGATTCATCCACATGGCTGACACTGACAAAGGTTCTACAATCTGAGGTACAGGATCTCAGAATAAATCCTGAGGGGATTTCACTGACTTTATCAGACCCAAAAGCTACAACTCTTGTTGCATAGGTCCTGCTTTACCTTGGTCTTAACCATCCAGCAGAAAAGTATAAAAACAAAGTATAAGAAGTAAAGCCATGGTGTTATGTTGAGCTATAGGGGACTCAGGTCAACAGTTTCTGACATTGCCAGTGAAGCGAAAGACCCAATACTATTATGGACTACTGGACTCTTTTAGAATATTTTGCTGAGTTTACACACCTATAATATTCAAATAATGGAACTTAACAAAAAAGGGGATACAGATGAATGTCCATTTTGTATCTGTGTATTCAAAGTGATTAGGATAGATATATAGTTACATTCTCTTAATGAATAGAAGGATTTGTTCTAATGGTGTTTGTAAATAGGATATCATGTCCACATCTTAGAGCAATTAACCACTAGGAAGAATGTATGCAATGTGTTAATTATTGACACTTTCCTACTAATTTGGTTTGAAACTCTCTCACTACTATTTGTTTGTCAATAAAATTATGGGAAAAAAAGAAGTGTTTCCTCCTAATTTTCTTGTGAATGTTTGTGTACATATATTTTTCTGGTTTTCTTCTCTTATACCATTGTCATTCAACACAAGGTACATTAATAAAATTAAGTTTAAGCCACTACATTGAAGTTGCAGGATATCAAAAGAGAAGAGTAACCAACCCATATAGCATCTTCTTTTCTTTTCTAACATTTTTGCTTACTTTTTATTAGTCCACGTTCACGGCACATAATGATTACACTCCTCATGGGGAACTGGTGTACGCATATTTTGACCTCCGCTTTCCCTATTCTCTTTCCCTCCTCCTCCTTTTCTTGGTCCCCTCCCCACTGGTAAAAGATCAATCTCTCTATTCTGTCCTCTTCTGCAGAAAGGGTTATTGTGTTTGCAGTGGTACATGGGACAATTGGGTTACGTGGCTTTATTACCATCTTTATTTGAGATCAAGTGAAGTTTCAGGATGTGTGTCTGGATGCCAGCCTGACAAAGAGTGGACTGTTGTACACAATGGTCAGCTTCCTGTATCAGCCTGGCCAGGCTCCTATCCCCAGCTGTGTAATCTGGCTGTTGTGTGGAGAGATGCTGTGGATGTGACTAAAGAGGGTGGTCAGTTGGCTTTGAGGAGATTACTGTAGATAGTCTGGGTAGGCCCAATTCAATCAGTTCCAGGGCCTTGAGGACATAGCCTTGACCTCTGAGAAGAAAGTACTCCATGGAGTAGAGATCCCCCCTCCTGCTTGTGGCCAGCCCTTCCTGACAGCCTGTCCCATAGATGGGAGACTCGTCTAATCCACACCGGGACTGCACTGACCACTTCTCTGCAATAAACAGCATAGTCTGTCTCTCCTACCAGTTTTATATCTTTGGGTGATTCCCACGGATGCAGAATATGTGAGGTTGGCTAGCAGAAGGGGCTGGAGGCAGGGGTACCACATACTGCAAGGTGGGTCACAGAGGGCAAAGGAAGAGGTGACCAGCCCACTCAAGCCAGAACAATTGGTGCCTGACAGGAGGAGGTAGCTGGGGGAAGGTGCCATAACATTGTCACACTGCAAAGTCAGATGGAGGGGTTGGATGATGCTCACGGGTGTGGGTGACGAAAGCCACAAATGTCTTTCAAAATGGTACAATCTGATAACAATCTGAAAAGATTCATAGGGCTCCCTGGTCTTGATGGGCAGGAACCAGGAGAAAAGTGAAAGCAGGAGGAAGCCATCACTGCTTCTTTTTGGCAAAGAGAGTTACATGCCCTGTGCAAAATGGCAACTCCCAAGTGGCAACTGGGGGACCTCTGGCGAGCTCTAGTTGGTAACACTGTGGAAACAAGGGCAGTACATCGATTCAGAGTGCAGATGCGAACAGCGAGGAAATAGGGGCTTCCCATGGAGGGGGGTCATTGCCTTCTTTGTGGCCTCCCTGCTCTTTGCTGTGAGACTTGTGTGGGTCCTACTGCTAAAGGTGGAGTCCAACTCTCTGACCTGCAGATTTGGGGGTGACATTTCCATCAGAATGCAGGTAGAAGTGGTAATGACAGGCTAGTCGTGCGCTGAAGCCTTGGACAGCTGGCTGCTGCCTCTGAGCCTGAGACCTAGGCTGAATGCATGCTTGAAGTACCTCTCAGTTACACTCAGCCAAAGCACATTGCAGGGTATGCTTGTTGGAGCAAGCTCAGCCTGCATCAGCCAGTTCTTAGTCTATGTGCAGAACCTTGACCATAGACATAGATCCCTTGCTGTTAAAGGTCCTGTGTTGGGGATGGTTTGTCACACACCACTGCCGTGGCAATCACAGCCTAGAACACTGTCTTCTATGTTAAGGGAACATAGCTTCCTCTAATGTGGTACATTCTTCCAGAGCTCCGCACTGGCTTCAGAACTCCTAGATCCACAGGAAGAAGTTCTCCAGCTATGGACCAGAGCTGGGTATGAGGTTTGAGAGTACGAAGGGAAGTGGAAAGAATATTCCACTCAGTAGAGCCCAAGTGGAGACCTGACTCCTGCAGAAGTTTGCTGAGTGGTTTTTGGTTGATCATACTCCTCCTACAAGCTTCTGTTTCCTTATCACTTGGTTTAACAAAGACTGGAGGCTAACGCTATTGAGGGACTGTACTAGGCACTGTGGTTTATCCAGTCCAGACTTCTTTCTGATTGCTGTGGAAAACATTTGCTCTCACTTTCCAACCTTCCAAGTCCCCTAGCGCCACCCAGATCTGCCTCGAGGAGGGGTCCAATCTCGGTGAGTAAGAGTCAATGTCCAAGAACCCCCATCTCCCAAAAGGGAGGATGTGTGCGTTTGCCCCTGGAAGCAACTGCTCTCCAATGGGAATGGTGTGTGGAGTATCTGATGACAGTGACACTCCAGAGCGCTGCCCAACAGGATTTCCCTGGCTCTGAGAGCTCCTGGTAGGGCTTGGCCAGCTGAGGACTCAGGAGCAGATCCTCTGACATTCTGAAGCAGTTGGGTAAGTGATGTGAACTCCACTGCCCTGGGGTTGGTAGAAGTCACGTGGGAAGCGGGCTGTGTGCACCGCTAACTTCAAGGGCCCTGTGAGACGCCATCAATCACTGTAGACAGCAGTCATGAGAGAGTGTGGCTGTGCCCCTGAGCTCTCCCCAGAGGGCAGAGAGTGAAGCAGCTCTTCTCTCGCAGACACTTGACTCCAGCTCCCTCTGAAGCTCCTTATGGGGTCTTGAGAGAACTAATGAACTCTCAGGTTTCTCATTTCTAAGTTGTGAGCCTGTGGCAGAAGGAAGAACCAGGAGAAAGGGCTTGGGCTCTAGTGTCCCTTGGAGTTCTAAGATGCTCTGCAGAGAAGCTGGCAGATGAAGGAGGAAACATTTAGCCAGTGAGTAGTAAGAACAGAAGACCTAAAGCAAATTGACTTGTGGAGAGACATATTCGGCTCACTGTCTGAGTCTTTTCAGTTGCTATAGGAAAAAGTGAAGTGGAGGACTTTTTAAAGCTTAAAAACTCATTTTGCTTACAGTTGTAGAACCTGAGAGTCCAGGACAGGGTACCTTCATCTGCGTGGCCTCTGGTGAGGTCCTGGATCCTGGTGGCCAGTGGCATCACAGTGGCAGAAGTGTGTGCAGGGTGTCCCCAGACAAGACAGGAAGCTGGAAGGATGCAGGGGCAGGCTTGCTCCTTTTATAACAACCCACTCTTGTGGGAATTCACCAAACCCCATGAGAACTACCTTAATCTCTTCTGAGGTCAGTGCCCTGCAGTGGCCTAACCATCTCCCACTAGAGCCTATCTTGGAAAATCACTTCTGAACACTGCCACCCTGGAGACCAGATCCCAATACATGGTCCTCAGAGGGACCAAACCACATCCACATCAGAGTGCTCATCTAGCTAAAAGCACAGGGGTGGATGACGGGTTAGGCTAGATCCAGGGTGCTGACACTGCCACCTAACAGTAACACTTCCAACCTCCCTCTGTGTCATAGTCCTTTCCTAAGCAGCAATTCTACTCTGAGGAAGAGTCTGTCCATGTGGTGGCTTCTAACAGCTCCGGAATTCTTTGCCCCATCCATACAACTAAAAGCTCAGCAGGAAAAGAGCTTTGTTTTCCCTCTTTTATTATAATTATCCATTTTTGTCTAACAACAGTTCCCGGGTTGCAATTTCTGGCTCTCTGAGGTCATGTGTCCATTCTGAACTCATCACTATAACCAGGGCTGAAACCCAGTCCCTAGGTCAAGTTCAGTGACATCTCTAACCATGAAGAAGGAGAACGCAGAAAAGGCTGTGGAAAGCAGGGTGATGGCTACCCAGGCCACAGAACAAGGTCTCTGTTCATCAGCTGACGGTGGACGCAGCCAGGAGACATTCCTGAGGCCAGGAACACCAACAAACAGGGACACCCGGCCACTCCTTCGCTGGTGCAAACACACCAGCCAACAGTTGTGTGGCTGTTTCCCTGTGCTCAGCACAGTACTGGATAATTTTTAGAAAGAAATTAAACGAGTGACCTATTTTAGACCCCAGCTATCAGGGATCTGCCACAGAATTGGGGAGTTAAAATGAGCACAGTGATCTAGATAGACCAAGGTCTGAAGAGTTGGGTCCCCAGCAGAACTTCAGGAGGTGGCCTGCTTGAGGATAAGAGACTCTGAGGAGGGACTGGTTTTGGCCAAGCACCAGGTGAGAGAGAGGCAGGGCTTGTGGGAGTGAGTTAGCTGCCAGGGTCGCCAGGATGACTCAGAAGGGCCACGACAGGTGGTGCAGGTGAAGGAAGGCTGAGCAGACAGAGGGGAAGGGGGTACAAACTCTCAAGAATCCAGACTCCAAGTAAGAAATCAGCTTTACTCTTGTGGCAGTAGGGAGCCATGGAAGACTCCAGGGCAGGCACAGGGCCCCCTGCTGAGCTTTCTCTTGCCACCTACTCTAAGGGTTTGCCTGGTACTCCACAACCTGCATCCTCAAGGCCTTGTGAGTACCCACATTGTGAATGCCATGCTAAAAAATAGCTAACAAAGCTGTGTGCAGTGGCAGAAGAGGGGACTGGGCAGAGGAAAAGCTGTTGGAAGCTGTTGGCTCCCTCGGAGGAGCTGCCACGCTGGCTGTTCCGATGCACTTGGCTGTCTCATCAGAGGAGGAGCTCGGGACCACTGTCACTGAGGATGGCTGCGGCACTTTTTGGAGGCACTCTGGTCCCTGCTTTGTCACTTCCTGGCTCCAGTGCAGATCCCTCAGCTGCTGCACACACCCTTCATGCCACTGGCATAGGCCTTCTAGCTTCCCCTGCTGACCTTTGGGCCTTCCCAGCGCAGATCTACGAAGCAGGCCTGCACGAGACATTGTCACGGGCTTTTGGCCTCCAGATGGACTCATGGGAGACATTGTTGTGGGCTCTGGGACTTCAGCTGGACTCATGCGGGAATTGCCTGGGATCCAAGCCTCAGCTAGATTCTTTGGTCTTCAGTGTGTGGACAGATGTCCCACACTCCTTCTGCATATGACTCTTCGGGTGACTATTATAAAATAAGCTTATAATTAAGTGTCTGGTCTTGCACTGTTTCCCTTTGCAAAATCTTAAAGTACAACAACTGTATATAGTGCATGAGCCCAACCTGGTGAGAAAATGTGTCAACCTGCCACCTTCCCCAGGGCAGACACGTAGGCCCCGAGCCCTCCTTGCACACACCACAGAGTGGGCCCTGTGGTGTGCTCACAGTCCTCCCCTCTCAGAGTTGGAGGACTAAGCTTCCGGGCACCTGAGGTATGCACCAGGCATGTGGAAGCCAGCATCAGCCCAGGTGTGAGACTGCAAACCATGATTGAGACTGTGTTGACGGGCTACACAGATTCCTACTTTCATTGCTATGCTTCTCTGTAGTTTGAAAATTGTCTATATGGTGAAGCCATTGTCACTCTTGCTACTTGAAAGGTAATACGTACCTAAAATAAATTTCTCTGGCACCAGTGCTTGGAGAACCCTCATGCTGCTGAGAAATCGCTACCAAGTGCAGCACTTCGCTGCTCCGTGTCGGTGGAAGCAGAGGGGCTCATGAGTGGGCAGAGGGGTCACCCAGACTGTCACAGCACCCACTCCATTGTTTTGCATTTCTTTCCACTTTAAAATTAATTATGGATGGGCTGGGGAGATAGCTCAGTAGAATAAGTGCTTGCCTGGCAAGCACAAGGTCCTGAGTTCAAGTCCCAGTACCACACACACACACACACACACACACACAAAATAATATTGATGATGTCAATACTGTCCGAATACCTGCTTTTTATAAAAAAATTAAAATATTCCAGGTAAAATTAAAATATCATTCATCCGCCGTCCCTCCTGTCGAGGGTCCACCATGAGATAACTTCAGTTACTGGGTGGAGTGGGGTCTAGCCCTTTCTCTGTGTGTTTATCGAGTTAAGCAAACATATGGATGGAATAGCTGGTATTCCTGTCGTGTGCCTCACATCATTATGTTTGATTTTACCAGCAATGCTGTAACTTCTTTATTTTTCACTCACGTATGTCTGGCCACTTTTCTGTCACTGGGACCAAATATCTGAACAAGAGTTTAAAGGAGGCCTGGTTTGTTTGGCTCTTGGTTTCCGAGAGCTCAGTCCATGGTCTCTGGCTCTAGGGCAGAAAGGTCCAGGTTGGTGGAAGGACGTGAAAGAGAAAAGTTGCTCCCCTCATGGGAGCCAGGAAGTACAGTAGTGGAAAGACCGGGAACAGGCAGCAGTGAGGACAGGATGGGCCTCACTTCATGTCCCGGGGCCCTACTTTCTGAGAGGCTGTGGGACTGCAGAATCATCAGTCCACTAATGAGGCCAGCACCCTCAAGCTTCAGCCACTTTCTAAGTCCTTCTCCAAGCTCTGCTGCCCCGGGGATCAAGTGTGTGTGTGTGTGTGTGTGTGTGTGTGTGTGTGTGTGTGTGTGTAGGGTTCAGCAGATTGGGCATTTCCAGAGGACACCGCAGGCCCAGGAAGGACCCACGGTGAGAATAGCCATCCATAAACAAAGATGATGCAACTGGGCTGTGTTCATTTTTCTATACTGCATAGTCGTGGGGGTCTTCCATGAATCAGGAAGGCGGGGAAGGGGCCCCTGAGCAAGGACACTCTGCTCGGTGTGAGCCAGGGGTACAGGAGGCTGGCTGGGTTCGTCAGTTGTAGAGTAGATGCAGCTGGGACATCTTGTGTTCCCCATGCTGTGGGTTCACAGCCTGCTGATATTCTCCAGGAGACCCCCAGGCCAATGAAAGGGGGATGGAGAAGGCAAGCTGGGGCAGAGGGGCAGGGTGTAAGCCACAGGAGGGCCCAGGTGCTGCATGCAAGGGGACCCCATGGCGGGTGCAGGCCCCCACCGACTTCAAGTCTACCCCCTTGACCTTCCTGCAGAAGTGTAGATGAGCATGCTGGAGGCTGGACCAGGGCTCTGGGGCACCCAGACTTGGTGTTTGCCACCAATTCTTTGCAGCTCAGCAGCACTGTGAGACTCAATTTCCCTGAGTAAGTGGGGAGCCCTAGTAGCTCTCAGACACCAGGTACATGTGCACAAAGGAGGCTGATACGAATGCTCCAGGCCTGCTGGTCCCTCTCGCCCATGTCCTCGCCCCCAGAGCACCTCAGTCCTGCACAAGACGCAGCCTGTGCAGCTCTGCTCCAGCCTGGGGACACTGCTGCCTTTGTTCTTAGGTCTGAGCTCTCTAGGGACAGTCTGAAGGAGGTGACAGATGCTCTTGTCAGGAGGAAATCCCCCTCTTTTGAGTGAATTTTTTCCCTAGCCCCACCCCGTTAAAACTGGACCCATTATTTATTGCAAGATTGCCCAGAGCGTGGCGCCTGAAGGCATCGCTTGGGGAGACTGTGTTTGTTTGTGCTGCTGCTGCTGCTGCTGCTGCTGCTGCTGCTGCTGCTGCTGCTGCTGCTGCTGCTGCTGCTGTTCCTGAGCGAGAGGCCCTCAAGGAGCTGAGTGTGTTCCTAAGTGGCTCAGGGGAGCTTGTGCTCTCGAATATTGTTTAGAAGCATGCACGTGCCCCCTTGGGCTGCGTGCGCAGTGTCAAGGTTCCCAGATGACCACCTGCACGGACATCTGGCCACCCCGCCCTGGTGTTTGCACAGCTGGGAGAGAGGGGAGCATCAGTGAATAAGATCAGGAACCACAGTCACTATGAGGAACAATTTCGAGATCTATGGGAAGCTCCTTTCAAAAGGCCAAGTGCTTCTTGCCCCACCTAGCCTCTGGGCAGAGGTGCCCATCATGTTGCCCCAAACACCTGCTGACTTCTCCCGCTCCAGTAAGGGCTGCCCCAGCTGAGTTCACATGGAGCACCCACTACCTGTGCCCACCTTTCTCCTGGGCCCACGCCCAAGCCAGGTGGGCCAAGCAGGAAGCCTGGAGGAGAGGCAGGGTCAGTGGTGACTGATTTTAAAACAGAAAAACATTTTGATTAAAAGAAGAGCCCAGAGCTGGAGAGATAGCTCAGCAGTCTAAGTGCCTGCCTGACAAGCACAAGGACCTGAATTTGATCCCTGATGCTAATTCTGTGCCAGCCCCATCCTTGGGTGCACTGTTCAGGCCACTGAGACTGGGTGTGGTGGCACAGGCCTGTAATCCTAGTGCGGAGGAGGCTGACAAGAGGATCACTCTGAGTCTGAGCTGTGTAGTGAGAACCTGTATCAAAGAAAGAAAGAAGAAAAAGAAAGAAA
>NW_004524581.1:17651835-17673387 GCF_000260255.1 Octodon degus | reverse complement strand
AGAAAGAAAGAAAGAAAGAAAGAAAGAAAGAAAGAAAGAAAGAAAGAAAGAAAGAGAAAGAAAGAAAGATTTTTTAAAAAGAGCCCCCAGTAAACTCTAGAGCACCACCTGCCTAGAGATTGGCCAGAGATTGGATGGAGGCTTCTAGGACTCCTAGGTTTGGTCTCTGGCTTCCACTGCCCCAGTCCAAGGCTACCAGTGCTGTTCCACCTGTGTCCAGCCAGTTTTCAAACCTGGGTCCTTCCTTGGGCTCAAACCCAACAGCCTGTCCCCCACGTCTATGCACACTGGCCCCACTTTTCATCTGTCTTGAGGCCAATGTCTCCTGGTTCTACTGAGACCCTTCCAGGCTCCTCCTCCTGCTGATTGATTTACTGACTGCACCAGCACTCCCACATGCCCTCCTGACTTAGCCTGCACCCCTGCTCCTCCTGTCTCCCTCCCCAAAGTCACCACCTGAGTCTTCCCTCATATCACCGAGACTCATGGTTCCAAGGGGCCTCTTTCTTCTCTCAAGGTTAACAATGCCCCATTTTCTCTGCTCCATCAAAAGTAAAGTATATTTCCATCTCCTGGAGACCAAGGTTCTCAGGTTTTAAGAGACACCACATGCATTCCTTCTTGATGAGGGTAGAACAAGTAAGAAAGCTTCCACCATTCCCAGCATCCTCTGGTGCAGCTACAGCGGCTGCCACCAAGACAGGGACACCAAGGATGGCTTCCAGTCTGTGCTCAACAAGCACGGCTTTCAACACCCCTTTCCCTCCATAGTCCACCAGCACAGGACATCACATAAAGATGAGCTGTGGATAGTGTTTGAGGAGAGGAACCCTGGTCAAACTTCAGTGGGTCCAGGATTCCCCCACTCACTGTATCACATACAGGGACCCTTCAACGGGAAGCCAAGGTGTGGAAGAGTAGAAGTCTCTAGGCTAAGTGTTCTAGAAAATGTTCACTATGCTAATGGCCTCTTAGCTTGACCCAAGTCCTTGGGAAGAAGGGCAGAGAAGCAGCTGGGTGTGTTGGCAGCAATCGAGAGGAGCAACAGCCACCTGCAGCCTGGCTCCTTCCTAGGAAGGGGAAATGTGTCTCCGATCCTGAGCTTGCACAAAGTGGCCAAGCTGAGTCATGGGCACAGGGATGAACTGAAAGAAGGCATCCTGTAGCTGTGGCAGGGAGGAAGGGCAGCAGGTCTCCCAGCTGGCCATGCAGGTTTCTGCAAGGTGGTGGAGTTGGCATGGGCCCTGCCCCCGTGTGGGAGATGTGGTAGAAGGACTCAGGGAAGTTAGTGCACATGAGACCTGGGAGTGGGTGTGAGTGAGGTCCTTTTGAGGATTAGCCCAGAAGCCAGAGAGAAGTGTCCCTTGTTCACAGTTTGGTCACTGCTCGCACTGCCAACAGCCACGAGATGCAGGGATTGTAGGTGACAACTGAAGACAGGGAGAGGCAGACTGGGCCAGAGGGTGGGGTACAGGGGGGTGGGCTTGGGCGGGCAGAGGCTAGAGAAGAAAGGAGATTGGACTCTGTGGGGAGTGCAGAGCTGGTCCCAAGGCATAGGCATCTAATGGAGAGAAAGGGCTCATGGCCAGAAGATGCCTTGCACATTGAAGGGGTAAAACAATGAGCCCCATGGTCCCCCACCGAGCCCTACTCTGACCTCAGCACCCGACTGAGTAGTCCTCTCACCTAGCACCCCAACAGAGCCAGAGCTCCCAGAGCTATGAATGCCAGAGATGGACAATCAGACAGAAGGATGCAGAACAGCGGGGACAGATGGCCTCACCCAAATGGACAGCTCTGACAGAGATGGCTGTCACCAGCAGCCCCCAGCTCCTGCTCTAGCCAGGATACCCCAAAGCTGTTGATGGGTTGGGGAGTGAGGCTCCACCTGTTCTAGGCTCTCCTGGGTACTACAGCCCCTTCTAAGGAGGCCTTGGAGTACTGAGGTCAACACAGCCTGCACCCAGGCAGATCTAGCCAGAGCCCTTCCCGGGAGCCAGCTGCAGCCTGAGGTGGGAGCAGCTCCGAGTCTCCTGCGTGACACACTCCATGGGCCTGCTGAGGACAAAGCTGTGGCAGAGAAGGGCCTCATCTGCTTCTCCACAGTGAGCAGCCCAGCCTGCCAAGTAGTCTCTGCCCAGGGGTGTGTGTCAGGTGTCCATCACTAGACAAAAGCCTGAGGACTTTGACTTAAAGAAGGAAAGATTCAGTTTCTGCTGCATGTAGAGACATGGAATGGAATGGCCGACGTCTGTCACAGGAGACCTGCTCACTACTTAGGGCCAGGTAGAAAAAGGAGAGAGGCAGAGGAGCCAGGGTCCCACAGTCACCACCAGGACGCAGCCCAGTGGCCTGACTCCCTCCCACGAGGCCCCCTCAACAGTGCCCCATCTACTGACCAAGACTGCAGGTAAAGACCCTGCTGCACACTTACGACCCAAGCCATGACCCCCTCATGTTGAGGGTTAGGGGCCAGCATCCAGGGGGCCTTGGGGACATCGTCTTGCTGATGGAGTTGCCCTCTCCTCAGCCTTCATCTCCTTTACTGAAATCATTCATCCTACTCCTTAGAGTGCTTGCATCGCACCCCCTCTGGGAAGCCCTCCCAACCTGCCTCGGTTTACCCCTGTCCCTCACATCCCCCCTCCTCCTGTCCTAAAGCCTGACTCAGCTCTGTTCCCATCACCCCCCACTCATCAGATTTTTTTCTGCACCTTTCACAGAATGGAGCCCCATCCTAACCTACTTGTAGTCCACTGTAGCGAGGGCTGCTTGAAGACTGTCTGAATTCTTTTTTCACTGCTGAGACTAAATAGGCAACACCCGAAGTGAAAGGGAAAAGGGTTTCTTTGGCTCACAGTGCGTAGAGGTTGCAGCGCCTAATCACTGGGCTCCACGGCAGAGTGGCACATGGCAGAGGGGTGTCGCAAAGGAGAAACAGTTCAGGGCGGGCAGAAGGTAGCAAAACAAGGGACCTTAACAGTATCTTTCTGTCACTTTTATATCTAGGCTACCAGGATTCAAGTGGTGCCAAAACAATCCGTGGACTGATTGTGTAATCCCACACCCTTAATCCCAGAGTTTAAATAGGAAAAAAGAGTTTCCTATTTTCTTCATATTAGCAAAAGACTCCAGGACCTGTTGCTTGGGACTCAATGTTTTCATTTTAAAGATGGAGAAACAGAGACTCAAAAGAGACTGCGCTGTCCCCCAGGTCTGCCTGAGTTGCACCAGGAATCCCACCATGAGGGGCCCACAGCACCGAGCCTTCAGGCTGCCAGCCCAGAGCCTTTTCTGGAACATCTCTGACAGATGGTCTCCTTCGCCTGACTGCCTTGAGCACCTGCCAGGAGCCCCGCCCTACGGAAGGCAGCGTATGGGGTTCTGGGCAGCGCCCCAGCTCCTTCTACCAGGGAAATCTTGCTTCCCTGCAACCGTCTCCCACTGTTCCACCTCTTCCACTCATTCATTTGTTTGATCTCATTCATTCATTTGATCTCATCGTTCATTCATTCATTCATTCAACTGATCTTTGAGTACCTGCTTACACCAGATGAATTAAGCAAGGGTGTCTTTGTCTCTCAGACCCCAGAGCTCTACAAAACATTAAATGCTTTGTGTGAAACTCTAACCCAGGGGCACAGTGACCACACTTGTGATCTCTCCCTGCATCTTCAGGAACTACAGAGGTTGGCACCACAAACATGGTAATCCACATCTGTGGAATGAAACAGCATTCGTGGATGACTCCAATGTGACCAGGGAGAAAGGCGACCGGGGGCTGATGGAAACAGCACAGAGGAAGGAAAAGTCAGGGTGGGTGCTTCCACTTTTAAATCAGGTACAAGACAGGTGAGGTTTCAGCTAATGTGGAAGAGGGGTGACCCAGTGGGAGCAGAGACAGCCAGAGTGACAACATGCAACAGCTCTGCTCTGCTAAGGCTGGATGGTGCCATCACAGGGCAGGGATGGGATGCAAGAGAGAACATGAAAATTAGCAGCAGCTGGGCTCGAAGGCTTGGTACCCTCAGCTAAGGCGTCTGCACTAGCCTCATGGCTGAGGAGGGGGCACCTACGATACAGGAGTGACAGGACCTGAGCCATGCTCAATGAGATCGCCATGGTGACAGTGCACCTAGAGCATCACCAGCTCTGTGGGGACCCGTCAGGAAGCAGGTGCCATCATCCCAGTGAGAGATGATTACAGGGTGGCCAACGGGCCAATCATCTCCCAGTTGTGCGGTAATTGGGCATTCCGGATGCAAGGCTAGGGTCGTTGGTGTCCCCACCATAATTTGCCCCCTGCTGCTGGCTCGCCCTGCGTGAGCAGTTTAAGCCGCTTACAGCTAATCCCATGCTGGCTCCAGGCCCTGCCTTACATGCGGCAGCCGCTCGTCCCTGGGTGGGCACGGCCATGGCCCTGCAGGGGGACTCTGCCACCTTCTCCCTTGTCCCTTCACGGATTCACCAATGAAACCACCTCAGCCCCTCTTCTGCGAGGACAGCCCGGGCTGACAACGTCCTCATCGAGACGGCACCTGGCTCCCAGGCCCCAATTGATTAATCATCGCTTGATTCCAGCTATCAGCTCTGCTGCAATTGGCATATTTATTTCTAATCAGCTCTTTAAAATGGCATCATTCAAAGGTGCTTAACCACATTACTTAATTCTCAGCCTGTATTGCTATTGATTTCAAATATTCTCCTCAAGATATAGCTCATCATTCAATGCAGAAGTCTGTTTATATAATAATCTTATCTGGTTACTAAAATCTGTAGTCTCCTCAATTGCCTCTAATGCAAGATCAGAGGCTGCTTGCTCAATGAGTCAATTTTACTTTAATTTGGTTTATTTACAGTACATGTTTTAATGCTCCGCATTCTCGTCTTTCACAGCAACGCTGAAAATAAAGGCAAATATAGGCACAGACAGAGGCCTGTGCTTTTCTCAGCCCACAGGAGGCAAGCGGGCTGACAGCTCCCTGGGAGACGGGAGATATGGAGCTTTCTGTCTCTGGTGGTGGCAGAAGGGGCTACATGGCTCTCAGGCCCACAGCAGCAGAGCAGCACCATCAGCGGAGCGCCCAAGGGGAGCTACGAGGTACCATTCTGCCGTCTGCACGTTGTTGGATGTCCCCGAGCCTGAGTTTCTCCAATTGGGAAATGGGGGTCAGTGTACTGTGTTTGCAGGTATCTTGCAAAGACCAGGGGTG
Source organism: Octodon degus (assembly GCF_000260255.1). Classification (NCBI taxonomy): domain Eukaryota; kingdom Metazoa; phylum Chordata; class Mammalia; order Rodentia; family Octodontidae; genus Octodon; species Octodon degus. The sequence continues at coordinate 17,668,174 of NW_004524581.1, read as the reverse complement.
ACTGGCAACCCCAAGGGCACACAGCAAGCTTTCCGTTCATATGATTTCCTGGCCCCTTTACCTTTCTTTCTTTTCTTCCTTTCTGTTTTTCTTTCTTTAATGCATTTGGTACAGGGTCTCTCTATACAGATCAAACTCATAGTGATCCTCCTGTTTTCAGCCTCCCCGATGCTGGGATTACAGGCATGCGTCACTACACCCCGTCTCTGTGGCCAGCTCAGCACACCTGGGGCGGGGCTGGCGTGGCATGTGGGGCTGGGGAGTCCCTGCGCTTGCCTAAGCAGGCACTTAGTCCGCTGAGCTATCTCGCTGGCCCCCTTCGGTGCAAAGCCTCAATGGCCACCTTTCCTGTGGCTGTACCCACATCTCATCGCCAACCACGCCTGTGGCCTCTTGGAAGTGGTTTTCCTACTGAGCAGCTCTGGGCTGCAAACAACAGAGGCGAATCCTAGCAGCAGACGTCATGGCTGTCAGACCTCACGTGCTGCAGTCTTGCTTAGGTGCTTCCCTCAAGTCTCCCACTAGTACATCTCTTCCTGCCTAAGCTGGTGTCTATACCAGTCTTCCGTCCCTAGGTTCAGCTCCCTCCTACTGGCTCGCTGCTGGCCCAAGTGGCTGCCCCAAGCCCATCCACCTTCACAAGGTGCTTTGTATGCACTGCTGTAACCACCTCTTCTATAACTCCAGAAGGAAAATGCTGAAGAAAATGGCATTGAGCTACCTTCTGCGTGACAGCCAGACATTCTTGTCATTGGCTGTTGACAGCCTGTAGACCCTGCCCGTTGGATCATGCGTGTTTCAGGTTTTCAGTGCAGTGACAAATTCCTGAGATGGCAGCATACAGGAGGAAAGGGCGATTTGGGCTCACAGTGTCACAGGGTTCAGTCTGTGTTTGGCCAGCTCCACTGTCAGGTGAGCTGAAATACCCGGGCAGGAGCATCCTTCCAGCAACGGGAAGGCTGCCCAGTGCATGGGAGTCAGGAAACAGAGACATCAAGATCAGAAAGAACCATAGGGAGGAGGGGCTAGGAGACATGCCACGCCCTCCAAAGCCACACCCTCGGCAGTTTATTTCCTCTGATTGGCCCCAGCCTCCCATTCAGCTGTGACATCATCCGTAGGTCAACCCATTGATGAGGTTAGAGCCCTTGTGATAAAGTAAGGAGCTGCTAAGAGGAGCTCCAGTCCTGAGATAGCCCCTCACTTTGCCAGAGACACCCTCAGGAGCGTGTGGAGAGGCCATGTGTGGCACAGGGTTCTTTTGAGCTGCGGGTAGGTAGGATGTTAGATGACCTTACTCTTGTTTTCCCTGCCGGCCAAGACTGTGAGGTGAACAGCAGCCCCGTGCAGGTGTCCGTGTTGGCTCTCACCCAGGCAGAGCGGAATAGCCCCCTCCCTGCCTGCAGCAGGCGGTGCCCATCCTGCCCCTGACGACACCGCTCTCTCTTGGTCAGGTGTGAAGCCTGCCATTTCATGCTCCCCTTCCCCAATTAACAACAGCTGGTCCCCCATAAAACCAACTGGTGAGATGATTTGTTATTGGAAGACAATGCAACATCATTAGGCATTAATGGCTCCCAGCCTCGTTACTGGGGCTGAGTTCGCAGGGTTAATGTGGCGAGATGTTGGGTCTCACCCTGCCGCGCTTCCAAGCTCTTCTTCTATTTTTAGGTCCCTTCTTCGTGCTTCATTTTCTGAATTGTGGAAGTGAGAGGTGGAGGGAAAGTGGAGGAGGAGGAGGAGGAGGAGGGTCTTGGTTTCCTGAAAGAGAAATTGTGCAGGAGGTGGGGGGCGCCGTCACTTAGAAGACATCGTCATGTGAAGTTATTGTGAATTCAGAAATAAATTTGAAAGCGCCTTTTTCTTGTATCTGCATGAATCACCCAGCTTCCCTCAGTAAGCAGATAAACATTCCTGTTTTCTCTTTCATTCTCTCCCAATGGTAGCCCACCTCCTCCATCTCTCCCGTGAGACCTTTGGGCTCTTGGTTTGAAAGTCAGGATGACTCACTCGAGGCCCGCTTGACTCGGAGAGATGATCTCAGACAGGCTGTGACCTAGAAATTGCATGAGGGACAGATTTGGCACTGACTGTAAGGGTGCTCCTTGTGTTTCGAAATGGCCTCTTCAGGTGACAATGTCATCCCGAGCTTGTGTACTTCCTGTGACTTAAAAATCAAAGCTTTAGTCTGCACGTTGATCTTATTAGCAGTGAATGACATGGTTCCATGAAAAGATCTCTCCTTAGGTACACAAATCAGACATCTCTATTTTGTCCTTTCACTCTGCAAACAGTGACAGCCACTTACTATACTGACAAGTACCTGTGCCCGCCATGTCCATGAGATGAATTTCATGGGTTTTGTTAAAAGAAACTTTCCATTCATCATTTTCTGGTTTTCTTTGTTTGGTTTTCGTGTTTTCCCTCTTCTCTCTTTCCCTCCTTCCATAAAAATGTCCTAAGTGATTGTAGCTGATTTTGATTTTTATTGGGGAGCTACTGGGGCCTTTGCACTGAGTTACATCTCTTGCTTTTTTTTTTTTGTCTTTTAGGGAAGGGTCTACAGGTTGTTCAGGGTCTTACTACTAGATCAGACTCAGAGTGTCTGCCTGCTTACAGCCACACAAGAGCTGGGATTACAGGAATGTGCCACCACTCCCAGTTCCAATTGCCCTCTCAGTGCGCCCCAGGAGTGGGGCCGGCACGGCAGGCCTGGGGATCGAGGCCCCGGGCCCTGTACCTGCTTACAAGTGCTTTAATCCACTATTTGGCCAGCCCCCCCCCATTTTTATAATTTTGATGCAGGGTCTCAACATACAGTTTGGGCCTGTAGTGATCCTTCTGTCTCAGCCTCTCCAGCACTGGGATGACAGGCATGTGCCACCACACTTGGTTTCGGGACCTGCATGACGCACAGGGGGCCAGCACAGCATACAGTACCAGGGATCAAACCCCAGGTCCTTGACCTTGCCAGGCAGGTACCTAGACCACCAAGCTATCTCCTTAGTCTGAGACAGAGTCTTGCTAAGTTGCTAAGTTGCCCAGGGTTCCAATTTGCCACCCTCCCATCTCAGCCCTCCCAGAGTGCTGGCATTATGGACATGCACCACCGTATCCAGCTACTTCAGATTGGATTAAGATTTGGCTTCTGTATTAAAGGAGCAAGGAATTTATTAGGTGGACAAAGCAGCCTCGTGGCACCTCCTTGGGAGAGGAAGCTCCAAGCCCAGTCAAGGAGCCTTGGGGGCTCTGGGCAGCCAGTTCTTCCAAATGCAGTCTGGAGACCTTGTGAGTGAGCCAGCTGTGATGGGACAGGCCCTCTGCCTGAGACAGTGCTTCTAGTTCTTCTGTGGCTGTGCCGCCACTGCCATCCCTAGATACTCTAGCAAAGAGCCTCTCTTGCCTACACTAACGGAATCTGTGAGAAGAGGCCAGAGCTCTGTCAGGTAACCAGGTGCATCACCCCAAGAACTGGGGACCCACAGGAGGAGCCCTGAGTCCAGCCTCCAACAGTCCTTCTTGGGTTTGCTTTGATGAAGAGGGGTGATCTCTGCTCTCACATCCTGGCTCGGAGCAGATGGAAAGGACTCATGTGTGCTGTGGCGCTCGCCTCCATCTCCCTCGGGGCCCTCTGACTTTCTTTGAAAGGAGGTGCTACCTTCTACATGCTCCTTCCCAGAGGACAGACGGAGTCAGATCTATGTTCCCTTCAGTGATTTGGGGCCAAAATTAAAAACAGAAGTCCTGGGAAAGGGTTGTCATACCTGTTCTGAGACAGAGAAATAATCCAGCAAGCATGGTACTCCAACACTGACAAGGGAAAATCTCCCTGGCTCCCCCACTTGTGTGCTTGCTATGTGACCTCAGGCCAGTAGCCAGCCCTTTGGGGGTCAGGATTCTATTTACAGGTAGACACTATTGTGGAAAACACAGGGTTAGTCAGAACTCACTAACTGCGCTTCTCTTGCCTGAGCATTCCGCACATGTCCAGCCTGGTAGCCAGGAGTCCTCACCACGTGTGTCATGTCTGCAGAAAAGGCAGCCTTTCTAAGTGGGAGGCATCTTTAGATGGCCATCCCCCACCCAGGTTCTTCACAGCAGGGCTTCTGGACAGTCTCACTTACATGATGCCATTTCGTTCCACTGCCGATTTCCTGCAAACCAGCTGACCTGTATTTACAGTATCTGCATTTGTTTTGGAAAAAATCCAAATGTCCACTTAACTGGGAGGGAGGCCAGCATAATCTTCCTATATTGCTCGTGGCCACGAGATTGATGGTAGGCCTTGCTCTGAACCTTGTGGTGACATCATTCACCTTGGGGTGCCTCTGAGGCTCAGATACCATAATGGATTGGTCCTCACTACCGTGCCATTTTAGGAGCCTTTGTTTCTGCAGAGAGGCTATGTGGGGAACCAGGCAGCAGTGGTCTAGAGATAGACTCCAATGGGCCTGAGAGACAGAGCAAACCCAGTTCTTCAGGTGCCTGGCCCATGCCCTTACGAAGAGCTGAATCTGTTTGAAGGCAGCTTCTTCACCCCTAAGTAAAGGTCAGCGCTCCGAGTTCCTGCGGCTCTTATGAGGATGGAATAAAAGAAATGCTTCATCAGTCCCGCGTCCTTCTCTTCAGTAAACACCCACTCCTTCCTTTACCTAAATAAAGATGGCAGAGCAGCTCATTTGATGCTAACAAAAACACTAAGAAAGGGACCAAGGACTTTAACAGACATTTCTCCAAAAAGATCTACAGATGGCCCTTAAGGACACTCAAGCATATTCAGTGCCACCAATCACCAGGGAAAAGCAGATTTCAACCACAATGAAGCATCACTTCCCTCACACCCAGTGAGAGTGAGTGTGACAAAAGTAACTGCGACAAACAGAAAGCAAGGTCATGGAGAAACTGGAAAGCTTGTGGGGTGTGGGCGGGGGTGCCAATGGTCAGCTGCTCAGAAAACCTGAGTGGAGAACCTTCAGATACTTGCACCTAGATCCGCTGCAGGCTCCAGCTGTGGCAATTCTGGGTATGCGCCAAGAAGAACCAACGGGGGGACGCAGCTTTTCCTGAATCCGTGCTCATAGCAGCACTGGTCATGGTAGTCAAGAAGCTGGGCCCATTCCAATATCCACTGACATGGATAAGGGAATCAGGGTCTGTTTGAGGAGAGAAATCCTGATGCACATGATAATGTGGGTGAATGTGGAAGGCATCGTGCCAAGTTAATGGAGCTGGCCACGAATGAGCAAAGACTGTGTGGCTCCACTTATATGAAGCGAGAAAGGAAACCAAGGCAAGAAGCAAGATGCAGTGTGCAATGACAAAGTTCATGGGGGAGGGGCGTCCTGGGGTTCTCAAGTGCCTTGGCAAGAGCGAAGAGGGTCATGAACCCCTCCCCCCATGTCCCTTGTGCTGCGATGCAGTGTGGGCTGTGCTGTCCTGCTGCCTCCTCCTGGCCGCCGCACCTGGCACCCCTGAAGCCTGCAGAAGGCCATATTCTCTCCCTGTGCCTCTGATTCTTCCAGCTGAAGTGGAGAAGATTCTTCCAGCCAGAAGTGTTGCATTCTGGCTCCACCAAATGCAACAGTGAGGCATGAGGGGCCTGTGCCCGGGGTCCTGGTGGCAGCTGCCATCCCGGAACCTCTTCCATCTGCCAAGGATTCTAGGGGCCTGCCCTAGCCTTCACGCATGTGACCCAGTGGGTTGGTATTAAATGTCCTGGGTGAAACACTTTCTGCTAGCAATTGTCTTCACTGCTTGCTGTAAAAATGCATCAATATTTAAATATGCTGAGATAATTCTTAGGTTTTATTAGTACTTAAATATTTTGGCATGTTTATTTCTCCTGGAACAATTATGGAGGTTTCATTGTTTTACTTGCAAAAAAAAAAAAAAGAGAGAGAGAGAGAGACTAAATCTCCTTGTCCAATCACCCTGGTGACAGATTGAAGATGACACTCTCTCTCTTCCTGGTGTGTGTCCCAGTATGGTCTAGGTGGCTCCGGGACAGGTCAGAAGACATCCTCAGGGAGCCCTGAATGATGGCCTGGAAGCCATCTCCCCCTGCACACAGCCTCGCCCAGGGACCAGGCGTGTACCAGCTTCCTCTGAGTCCACCCAGGGCATCTTGGGAAGAGGTCCAGGGGAGGGAGAGGCTAGAGCACAGAGCCTCTGCTGCCTCCTTTGGGGTTGCTGTGTGCACAGCTTCCGTCTCCATCTGGAAGAGGCAGGGGCCAGGGCCCAGGGAAGGAGAGTGGAGCCCCCCATTGCCAGCCTCTGAACACAGGCCACCGGGCCCAGCGCCCACCCCTCACCTCGAGAGAGGACAGTTGGAGGGGCATCGGGGCATCACAGGTGACAGCCCTGGGCCAGCGTCACTGGGTAATGGCATCTGGGCTTTTGTCCCCAAGTCCATGGTGTGTCCCCACACAGTTAATTACCCAGGAAGTGAGTGAGAAGCGCCCTCACCACCTGCCCACTGCCGCCACAGGTCCGGGGTCCCTCCTCCCAGGGACAGCAGGACCGCGGAGCCTGCCCGGCTCTTCTGTAGGATCACGATTCCTGTGAGCCACTGCTGTGCTGCCCAGAGTCATGGCTTGGGGGTGAGCCAGCCCCCCAACCCCAGTGAACAGGGACCACTGACCCTGCAGAGCCAATGCCAGCCATGAGCCCAATGTGGCCGTGCTGATGCCAGCCGAGTATCCACTGTTCCTGGGCCAGGGAGAAAGGCTCACAACAGGCCACAAGCCTGAGGCTCCATAAACAGCAGCCTTTGTTTTATTTGTAAATTTCAAGAGCTCTGGTTTCCTCCGGGTTGTGACATTTTCGACATTTCAATCCTTTACAGCATATGGTGGAAATTTCATTACTGCGAGTCTAGGTGCGGGGAAAATGCCAACCACTGTGTGGTGAGATTTAATTCAATCCTTCAAACGCTGGCTAAGCAGCCCCTCTGTGCGCAGCTCCGGAGGGAGACAGCAGGAGCCAGCAGCCTGTGTTCTCAGGGGGAGACCTTGGACCTGCGTGAGAAGCCACACAGCAAGCCGGGATAAATAAGTCAGGTGCAGGAAGGCGCCCGGCAGGGATAGGAGGCTGGTAGAGCTGGGCACGTGCAGCTGAGGCCCAGGACTGCATTTTCAGGCAGATACATACCACACACACACTCAGCCTACCCCATGACTCAGTTTCCTGTCTGCCAAATAGAAACAGGAGCGCCGATCTTGTTGCAGAGGGGAGCCGAGGGGCTGTCCCATTGCAGCCGCTGGCATAGGGGCTTGGTACCTTCTCGGGAAGGAGGAAGCCAAACCCAGGTTGGGTGGTTGGAAGAGGCTCCCTGGAGGAGGGGCATGGAGGTGTTCTGATAGGGGAGGGGTTTAAGCATCAGAGAAATCTGGGGGAAAGCCAGATCTGGTGGCCACAGAAGAAATCTGCATGTGGCAGCATGGGTGGTGGTCTCTGAGAGAGCGCGTGGACGCTGGAGGCACTGGTTGGCAGAGCCACTGTGGCAGAGCTGTGCGGATCACTTGTGTGGCTCGGTCACACTCTGGGGTGGGACGAGGGGCTTCCACGCAGGGTCGAATGGTCAGAGGCAAAGGGTGAACCCCAACAGATGCTGCCACTGTGGCCCTGGCCCCTGGAGAAGGCAGGAGGCCCTTAAGGGGATGAGGAGACTGTGAGCGGGTGGCGAAGGAGCCCCCAGGGAGCAACCGCTGACCAACAGATTCCTGCCAGCCAAGGAGCACCTGGGGCCGGAGGCTTTGTTGGTCTGACTCCAGAGCGGAAGTGCCGCTCCCCGTCGGCTCCGGGTCACCGGGACAGAGGGGGTGGTGGAGAAAGAAGGACAGTAAGGCTGCCACAGGCAAGGGGCTTGGCCTCAGTGCTCCCGTGGGACCTGAGGCAGGTGGCCCCTCTCTGGGCTCCAGCTCTTGCAACTGACTGGAGCCTGCTCCATGGTCTGTGGAGGCTCCCCTGCCAAGGGGACCCCAGCTCCCACTATTTCCTGAGTTAGGCAGGGCTTCAGAACAGAAGCAATCTCCATGCTTCTTGTCTTTAAACAGGAACGTGAACCAGGTCTCAGTCCCACTCACAACACTGCTGTCAGGATGCAGTCAGGCTAAAAAGTGAATTCTGAAGGCGTAAAACCTGGTCCCGGACAGCAGTTATGGCCCACACCCCTTCAGGTTACCTGGCTTCCTTCCTGGTCGGGAGTCAGGACAGTGACCTTGATGACCCAGTCCTGGCTCGGGGCCCCTCCATGGCCATCCATTTCACAGATGGCCACACTGAGGCAGAGTTGGGCTGGGACAGCACAGCCAGAGGGAGCAGAGTCCAGTAGAGCTCCTGCCAGCCCTCTATTCTTTTTGTTTGTTTATTTGTCTGTTTTGTATTCAGTACAGGGTCTGCAGGGTCTCACTACACAGATCAGATTGGTAGTGCTGCTTCTGTTTTCAGCCTCCCAGGTGCTGGGATTACAGGTGCGCGCCACCACGCCCGGTCTCAGTCTCAGCACACCCCAGGAGGGAGGCCAGCACAGCACACTGGAGCTCAAATCCCAGTCCCTGTGTCTACCTAACTAGATGCTTTAATCCACTGAGCTATCTGGCCAGCCCTATCCCTCTGTTCTTGGGCTTAAAGTAAGAAGCATCCTTTGGTATCAGCTCAGAAATAGGCTTGGTTGCCTGCCGATGCACCAGGGCCAAATATCTCTTTCTGCATTTTGCTTGATAAAGGTTCCATGCCTCAGTTACCTCAGCCCCCAAAACACCGCCTGTTAGGACACAGCAGCTGGCACTGCTCTGCTGAACTCTGCTGTTTCTTCTCCACTTCCAAACCAAGTGGCAGGCCCGGCCCTCCTCGGGTCTTGCAGGGCATGCTGGCCACTGTCTGTCTTCACAGTCTGGGTACAGAGTGGTGGAGTGGCAGCAGGCCCCTTCTGTGTCCCCCACACATCCTCCTGGGCTTGTCCCAATCACTCTTACTAACATGGCCTCCTTGAAAACCAGCCCTCACCATCCTCCTGCAACCTCAGAGCCGACGAATCCCTATCGGGATGGCCTTGGGACAAGGTGCCACCAGAGAACCATCACCACATCCATCCCCTCCCCACTTCTGCCTCAAATGCTAGGAAAGTTTTGTGATCATGCAGGTCAAGACTTCTTGTTGCCTTGAGGGAAGAGGAGGTCTTCCAGGGAAGGCTCTCCGATAGTCACCCCTGGCAGAAGACAGAACCAACCTGGTCATGACGCAGGAGGCTGCGTCCTCCCCACACAGTGCTGTGGAGCCCACATGCTGCTGGGGCTGCAGGATGAGATGCTCTGGGGGCTGCAGATGAGGCCCGATGTGCTGTATTCTGCTGCCCAGTCATTCCCCAGATCATACTCTGACATGCTTTGGGAAGGCTGGCCAAGGTCTGCTGTTTATCCATTCACCACCCACTCACCAGCTCCACCATATGCAATAAAGTATATTCTAGGGGCTAGTAACTCAGTGATGGTGAGACAGCCCCTGAAGTGGTGGGTCTGACATAGTTGATGAGTGACTGGATGATGGAGCTGCTGCTGTTGCAGAAGGACTCTGTGGGCCCCTCACTGGGCTCATGGCAGCTGCAGCATGCTAGGCACTGCGGATAGGATGGACAGCAGGACATGCTATGGCCAGGACCTTCTCCTCACTCAGTTACAGGTGAAACCCTGGTCAACATATGTAGAGAGCCCATGCCGCGAACCGCGGCTTCAGAACCAAAACTCCTAGGGACCATTGGGTGAGGCCTGCTGCAGCCCTTGAAGCCTGCGCTAGATTACCCCTCCCACCGAGTGTGCCAAGATGGCGCTCATTTCCTGCTTCCGCAGTCGCTATACACCCGCCTATAATGATGTAAGATACCTTCCCTGAGATTGTAACCAATGGCGCTGTAACATGTATCAACCCTCGATTGGACAGTGTGAGGATATAAAAGAAACGCTCCGCGACGCGGAGGGTCAGAGACAGGAAGAGGGACCGAGAGAGGAACTGTGCTCTCTCGGGGCGTACTGCTCAAGAGAACGATTAAAGCTTGTCTGCCGCACAAATCGTGTTGAGTGCTTTCCTGCTGGACAGGAGGGCGCCCGACAAACATAGTCAAAGGAATCAACCTCCCTCCCTTCTTTCCCTCTATCCTATGGGACTTAATAGGCACCGTGTCCCAGAGAAGCTACTGGGATGCAAAGGAGAGCTCAGGGGAGGCAGATCAGAAAGAAACCCTTCATGCTCCAAGATGAGTCCCCCGATGAGACGCAAACCCTGGGCATCATGGGAGGGTGAAGAAGGTGTCCATTCATCCTAGGCATCTTGATGGGTGCCTGTGGGGGGTGCCGCTGGGTGAGCATGGGTGGTGAGGAGGGCCTCCTCCTCCTCCTCCTCCTCCTTCTTCTTCCTCTTCTTCCCCCTCCTCCTCCTCCTTGTTCTTCTTCCTCTTCCTTTTTCCATTTTTGTATTTGGTATAAGATTGCAATACACAGCTCAGACTGATAGTGATCCTCCTGTTTTCAGCCTCCCCAGCACTGGGATTACAGGTGGGCACCAGCACTGGGATTACAGGTGGGCACCACCACACCTGGACTCAGTCGCCGGCTCAGTGTGCACCAGCATGAGGGACCAGGGATCAAACTCTGGTCCCTGCGCTCACCAAAGCAGGCACTTAGCCCACTGAGCTATCTCATTGGCCCTCCCCTAGGGCCTTCTTACTGCTGTCTGTCTTGGGTACTGCTTGAGTCCAGAGTAAAGACTTGGCCTCCAGCTCCGGTGTGCTCTTATTCCCCCGCTCCATAGGAGCACAAACCCTGCATGGGAACCCAGAGGGGCCTGTCTGTCCCTCTCAGAGCCCCTCTGTGTCCTCATATTGCAAGAGCAGTTAGAAATTGAGTTTGAAGAGGAAAATACCTCCTTGGGTCAGTCGAGAGGAACACTCCTTGCACTGCAGGGAGATGTGTCCTGGCGCCCTTCCCTGTGCCTAAAGTAGGTGGCACCCAGATCTTTAATCATTTAGGCTTCACACGTCATTGGTGCAACTCAGGGGTGACAGCAAGTGAACCTATTAGTCAAATATGACTCAAGCATGAAGTAGATTTAATAACAAAAACAATGGGGTCACTATACTTAGTGCAGGTTTTTGATAGCATGAAATAAAACTATTATTCTAAAGCAAAGGTCCATGAAAAACTGACAACAGATCAATTCCTCTTTTACCCATCTTCCTGCTATTCATATAGAACAAAAGAACCAAAATTAAAACAGCTTTATACCCCCCGAGGCTGTGCCTGGTGATTGAGGTCCAAAAACATTATTCATGTTGAATTTACGGGGCAGCTCTGAACAATGCTCCCTACCTCTCTGTTCTAGTCTTCTTGTCTACAAAATAAGGGTGATAATCATTGCGCTGTGGGATCTGGCAAACAAAATGAGAAAAAGGAATCTGGTTTCCCAATGGAACCAACTGATCACCTGTTTGGCTGTTTTGTGTCTTTTCTTTATCTCTGACCCTCCTGGTCTCCCATAGCTTGGTGGCTCTAATGGCCAAGGGTGCAAAGGTTCAGATATGTGACATGAGCGGGTCCTAAAGATCGATCATAGAGCATAGTGTCTGTGATTAACACTACCACATGGTACGCCTCAAATTTTGCCAACAGTGTCAATCCTAAGTGTTCCTACCCCCTCCCCAATAAAAAATGATAAAGAAGGCAGGAAACTTTTGAATGGGAAACAGATATATATATATATATATATATATATATATATATATATATATATATAATGAATATGTGTACATTAAGTACCCATTGTTCTTTGCAAGTCAAACACACTTCAATAAATTAGCTCATTGAAAAGTGGGTGGGGGGAGCAGAACATGGCAGAGTTGAGGGTCACCTCCTGCTTCCTGGAACTCATAGGGACAGCCAGTTTAGAGGATTTTAAGAAATCCTCTAGAGGCCCTGAGGGAGACAGAGGAAGTTTCTACACTTCAGACTCAAGATTTCCACACCTCCTACATCCAAAGTGAAGTGCAATTTTCAAGAAGCCCAGAGTGTGTCTCTGGATTTGAAAGGAAAGGAAAAATAGGAAAGTTTTACCTTCAAAAGCCAGTGCTGGCTTTCACCACGGCCTCCCTCCACCCGGAGCTTGCGGCTTTGAATTATGCATGAGGTGCTGGTTGGAGCTGTGATGCTTTTTCAAATATTTCTCTAATTGATGAGTGGGTCTTTGATAAATTGCTGTGGAAGCAGGAGCATCTGATCACAAGGAATTGTCTTGTTCCTCCTCAACAGATGTTTATTTGATTGAAAGGAGACACAAGGTCTAAAGAGCTTCCTCTCCCGCCTATAATTCCCATTGTAAACAGAGACTCCAAGGTTTTGTTTGGAAGCCAGAAGAAGGACAGTTCTCCAAAGTCTGGTGCCTGCCATTAGTCAGAGGAAGAGACACAGGGACAGGAAGTCAAGCGCCACACCTGTGTGGCCGGAGCTCTCACATAGCATCCACCTCAGGGCTGCCAGAGGTGCTTTCCAAGCTCCATAGAGCAAGGCCAAGTCCTTCAGAACCAGGGTGCTTAGGGGCCAACCAGCCAGAGCTTCAGCGTGGCCCCCAGGGGTGGCTCCTGATGGGCCAGGTGCTCCCCTTTATCCGCTGGGCTGCAGGGTCCTGCGACCAAAAGGAGGGTACCAGTGCGCCAGGGAGTCAGAGAAGCTTGAACACACATTCTTACTACATACATGGCAGTATTTCCAAACTCTATGTGCTTACCTCAGCAGGGTTCTTAAAGAATGCTCTCCTAGTTCCCTGTCCTAAAAATGTGCCACTGAACGTGGCCTACACATGAAAGCCTTCTTGGTCACACCCCAACCCAACACTCCATCTCCTTTTGTGATGCCCGTCCTGGGGCCCCTGTCTTCCAACCATCTCTCTAGCTTATTTCACGCATGCAGCATGCTAGTTGTATGAAGCCTGGATAGATCCCATATGGTCACCACTCCCCCGATATTGTCACAGATGGCTGAGGGAGCGTCTAGTGTGCAGCCTTGTGATTTGTCTCACCTGTGCTAGATATTAACCGAAGTGTGATAGTCGGTCTAATGAATGAGATGTATGGGACTCTTGTTCCCCCTATTATTATTACAGGCCACTTCACCCTGTCTGTCTCTGTCTCTGTCTCTGTCTCTGTCTGTCTGTCTGTCTGTCTGTCTGTCTCTCTCTATCTCTCTCTCTCCCCCCCACCATATGGTTCATGTGGTCATCAAAAGCCTGGATTGGAGGACTGGAGGGAGTTTCTTTCCCCTGGCCCATGGATTCACCCTGGGGGGCCATGCAAGCACAGCCTCCCTGCCTTCTCCCCACCTGAGTGAGTGTGCCAGGAGGAGATGCATGCGTAGGCGCTCACTGCTTATCTTCCTATTCTCACTGCTCAGGTACCTACCACCCGCAGATAGGGCATCTCCTCTCCCAAGCCTGAAGACACAGCCTGGGACAGGGAGCCTGTAACTTAAGAGGACAGTAGTAGATGCAGAGAATAATTCATGGCACACTGGTGAGCTTCCGTGTAGCTCTGAGCAGTGACTTCCCAGGTGGTTTTCTCAGGACCCTAGCCCACCACTGGATTTCACCCTGGGCAGTGGAGTATTATACTTAAGCTTCCTCAAAACAAGTTACAGAGCCCAGAGGCAGTAAAGGATGAGAAGAGAAATAGCACAGATGGTTCTGTGCATGCAAATTCAATTGCTTCAAAGAAATGGGTCAGTTATTTGAAAGCAATGTTATTAAAACTCACCTGGAAAGAAATGAGTAGAAATGAATGGATCAATATTTATTAAATAAATAAGATATGTAATTGAAAAAAATTCCCATAAAAGGAACCTCCAGGCCAAGTTGGCTCCCTGGCAATTGTGCTAAGTATTTAAAAAAGAAAGAACACCAATTCTATATAACCACTTTCAGAAACTAGAAGAAGGAACATTTTGCTACCCATCTTGTAAGGCAGTATTGCCTGCCCTGAAATTAAAAACGTACAAGAAAGAAAAACTATAGACAAACATCTCTCATGAATCCAAAAATGAAAACAATAAAGTTTTAGAAAATCAAATAAAAAAGAAATTGGGTTAACTTCAGGAAAGCAAGGTTGGTTCAATATTCAAAAATCAATCAACAAGTCTCTGCATTAACAGATGAAAGAATAAAAGTCCCACAGTTAGATCAATTAATACAAGAAAAGAATTTGAGAATGTCCATCACATATTCTCATGATATATTTTTTAATCAAACTATAAGCAGAACTTCCTTAGTAACTTGATGACAGTTTTAAACAAAATACCTTCCACTAACTTTCAGCTTGACAGTAAAAGATGGAATCTTTTCTCCCAAAGATTAAAACAAGGTATTTGTCCATTCTCCACCATACTGTGCAAATACACCCTAGAAATCCTAGTGCAATGGAACAAGAAAAATAAATAAATGGCACACACATTATAAAGGAATGAAATAGAACTCTTTTTGTTTGCAAGAAAATCCCAAAGCATCACTATGAAGAACTTCCACAAATAATAGCTGAGTCTAGCAAGTTTTGCAACACATAAAATTATCATAAGAAATACCATGTTTTTATTTGGAAAGAATAAACAGCTAGAAACTAAAAACTTAATGGATGCTATTTGCAGATACTCCACAAAGAAAATGCTTACCAATAAATGTAAGAAAGCATATTCAGGACCTGTAAGAAGAAAACTACAAGACACTAATGAAAGAAATAATATACAAATAAACATAGAGAAGGATTGTGTTTGTGGACTGGAAGACTTAAAATTGTTAGGGAGTCATGACTGGTGAGATAGCTCAGTGCTTTAAAGTGCCTCCTTAGGCAAAATTAGTCAACCATGCAAAGACTGTGGTTCAATGTTCGGCACCACATGCCACGCCAACCCCACCCCCAGGGTGGGCTGAGTCAGCCCCCCCAAAAAATAGTTAAGAAGTCAGTAGTCTAGTCCCCAAATTATTCTGTAGATTTAGTGCCTTTCCAGTCAAAATCTCAGCAGAATTTTCTGCAGCTATAAAGAAGGCAATTTGAAAATACATATGGAAAGGAAACATAGGTAGGATAGCCTTAACAATTTTGAAAACATAATAAATGCAGAGGATTCACAGTACCCATTTTAAGACTCATTCTAAACTGCAGTAATCAAGACTGCATGGTATATGTATTAGTCAGTTTTCTGTCATTGTGACCAAATACCTGAGAAAAACATCTTCAAAGAAGAGATTGGTTGTGGTTCATGGTTTCAGAGGTTGCAGTCCATTGTCAAAGGGCTCCTGTCTCAGTCACTTTTTATTCATTGCTGGGACAGAATACCAACCCCTCCAATTTTTGTTTGTTTGTTTGCTTTGCTTTGCTTTGCTTTTTTTGTATTTTAGTACAAGGTCTCAGTACATAGATCGGACTTGTAGTGACCCACCTGTGTCCAGCCTCCCAAGAGCTGGGATTAGAGGCGTGCACCACTACACCCAGTCTCAATTGCTGTCTCAGGGCACTCCAGGAGCGGGGCTGGCACTGTGCACTGGAGGTTGAACCCAGGCTACTGCATCTGACTAAGCAGGAGCTTTAATCCTCTGAGCTATTTGGCTGGCCTCTGACCCCCAAAATTAAGAAAGGAAAGTTTTTTTTAGCTCATAGTTAGTGGAGGTTTCAGTCCACACTCTGCCAGCTCCAAGGCAGATGGCGGCTGTTCATGGCAGCAGAAAACACTGGAGAGCTAAGAAACCGCAGCAGCTGCAGCGTCTGTCAGTCTTCTCTCTCCTCCTTCTACAAGCACCTGACTGCAAAGATCGGTGCCCCTCCAAGGTAGTGGTGGGGGCTGTGAAGATTGAAGCTCCTCCAAAGTGGCGGCTGTGAAGATCAAAATCCTTGGTGGAAGCGGCACAGAATCACCATTCAACCCCTTTACATGCTCTTTAAGCACTGAATCACTCTAGGGCGGGCCCTCCATACCCTAGGGGTGCAGTCACTGAGCTGATCCAACTAAGTTTCCAACCCCTCAAGTTGATACAATATATCGACCACCACAGCTCCATGCAGAAATATCATTGTAGAAGGACATTACAGAGAACAACTATACACCTCATAACAGCTAGGAGGTGGGACAAGAGGGAAAGAGCCAGAGAGAAGGAGGAGGCAGGGCACAGGAATACACCTTGAGGTCACAGCCTCAGCAATCTCCTTCCACCAAGCACCTCCACCTCCTAGCAACACAGTTATCTGTTCCTCATCCTTTCTGTGATGTAGATAGTAATTCCATAATCTAGTTGCTTCTACACTTCTTTTTTTTTT
>NW_004524581.1:17632979-17651735 GCF_000260255.1 Octodon degus | reverse complement strand
GGTCTTACATGTAGAGTAGCATCTCATTTCCAAATAATAATACTTTAACTTTTTCCTTTCCTATCATTATTCCTTTTATTTCTTTCTCTTGTCTAGTTGTTCTGGCTAAAAGTTTCCAGGGCTATGTTGAATAAGAGTGGATATAGTGAACATCCTTGTTTTGTTCCTGGTTTAGGAAAGAAAGCTTTCACTTTTTACCCATTTAGTATATTAGCTGTTGGTTAATCATGCATGGTTTTTATTAGATAAAGAGCATCTATTCAGATTTTCTATAGGATTCTTATCATGAATGAGTGCTCAACACTGTAAAAGCATTTCTTGCATCTACTGAGATGATCATGGTGAGGGTTTTTGCATCTATATTCATTATGGAGATTGGCCTGTAATCTCTTCCCTAGTTGGTTCCTTCTCCAGTTTCAGTATCAGAATAACGCTTGCTTCCAGGAATGAGTTAAGGAGTATTGCATCCCTTTTTTAAAATGTATTTAGTATAGGGTCTACAGGATCTCGTTACATAGCTCAGACTCCTAGTGATTCTCTTGTTTTCAGCCTCCCAAACACTGGGATTACAAGCACACACCACCACACAGTCTCAATCACTGTCTCAGTGCTTCCAGGGCAGGGCCAGCATGGCATACTGGTGATCAAACCCCAGCCACTGTGCTCTGCCTAAGCAGGTGCTTTTGGCCACTGAGTTTGCTGGCCAGCCCCTTGCTTCCCTTTTAATTTCATTAAAGAGTTCAAGAGTATTAGTGCTAACTCTTCTCGACATTTCTGGTAGTCACCAGTGTCTCTTTCAGGACCTGGACTTTACTTTGTTCATAGGTTTTTTGTTTGTTTTGTTTTGTTTTTAAACATTTTATATTTATTTATTTATTTATTTATTTATTTAGTGGAACCGGGAATTGAACTCAGGCCCTTGCGCTTGCCAGGGAAGCGCTTATTCCACTGAACTATCTCCCCGGCCCTCTACACTTCTTAACATGTAGGATTTTGGAGGACACTTTTGATTTAAGCCATAACAGGATTGATGAAAAGTACACACCTAGATCACAGAAAAGAAGTTGACAAACATGAATATAACCAAGTAATTTTTTGGTGAATTCAACGAGAGATAGAATTTTCTTTTCAATGAATTCCAATGGAAACAATGGGGCATTCATTGCAAAACCAAAAATGAAGAAAAATCCTTACCCTCCATATAAAATGGATCAGTGATCTAAATGTAAAATGATCAAACCATTAGAACCAACATGAGAAATCTTCATGACCTTGAATGAACAAACAGTTCTTAGATAAGACCCCAACAGCATAACACATAAAAGAAAAGAATTAACTTCATCAAAATCTGAAACTTTCCCCCTGTGTAAAACAGTCATGAAAATGAAAGACAAGATGCAGACTGGGTAAAACAAAAAACAAAAAAACAAAACTTAAAGTCACAAATCGAACAAAGGACTTGTATCGGGAGTATGCAAACAAAGCTCAAAAGACCACAACCTGACTGAAGAGTGGGTGAGAGATGTGAACAGCTGTAGCGATAGCAAATAAATTTATGGAATTTAAAATGAAATAAAACTGCAGTCAGGTACCATTAGAATCTATTACAATGATTTGAAGGACCTGGTGATGGTGTAGAGGAATCAGGGTTCTGCCGCCTTGCTGGGGTGGGGGAGGAATGAAGACAGAAGGGAAACACAAAGCCAGTCTGGAAATAATTTGGCCACTTCTTATAGTGCTAAACACACACACACACACACACACATCCCAAGTGAGCGAGTGAGCGAGCAAGAGAGAGAGAGAGAACTCCAACAACCCATGCTTATTTACTCAAGAAAATGTAAACCTGTGTTCTCACAAGTAATAGCTCTACCTGTAATTGCCCAAACTGGAGACCAAATCCATGTCTTTCAACGCACGAACAGATAAATCAGCTGTTGTACACTCAAATGTGGGTGTTCTGGGCAATTATAAGGACCTATTGGTGCATGTCACAGTGAGAGTCTATCTCAAAGGCATCATGCTGAGTGAAAAAGTCACCTCGTAATGTTATGAATTGTCTGAATCCACTTCAATGACATTCTGGAATACACAGACTGGAAAGGTGAAAAGTAGGTCATGGGTTGTATGGGATTATGAACTGGGGAAGGATTTCATGGTCATGGAGCAGGGTGGAGACTTTGTGAGTGGGCAGTGGGAGCCGTTACGGATCTTAGTCATCGCTGTTCCCTATTACTATGCACATATGCATCTTCTCCAGTACCTTCCAGTGAGGTCCCCTTTGGAGTGACTCTTGGTCCCAGGTGACACATGAGGATCTCCTAACACAGCCACTATTTACAGGGGACCCACTCATCAAAGCTGGTGAGGGTGCAATCTGCCTGGTCCCCTAGCCCGTAGGCAGATTCACCCGTGCTAAGGTGGCATATTGCACTGTGCTCCTTCTGAGCTCCTAATGCACCAATGCTGTGGGCTCTGAGCTCCAGGGGAAGAGACCCGACCCCTTCCCTGTGGTGCACATTCACAGAGATGTTGCACAACACTTCTGACTGATGTGTTGGGAGTACGCCCATGGAATGTTTGCTGCAGCTCAGGCAGCTGTATTTCCGCATGCAGCTGAGCCCTTGTGTCTATTAGAGGCACAAGGCAGAGCTAGAAAACTACCCTGAGAGGCATGCTGTACAAGACTCAGATCAGGAGCCCCTTCCTCTCCTAGGGGAGTGGGCTATAAGGAAGCATAGATCCACAGTTGCAAGCAGGGCAGCTCCCCGCCCCCCAGGCATCCACCCTCTAATCTTTGGTGACTGCGAGCATGTTTTGTTAAATAGCAAAAGAGATTGCACATGGACCTTTAAAGTTGGGAGATTATGCTAAATAATCTGAATGGGCCCCATCTAATTCCATGAAGCCTTAGAAGCAGAAAAGTTTCTCCAAATAGGAGCTGAAGAGTTGAAGCAGAAGTCTACAGAAATTCAAAGAGCAAGAACTCACGGGGCCACCCCTGGTTTTAAGGGTGGAGGGGACAAAGCGATCTGGTGCCAGGAAACTAAATGGCTGAGAGAGGCTCCAGGAGGACAGCCAGGGTGGGGCAAAGGAGCGCGGCCCTTCAACACCAAAGAACCGAACTCCATGGTCAGCCTGAATATGTCTGGAGGCAGATGTCCCCCTAGTGTCTCCAGATTAGAGAAACAGGCCATTGCTGGGTCACACGACTGTTAAGTCAGCCTTGAGTGGCCTGCAGCAGGGAAGCAGCCAAGCTGACCCAGAGTCCTGACCTACACCGCTGTGAGCTGATAAATGTGTCGTGTTGCTTGTAGGCCCCTTTGCTCTTGGTGAATTTTATGGCAACAACAGGAAACCAGTCTAGGGAGGATGCTAATAAACTCCTGGGGCACCACCTGACACACCCCGAAGTGCCTGGCACCCTGGTGCCAGCCTGGAGCTGCTCTGCAGTATCTGCTGTGTCCTCTATTCTCTCTGTTTTCTATTCTATCCCAAGCACACAAGCATGGCTGGTGAAAGCCTCACCAAATCAGCCATGAAGCCCAAGGACTATTTAATTTGAACAAATACATCCTAGCTCCTCCTTTACAGTTCCCCCCACCCAGACACAGAAGAACTCACTGCTTCCAACGGAGGCAAAGACACACACACTCTTGGCCAGTCTCCTTGAAGGCCTTTCTGGAATATAAATGGAGCCAAGCAGAAGTAGGGCAGATCTTATCTTAACTCGGAAACCATGAGCCACCCTTTCCCTTCCACGGCTCAGTTTCTTGCGCTGTCACACGAAGGTCCAGATGGTTCCCATGGTCCCTCCAGCCTCAGGGATCTGGAGTAGGAAGACAGTTCTCCTCTTGATCCCTCCAGGTTGATTGCCGCCACCACCCCCATGCTGGGTGACCTCCTGAAATCATGCCCGGGCTGTGCCTCAGAAGTGACAGTGACTGCCCTCCACCTCAGATACTTGGAAACAGAGATTGGGAATGGAGTCTCCTAGAGCACTGGACAGACCAATGCAGGGTGCGGAATTGAATCATGGCTCACCAAGTGATATGTTGGGACCTTCAACTCTAGTTCAGTGACTGTGACCTTGTTCAGAAGTAGGGTCTTTGTAAGTAATCATCCAGGTAAGTGGGCCTAATCTAACTCCATGAAGCCCTAGAAGCAGGGGAGTTTCTCCAAACAGGAGCTGAAGAGTTGAAGCAAAAGGAAAATTCACAGAGATTCAAAGAGCAAGAACTCACGGAGCCATCCCTGGCTTTGAGGGTGGAGGGGACAAAGCGACCTGGTGCCAGGAAACTAAATGGCTGAGAGAGGCTGCAGGAGGACAGCCAGGGTCGGTTAAAGGAGCTCAACCCTTCAACCACAAAGAACTGAACTCCACGGTGAGCACCTCACCAATTCGGCCCTGAAGCCCAAGTTTTTTAGTTGAACAAATGCGTTCTAGCTCCTCCTTACAGCTAGAGCCAGCCTGAACCTCAAGTGATTACATGAGGGGAGGCAGAGATGCAGGAAGAAGCTATCATGTGATGGTAAAAGCCGTGACTGGAGCAATGAGTGTGTCAGCCATGAGTGCCAAGGAGAGGCAGCCACCACCAGAAGCCAGAGGAGGCAAGAAGGTCTGCTCTCCAGCTCTCACGGGTGCATGGCTCCACCAACACATTGGTTCTGGACCTGTGAGCCCGGGAACGTGAGCCCATACATTTTAGACATTTGAATCTTGGTTACAGAAGCCCTATAAGCAATTGTACCCATACATGGTTAAAGGGTGCCTACTAAGCATTGGATATCGGGCATTCTGGAGGTGGGCATGGCTAGGACACAACTTTGTCGTCATCATCATCATTATTATTTTGTATGTGAGAACAGGATCTACAGGATCTCACTACATAGATCGGACTTGTAGTGATCCACCTGTGTTCAGCCTCCCAAGAGCTGAGATTACAGGTGTGTGCTACCACACCCAGTCTCAATCGCCATCTCAGTGTGCCCTGAGGGTGAGGCTGGCACAGCATGCTGGGGATCAAACCCCAGCAGCTACATCTGCCTAAGCAGGCACTTTAAACCTTTGAGCTATTTGGCTGGCCCTTTAGGACCCAGCTTTAGAGAGGACAATGGTACCATGACTTGTGAACTGTCAAAATGACCAGGAAGCTGACTTGTATAGGCAGGAAACCAAAATAAACCAAGGTCATCATCTTGTGGAGTTTCCTTGGACCATTGTTCTGTGCAAGGAAGGAATTTTCCAGAAAGTTCTGGTTAGGACAGGCAATGTTAGTGATGTTTCTGACTTATTTGAAATGGACATGTTATCTTTTGGTCATGTTCCAGACAGAATTTTATTTTTTTTATTTTTAAATAGAATAAAAAAATAGTTAAAAAGAAATAGAAATGATACAGGATTTCACTAAACAAAATAATAGAAATTCAACACTGGTTGTTATAGTGTATACTGCTGTCTTTCAATTAGTTGTTCAGATTAGCAGATATAAGCATGCAAAATTGGTCAAAAATTAAAAAGAAGAAAAGAAATTGAAGCACTGAAAGTTCCTTTCAATAGACCAGTAGAAATCAGCAGTACATTATCCAAGCTATCTTATGTATATATGTACATATTTATTTTTCCATTCTTTCTTCCTTCTCTCCTAACCCTCATCCTAGTTGTTTTCTTTGAAAAGTTTCTTTCCATTTCACAGTATCTATTGTACCTTTCAGATTTTATTTACTCTTTCAGTAAATAAAGGAGCTAATAAAATGTTTACACATGTGAATTCGATTGACTTCACTTATGAGTATGGTCTCTAGTTGAATCCATTTACCTATAAAAGCCTCGAGTTTATCTTTCTTCATAGCTGAGTAATACTCCATTGTATAAAGACACCACAAGTGCTGGAGGAGCTGTGGGGGAAAAGGAACCCTTCACCACTGTCAGTGAGAGTGTGGACTGGTGCAACGGCTGCAGAAATTAGCGTGGAGATTCCTCAGAAAGCTGGGATTGGAGGTCCCATTTGACCCAGCTATTCCCCTCCTGGATATTTTTCTAGAAGAACTAAAAATATCGTACCACAGTGATATATGTGCACCCATTTACATAGCTGTGCAATTTATCATAACTAAGTCTTGGAAACAACCCAAATGCCCATCCAGATGGAATTTTAGATGGTGTTTCAGACCTGGAATGAACTTCGGCATTTCCTTGGGCCAAATTCATGAACTGGCGACCAGACAGAGCTAGAAATGGATCACTTCTGGGACCTTGAGTCTGTGGTGGTCACTGTGACCCAGGGTCCAAGTGGCTACCTATTTAGGCTAAGGGTGAGGTGCACGTGGGTGATGAATGGAGGGCCCTGGGGATAGAGTTGTCTGTGGCCCACCTTTTAGGATGGCAGGGTTACTGTGACTTGAGAGACTGTCAAAGTGACAAGGAGGATCTGTGTGGTACGTGAGCACTGGTTACGCCCCTGAAGCTCACAATCTAAGATTGTTATGCGGACATAGACCAGGAAGGGAAGAAGTGAGGGTCACATTTCTCTCATTCCTAAGAGTAGCCTACAGTCAGGGAATGAGAGTCAGGCCCTGATGTATACCGGTCACTCTTCATGCTGGGCACCATTGCTCTACTGAGGACAGCAGGGGGCTCTAGGGGCTCTCAGACACAGAGAAGGGAGTGGAGAAGGGTGGGTCATGGAGACCCATCTTGCACCTCTAGCAGAGGCCTGGCCTGGCTGTTGGGCTAAGGAACCAGCAGGGTAGAGTGGGTAGGAACTGGCAATGAAGCTGGCCTCAGGCTGCAAAAATACCCCAGGTCCGATTTACATCTGCTGCCTGCCAGTGGTGTGACATTGGGTGAATTCAGTCCCTGTTATTTATTTGCAAAACAGACCATCATCACGGGCTTTTCTCAGAGTTGCTAGGAGGGTGGAGGTGGCCACCATAAATACTTAGCTGCTATGCTTCCAACTAGGGGTGGGTGAGGTGAGGGGGGTGGGTGAGGGGGTAAGTGAGGTTTCCGCAGAAGCAGCCCAGGAGGAGGGGTCTGAGGAGTGGGCAGGGCCAGCTGGGGAGGCGGAGGATGACACTCCCCACTGAGGCCACAGAGCAGGCAATCAGCCCCTTCTAGTCCCCCTGGCATCCCCAAGCAGGGCCTGCATGGGAAGCAGAGAAGGGGAGTGGGCAGGACAGCTGTGGTCCGGCCGGCCTTCTGGGCCACTGTGGCCTGGTCTCCTGGCCTGGCCCCTGCACAGGCCTTATGCTGCTCTCATGGCTCCCTCAGCAGCCTGTGTGCTTCTGTCCTTCTGTCGTCTGCAGGCGTAGCCCCGCCTTCAGAAGCTCAGCCACCATCTTTATCTGCTAATGTCAGTGCTGTCCCTGGGGCCTGCATATCTCCTGTCTCCTCACCTCCTCCTGAGGAGAACTGCCACCCTGACTCAGCCTCCGTAATGTCCATCTGAATGTATCTGTTTCTGGTTCCTTCGGTCACCACCACTCTTAGCCAAGAGGCCACCCTCCTTTGCGTAAACGAGACAGAGTCCTCACAAATCCATGTGGCCTCTTTTCATCTTGCTTCCCTGGCGAAGCTGTCCTTCCTCAGCCAAGCTTTGAAGATGTTTCTCCCGCTCTAATGCCTCCCCATGGCTCCTAGGAGGAAGGATTCATCCCTAACCTAGACCATGGTCCCCTCCTCCCGCTGCCCAGGGATGGAAGCTCCTAGAACCATGGCCAGAATAAACCTCTTCTCCTTTAAGTTATTTATGCCAGCTGTACTGCCCCAGCACTGAATGCTAACACATCCGGTGGCTTTGCCCACTGCTATCCTAGTCCTCACACTGCCTGGAAGGAGCCAGAGCTCCAGGAACTTGTAATTGAGTGAGTTTATGACCTTCCTCATCTGCGTGCATACACATGCACATTCACACTCTTTTGGAGCCGCCCAGAACCACACTGCTTTGATCATTCCTTTGCTGTGGGCCAGAGACTCGGGCTGGGGCCAGAGAGACCAGGGAGCCACTGGCCAGTGTGACAGTAATGCAGGAATCGGCTGGAAAAGAGGCCAGCCGTACATTTTCATGGTGAATAGTACTTTATCCTCGAGTTTGAGAATCCCTGAGTGGTACTCAGGAAGGAAGACATGGGACACCAGGGCTCCTGAGATACTCGGATGTCCACCCAGAGCTGTGTTCCAGAACTCAAAGCTGCTGCATGGCTGGATCCCCAGTCACTCAGGATGGTGGAACAGGGGTCAGGGCTTGGGCTGGGCTTGCCCTGGGAGCCCACAAGCAGCATTAGGCTCCCTCCTAGCTTGAAGGCAGATGTTCTCTCAACTATGGGCTCCCCTAAGATGCCCTCACAGGCTGCTTGTTTGCGGCACGGAAACAGCAGTATAAGGAAAGGACTTCATGTCCCTGCAAGAGCAGGGATGAAAACTTTGGGGCCACCAAGTGCAGTGGGGGAGGATGGCACTCGGGCCAGGTGGGAGCAGAACAGGGTGACCTGGGTTCAGAACCCACCAAGGAAGCAGTGTCACCTGCCCTTCTGTAATCCATCCTTGCAGAGCCCTGGAGGTCAGGGCTCAGCCCCCAGCTGTTGGGCGAGAGGGCTCAGGGTCCGGTGCACAGAGCCAACCTGGGCCGTGATATTGCCAGAGACGGTGCAGAGGCGCAGCTGGGAGACGCGCTTCAGAGCCAGCTGAGGTCTGAGATGAGGAGACAGGGTCTGTCTTGAGTCTGCACCATCCTAGTTGTGTGACAGTAGCTGACATGGAATCTCTAAAATATTTCAGTTTTCTAACTTGCCAAAAGAGCCGCAAGGGGCAATCAAGTCCCTCTGGGGGATTGTCCTGAGCAGGCAGCAACCCTTTTCAGGGCAGCTCACCCTGGGTGCTTGGAGGCCTCTCCTGGTGCCCTGGCAGGCACAGGAGGCAGCCCCACAGGCCTGAGGAGGACACGGGAGCCAGAGCTGCAGGCAGACATCTCCGTTTATCTTCTGGGTTGGGGAGTCTTTTACCAGAATGGCTCAGGCCCTCGCCACGGCCAGCAGGGCTGCCCTGGGGAAGCCAGGCCCACTCTCGGGGCCAAGCATGGCTTAGTGATACGCTAAGTTCCCGTCTGGCTGGAGCTTCAGTTTTCAAGGCTGTGTCACAAACCCCTCCCAGGTGGTCCTGGAGGGGTGCACTCTATACTAGGAGCACTGCTCCTGTCCCTGGTGGATGGCCAGGGTGGGGACACGCACCATCTCGTTGGTCACGTGGGCTCAGGCCTCCCTCCCCATGCCTCCTGCCTACTGGTGATGTCATCAGTGGCTGATTTCACAGAACGCTGCTGTTGGGTCCTGGGGGCTAAGGGAGGCTGCGCATAGGGGAGCTGGTGGCCAGGACCTCTGCCTGGGCTTTCTAGAGCAGAGCAGGGGCAGCCAGAAGCCTACCCTGGCTTGCTTCACGGGCACAGCTGGAGCCCAGTGTCTTCAGATCTCTCGGGCAGCGCCCTGAGCACCTGTCTCACCATCTCTGTTGCTTCCTTCTTCTCCTTGGCCATCTGGGCTGGCCTTGGCGTCTGATATCTTGGGTACTTGGCAATGACCTTCTAATGTCACAAATAGGAGACGTGAGGCACTGAGAAAACACGAGTAACTGGCTTGCTCTGAGAGAGAGAGAGAGAGAGAGAGAGAGAGAGAGAGAGAGAGAGAGCGCACTCTAGGCACAAGGCATCTGTCCACACCCTTATGAGAACTTTCTTGGACTCAGCAGCTGGAGTGCAGAAGATCCAGCCTCACCAGCATGGGGGCCATCGTCCAGGCTGACCTGAGAGACAGAGGGACCGTGAAGGCAGACTCCCTTGGACCCAGGGTCTGCAGGCTGCCAGGTCTTCCCCTCCCTGACCTCCCCAACTTGTGGACAGGAGGTTGTGTGATGTCTTCACCCCATCATCCCTGGAAACCACTCCCGTACTAAGTCTCCCATACTAAGTCTCCTCTTGCGCGTGTTCGCAGCTCACTGGCTCCGTTTCCTGGTCCCCTGACTAATATGGAGGAAAAGTAGAATTTTGGCAAAAATGCCACTGAGGAAAACTGCATTGTGGGGTGCCTGCAGCGATTAAACAAGATTGCTTCTGGAAAGGAATGGCTCATAGGAGGCATTCAATGAATGTCACATTCCCTTCTACTTTTCTTCTCAAATTTGTTAGCAAAATGGAGCTTTATTTTATTTAAAGGCTTTTTTAAAAAAAAATACAAGCTGTTTCCAAGGCAGTTAACGAAATGTAATCAATTGCATGGTGTCAAGTGACAGATGGAAAAGAAACCCAGAAAGAACATAGATTGGAAAGACACACACACACACACACATGCACATGCACATGTGCACACATATGCACACACATGTATACACATGCAGGCACACACATGCATGTACATATGCACATGCATGCATGCACACAATGTACACACACATGTGGTACATGTGTACACACATACTCACATGCACACACACATGCACACACAGGTGCACATACATCCCCATGGGAAGGGAGCTAAGTGAGCATCCTCTCTAGAGTTCCTTTATCCTCCGAAGACAAATGAAGTCCAGGGAATGGAAGGGACCTGGCTGAGATCAGCATGAGATGAAGGGGTGCAGAAAACTCCCTTTCATGAGCAGGAAGGGGTCCAAGGCATAGGAGGCTTTGCATGGTCAGAAACAGCTGAAAGGAAGGAAGGACCACCAGAGAAGTGTGCTCTGCAGCAGGACAGGCCTGGGACGCGACCGCCTGGGCCAGCCACCCCACCCTTGAGGTCCATGCAACAGGCCCAACTTGCAGGCCTCTCTGGGCATTTCTCATCAAGTACAACATACGCCTGTTGAATGACCCAACCAGCTCACTCTCAGATATTTATTCTTGCAAAATAAAAGCATATCAGCACAAATATTTATAAAATTATGTTCAGAGTAGTTTTATTGAAAGTGAACCAAACTGAAAAGCACTTAAATACCCACAAACCCAAAGAAAAGTAGTACAACAGACTAGCACTCAACAGTCAAAGGGGGCAGAACATGTAAATTATGAATGAATCATTTTATTATTATTTTAGTGTATGACAAGTATATATTGACATATATTCTTTTCATTTCTATGAAAAGATAAGACAAGAGTTTATAACAAAATAATTAGAGAGCAGCAACGGTGACTACACCGTGTATCATAATCCTCAAGGATGGACAATTGTTACTCAGGGTACAAGTTGTAGACAAAACGGACTCTCACAAGTAAGAAGCAAGCATGAAATCACTCAACTTTCTCTTCAATGAAATGAGAAACCAGTAGTAAAAAATGAAACAAATTAGCATATATTAAATTTGTTTTTACTTTTTAAACAATGGACTAGAGAATTATTTCACTTTACATTCATTCCCAAGTGGCACTATTTGCCTATGAATGCCTCAAGTTTATTTTCTTAATAACGCAGTGGAACACATTTCCGCTGTCCAGTCACCTCTTGATGGATACATAGGCTGTTTCCAAGGTCTACTTTTTTGTTATTGCTGTTGTTACAGAGTCTCACTGCCAAGTTCAGACTGAGAGGGATCCTCTTCTGTCTCAGCCTCCCCAGGGTTCTGGGGCTGGCACGACTTGTGGTACTGGGGATCAAACCTGGGACCTTGTGCTTGCCAGGCGGGCGCTTAGGCCACCAAGCTACCTCCACAGCCCTCCAAGCTCTACTTATAGAGATGTGTGGGTAGGAATCTCTGTAATACAATGACTTTAACTCTTTTGAGGAGACACTTAGAAGGGAGATCGCTGGGTTACATGGAATTTCTAGTTTTAGATTTTTGAGAAATCTCCTCACTGGTTTCTAGATGAATCTTAAAAACAAGAGCTATTATTTGAACAAAAGGATCTAAAGCGCGGGATGAAAGCACATCAGCAGCCGGAAAATAATGCCGCCCAAAGAACTCTAGCAGCGACTTGGTACGTTTTCTGGCTGCCCGCCTTTTGATCACCCTTGCTGCGTTTTGTAAACATATTGCTTATTTGTGAGTTCTCTTTCTCTGAGGCAGAAGTCAGAGCACTTGTTTACCCACCCTGTGTGGGGCTGGGTACAAGTATGTGGTCCCAGCCATTGGCTAGACCTGCTGGAGAGTGGGATTAGCAGCTAAGCAGTGGGGGGACAGAACGCATCCCAGAGCCTGGATGTGCAGGTGAGGTGGGAAACACTGAGCCTTTAGCAGACCTTGGTAGCAGCGGTGATGACACGGCTGTGTTTGCACACAGAAGTGCTAGGAAGCTGACAGCAAGTATAAAATCCTGATCTGTCCAGTATGCAGGGATTACAGAGGAGCGGACAGCATGATGGTGCCCTCGGAGGACATTCCTGCAGCAAGGCTGCAAGCAGTGCTGATGGAAGCCTGACCTCTGGGCCTGCGTTAGATACCTGCCGTCCTTCCCACGTTCCAAAGTAGACTCTTCAGCATGGCCATCACCTTCTTCACTCCACTACCCACTGCACCGGCATTGTTCCTCACTTCATCTAAGGCCCGCTCTGCTTGAGTCCAAATGGGACCCCTCTTTTCCTTTCCCGTGCAACTGAACCCAGCAGAACTTCCTGTTAGCCTCACCTTCAGAATACACCCTGCATCCAGCCGGCACCTCTTCTTGGCTGTTGCCGCTCTGCTCCCAGGCATCATCCCAGAGCTGGGTTGGCAAAGTAAGCAGGCTGATGATTTTGGCCCCCAGCTCAGCCTGGCCCGCTAGTCTGGCCTCAAGGCTGCAGCCAGGAGGTTCCTTCTAAGACTGATAATCCCAGAACATCATCTGCCTCCGGTGACCTTCCGTTTCATCCTGTCAGAACCCAATCTGCGCAATGGTCCATATAGAGGCAAAGCTAAACAGGATTAGACTAGAGGTCATGCTATATTTTTCCAAAACACTTTATGATTAAGTAGAATTTTTCCCAGAAATGCAAGGGGCAGCTATGTGATTCGGATATTAATATATTAATATTAATTAACGGGGGAACCATCGTATCAATCAGTGCTGAAATGCCTTCTTAAGTTCAACGCCAATTTTTAATTTTTAAAAAATGATTTTATAAAAATTAATAGATGCTAATATTCTTAATTTGCCAAAGGCTATGTATTAGATGTGTAGAGGAAATATACTTAGGAGGAACTTCCTTTCGGGTCAGGAATATAACAAGCAGAGCCATCTCTGCAACTGCTTTGCTCTACAGTTTTGAGTTTCTTGTTAACGCAGAAGAAAAGGAAAGAAAGAAAAGGAAAATAGTGGTGCTCTCAAAACGTGTTTCTGCCATCATTACAGATGGTATGTTAATTTACATAGAACACCCAAGATAGGACACCCGGAACTGAAGGGAAAAATTATTTTGCCATGTGGAAGGTCCACATATAAGAAGTAATGATGTCTTTCTTTATACACCTCCATTAATTATAAGATAATGTCATATCACATAAGTTGCCATTTGTGAGAGTAATAAGAATAAGCAAGTTCCAATTGAAGGAGTAGAGAATGAGAAAAATATTTATAGAGGAAAATTTTAAGTCAATTGATATTCTTGAACAGGAAACATTATAAAGAGGTAAGCTCTCCCAAGGCATTTCCAATTGAAACTTCAAAAAAATTTAGGGATAAGCAAAACTGACTTATAAGTTTTTATATAAAGAAATGAATGCTAAGAAAATTAAATCAACATGGATGGAAACCAAAGTTGAGAGCTTGCCCTATCAGACAGCAAGATTTATTACAAAATCATGACAATTAAAATACCTGATACTGGTGTTGTTAAAAAGACAAATGTACTTATAAAAAGTAGAGAGGTCCAGCTGTATATAAGAATT
Organism: Octodon degus; assembly: GCF_000260255.1. Taxonomy (NCBI): domain Eukaryota; kingdom Metazoa; phylum Chordata; class Mammalia; order Rodentia; family Octodontidae; genus Octodon; species Octodon degus. Next base: position 17,637,892 of record NW_004524581.1, on the reverse strand, counting down.
CAGAAGGGTCGTGAGATACTAAGAGTTTGAGATATTATCCTGCCTAGGAGCCAGAGAGTAAGCCTGTCACGATTTCATAGTTATTGACATGGGACAACAAACCACTGGATCAGAGACCAAGGAACATTTCACACTCACACCAACAGCAGTAGCCAGAATCTCAGCTTTTATTCCTGGACTCCTGATTCCTTCAGTACAACTTGAAGAGGTCTGGATAAAGCCTGTGCACACCGTGGGTTAACGGACAGAAGAACCCTTAGCTCGAGGAACCCGAATCTTTCACAATGACCAGTAAGCCTGCCAGACTTTCTCCCTAAGGGAGACTTTATTTTTTTTTATTGTACTGATCTGTAAGGAAACCTGTCTATTCCTCCACATGGACACACTGTCTCTATTTCCACAGATGTTTGTTGTACAAACTTCCTTGAAAAGGTAGTTGCGGTCTGTCACAGTCCCTGCTCATAAGATGCGCAGAACTGCAAGAGGCACGTGAAGAATTATCTCCTAACAGGTACATGGTAGAGCCAGCACCACAAATCACTGGAGGGAGGATGAATTATTTCATAAATCATGCTAAGAATAGCAACTTCCTGTACAGAGAAAAATAAAGTCCTTACCTTGTTCTTTGTAGAAAAACAAACTGCACACAGTTTAAAGACTTAGACATGAGAATAAAACTAAAAATTAATTAAAAAATGGTTTATTATTTTATTTCAGAATCACGAATTGTTTCTTAAGTAATACCCCCAAAGTACAAGCCAAGTAAATGAATTTACATCGGAATTAATGGAAGAATTGTGTTTATCCAAATACACCATTAAAAACCTTGTCAGAGGCACTACAGTTTGGGAGAAGATTTTGGCTAACTCTAGAATTGGCAAATGACTAATGAGTAAATTGTTCAAGCAATTTCTGCAAATCAGCAAGAAAAAGAAAAGAAAAAATAGAAAAATGGGCAAAGGATATGCATCAGCAATTCTTAGGAGACGCAGTTCTTAGACCACTAATGTCTGGGGAGGATAGGTTCATGGTCTTTTAGCCAGTGCTGTCTGAGTCTCATGGAGGATGCCTTTGTGCCCATGGCTTTCAGAATTTCCCCTATGTTTTCTTCATAATTGAGGTTTCCAGTTTTCAGATCTTATACCTCGGCCTTTGTTTCAATTTGAATTAACTTTTTACAGGGCTGGCAAAATAGCTCAGCAGATTAAAGTGCCTGCAAGCAGGCACAGGGGCCTGGGATTCAATCCCCAGGCCTGCTATGCTGGCCCCGGCCCTGGGGCATGCTGAGCTGGCAGTTGAGACTGGGCATGGTGGGTCACGCCTGTAATCCCAGCTCTTGGGAGGCTGTAAATGGGCAGATCACTATGAGTCTGATCTAGTCGTGAGGCCCTGAACACCCTGAAGACCCTTCCCTAAAATACAGAAAAAAAAAAAAAAAAAAAGAATTAACTTTTTACAGAGTGAAATCTAGTTTTAGTCTTCTACATAGAGGGAGCTAGTTTCTCCAGCTCTGTTTGTGAAAGAAACTGTCTTTTCCCCAGTGTAGATGTCTGATTTTTATATCAAAAATCATATGGCTATAGTGGTCTGGGCTTTTTCCGTATCCTCTATTCTTGAAAAGCATCCTCAAAGGGCCAGGGAGATGGCTTAGTTGTCTAAGTGCCTGCTAAGCACCTGCCTGGCAAGAGCAAGGACCCCAGTCCAATAACTGGTACCACATGCCGTGCCAGCCCTGGAACCTCGGGTGTCCTATGCCAGCCCCAAAACTGGGCGTGGTGGCACATGCCTATAATCTGAGTGCTGGAGAGGCTGAGACAGGAGGATCGCTTCAAGTATGAAATGCATAGTGAGACCTGTATCCAGTAATAAGAAAAAGCACAGCAAAGGAAATAATTAAAAAAGTGAAGATGCTGCCTGTAGAATGGGAAAAAATCTTCTCCAACTACTCTCCTGACAGAGGGCATACCAAGAACCACCCAAAACTTAACAACACAAAAACCCCAATCAACCAATGGGCAAATGCACTGAAAAGACATTTCTCGAAAGAAGTACAAATGACCAGTGAGTATACAGAACAATGTCAAAGCATCAGAGATATGCAAATCAAAGCTACCATCTTATCCCAGAGTGGCTAGTTTCAAAAGCACAACAACCAATAAGTGCTGGTAAGGATGCAGAGAAGAGGACCGTTGCACACGGCTGGTGGGAATGTGAGCTGGTATAGCTCTTGTGGAAATCAGGATGGGCGTCTCTTGACACTAAAAATAGCGCTACCGTTCGATCCAGCTGTAGCTCTGCTCTGTGCATTCTGAAAGGATGAGTCAGCATTCTGCCGAGAAACCTGCGCACGCATATGTACTGCCGCACTACATGCAGGAGCTAAGCCACGTAGTCAGCCTAGGCGCCCGTCAACAGATGGGGAAATAAACTCTCTTAGAGACACGTGGAACATTGTTGTTGGTGTTATTATTAGTAGTCATAGTAGCAGTATTGTGGCCGGCTCAGCCCACCCTGGGGGTGGGGCCGGCACAGCATGCAGTGCTGGGAATAGAACTTTGGTCCCTGCGCGCTTGCCTAAGCTCTCCTAAGCAGGCGCTTTAGACTGCTGAGCTATCTCACTGGCCCCAGTGATGGAATATTATTTTTACTACAAAAAAAAAAAAAGGATGGTGGGATGGTGCTGAAGACCATCAAGTTAAGTGAAAGAAACCCGACTCAGAAAGTCAAACAGTGCATGTTTTCTTCTCATGCAAAGAATCTAGAAGGAAAAAAATGACAATTTTTTTTTTTACAATTTTCATTCATAAGGCCTGCTTTTTTTCCACCTATTTTTATTTTTTTTCTTTTCAAAGTTTTATTGATAAAGACAATTTTTTAAAATTGAAAAAAAAGATAACATAAAATTAAATGAAAGATCACAGCATTAGGGAGGAGAAAAGGGATGGGGGAGAAGGGAGAAAAAGAAGGAGATAAGGGGAAATGACCAAACGATAGTATACAGATATACAAATAGGACAAAAGGTTGCCCACTACTCTGCATAGCCAATATATGCTAATAAAAATGTTTAATTTTTTAAAAACCAAGACATGCAAATTAGGAAGAGACACTGGCCCAATTATATCCTATCTGGTTGGCAAATGTCAGAAAGTTGGAGGATGACAGGTAGAGAATAGAGACCCTCATACAGTTAGAGGAATTATTTGTAATCTTTTGGGAATCACATACAAATAGTACAAGTAAAGCATTTAGACCCAGTGGCCCACCAGGGTACACGTCCCAGAGAAAGCCTCCGCTTGTGTTGAGAGCACCACTTCCCCGACACCACATCCCCAGCTTTGCCTGGCTTCCCGCCACCCCTCCCAGGCCTGGCGCTGCAAGCTTGACCCTCCGCTGGTCTTCCCCAGCCCTCTGATGGGCCCTGTGCCCTCCTGCGGGCCACGCTCCAGCGCACTCCTGGCTTCACTCTGTCGATGCACTCATCGCTGTAGATTTGTAGCTGGGTTGCAGGCCACCTGCCTTTCCCATTAGGCTGGGGCTGGGAGGTCCCTTACAGCTTGGATTCTGTTTTATTCATGTGTTGGGCTGGTGCCTGGTATTTGAGAGGTGGAATTCATTCCCTGGGTCAGTCACTCCTGTTATATTGGCTGGCCTGGTAAGGACTGAGAAAGGGCTTCAGTCTTGGGATTCCTGGGCAGCAGCGGGCATTCTGCACATCCACGCCTGTGAACCCCGCCAGGGTGAGCCGCGGATAGCCTGTGTTGCTGGCGGGAGTGGATCTCTGCCAGGCCAGGATGCGCTGTGTGCGCAGCACACAGCTGGCCTTTGTCAGCCACAGGCCCCTTCGTTCCACTGCGCTTCCATTTCTCCTGTTCCCCCTGTGTTCAAGAATGTGAGGCCAGGCTCCCTGTGGACTCCAAGAAATGCCTCAGGCTGAGTCCTGTGAAATTCTAACCCTTCCTCTGGCCCCCTTCCTCCAGCATCTCCACCTTCATCGTAAAATAATTTATACAAGTGGAAAGGAAGACGAAGAAGGAAAAAAAAAAAAAACACTACAGAAATACCATATGTAGAACAACCCCACCAAGTCTCCTTAATGTCCTGAAAGCTGCCCCAGGCTGTTTGGAAGATGCATTACCTAGTTAAGTGTTTGCAGAAGGGCCTATCACAGAAACACTGCAGAGCCTACCACCTTTTATTAAGCCCCCAGGAAAACTTAAAACCAGTGCATTGCTCTGATGTCTGGGAAGGGCCTGGTTTGTGTTTTGTTTTGTTTCTAGCCCAGGCAAGCTTAAGGATTCCAGAAAAGGGATCAAGGTGAACCCCGGGTACAACCAAGCACTTCCTGTCCAAGGCTGGGTGGGGGAAGCCTGGCTTTCAGCTGAGTCACAGAGCCGGTGCAAGGTCAGTTGCTGTCCAGACTCCAGGGAGGGGAAAGGGGAAAGAGGAAATGAATAAGGAGGCGCTTTATGGACCTACTGCCTGCGCCAGCCATCTGCCCGCTGGGATCAGGGCGCCCAAGGGGCGCTCACACCTGAGTTTGGCTGCTTTCCTAACTTGCTAGGTGGCCCCAGACAGTTGTTCAAGCCCTCTGGCTCTCAGGCCAGTCCTCTGTACAAAGGGAACAGGGCAACTAACTGACCACTCACGCACTGTTCAGAAGAGGCAGTTCCGGTACACAGCGTGAACCCACAGGACATCAGCTTCCTCCTCCATGGCTCTTTGAACTTCCTGGGCAGGCGCTGGGCAGGGTCTCTTGAAGTCTCAGTTTTATGTCTATAAATAAGGTTTATAAAACCAACCTCCTTCCTTTGACGACTTCTCCAAATACAGCTTCTCTAATGGTAATGGAACACCCATCTCTGACAAAAGAAAACAAAAAAGGGGTATATAAATGAAGGACCATTTTATAGAT
>NW_004524581.1:17615429-17632712 GCF_000260255.1 Octodon degus | reverse complement strand
AATAATAATAATAATAATAATAATAATAATAAAACAACCTCCTGAACTGGAGCAAGGAGGAGCTCAAACTACACATGGAAAGCACTTAGAACATTTCCCTGAGCGCAGTAAACGCTCATGAGTCCTCGTAGATGCTGACATCATCACTTGCTCTCTATGGGCAGTAACCTCACAGACAGCCTCGGTGGTCTTCACTGGCTGGTACTGAGATCCTTGTGTACCGCCCTCCCTGCAGCTGGACGTGGCCACTTTTTTCTACAGAACAGGATGCTTGGAGGTAAACAGCTGTGGCACCCAAGACTTGGTGGTAAAAATCTTTCTATCCTGAGAACACTCACTTGCCCACACTGGAAGAAAGAAGTCAGCTGCCCCAATGTGAGCCTTCCTAGACAGCATTCCAGACCGATGGAAACTGCAGAAGAACCCCAGGCAAGCTGGCGAGGACTGGGCCCTCCTATCCAGCAACCCTAGGACGGGACCCCTCTGACTATCACTTGCATGCAGTCAGGAAAGGATCTATCCCAGGCAAGCCACCAGCTGAGCCTATAGCCCCTCTCTGCGTTGAGTGCAGCCTGCGGGATGCCCTGAGCCAGAGAACCCAGCTAACTGAAAGGATGAGGCACTGCATGCTTATTGTTTAAGCTGCGGTCCTTTGGGGTCATTTGTTACTCAGTAGGTGGCAAGGGAGGCAAGCTTCCCACAGCTGCCATCTGCAGTATTTCTAAGCTGATCCCTAACTCAGCTCACCACTAAGTCAGTAGGAAATACCCAGTGAGAACCGTGCTTTCCATAAGCAAAGCATTTATCTAGTTCCCCCTACAGGCAAAGTACTGGAGACACGCGTGGCAAGGCACAAGGTGCTTTGATCTTGCATCTGCGACCTCTCTGATCTCTGTCTTCTCTGTACGGAGGAGGTGCTGTGTGGCTGGGGACACCTTGGTAGCTACAACCAGACTGTGGTTAGTCTGTGGCACCATGGAAACCAGCGCTCGCTATACATCGAGGTTCGGGGGCCGTTAAGATCAATGTTGAACGTTCACCAGCAGAACACTGAGCATAATCCTTAGAGATCGTTATTGTAAGGATTCCGGGGAAACTCAAAAGAAGAAAAGAACTTTATTACCCAGGGGAGAAGAGAACGCGTAGGCTTCTCTCAAAGCTCCTTCTAGTTCGGAGCTGCCAAATGCGCAGGGCTCAGACACAGCGAGCGCCCTGTCTTTGGCACCCTATGGACTCCGAGCTCACATTCTTGCTTTAATTCACCTAAACTGATCATCTTTGAGCATTCTAATTCCAAGCAGTTTCTACATTTGCAAAACAAGACTTTCTCATTTCCGGAATGGAGGAGGGGACGGAAGGAGGGGATGTGGGCTCCCAAGCGAGCCCGTGCCTGACACACAGCAGGCTCTCAGCACACACCCGGATCTCGTTCCCACTGCCTCCTATTGAAACAGAGAAGGGAGTTGAGGATCAGGAACAGGAAGAGGGCGTAGCGCCTGCATGGACAGGACCGATGCCATCTTGAGTCTCTGCCCCTTGCCGGTCCTCTCTGGGTTCATTCCTGGTTCAGACGTTAGGAGCCCCTGGGAGTGGAGACTGCAGGAAGACCTCGCTTCTTTAACACACTGGATACCTCATCACTGCTAGGTAAAGGGGGACAAAAGCAAAGTTTCATGTCCTCTGCTCAGTGCTGTGTCCCCAGTGCTGTCCTGAAGCCTGGGGCACAGTGAGTGCTCAGTGAAAGGCCTTTGGATGAATGAAGGTGTCAGGACTGAGCTGGAGGAGTTTTTAGGCATGTGATGTCCCCAGATTCACATGAACCCCCACTGAAAGGTGGCGCACACCACTCCCGGGCTCCCTGGGACTCTGTCTTCTCCTGTCTCCCTATGAAAGGCTGCAGGGTCTGGGATTTCTCTTAGCTCTTGACTTCTGGTCAGATTTCAGAAGACCACGGGATAACAAGCTCTGTTTGAAACCCAGCAGGAAAGAGTGAACTTTCTGGCTGGTTTTTAAATTTTTTATTTTAGTCATATTTTTTGATACCAAGGAAGCACCACAGTTACAGGAATGATCCCCCACTCAAAGGGACATGGGGGAGCGGGGTGAGGAGTCTTACAGAGTTGAAAACCTGTTGGTACTTGTTAAAAAGAACAGAACAGCCTGCTCTCCTCCCCCAGGGTCTGGTGGGCTGACCCTCCTCTCCCAGAACCCCTGGTTTTATTTTATAATCCAACTCGGCTGCAAACTCTCCAGCTACACGGCTGGCTTTTTACAGCCAGGACTGGGGGATGACTTCATCTTGGTGAATTTATGGGTCACAGCAGAGGATGGAGAGAGGAGCTCAAGGGGGGGGAACTCACAGCCTGACCCGCCCCCACCCTACCATGATGGGTTTCCCAGCCATGTGAGGAGAGGGGTGTCGGCCCAGAGTCCCCACCAGTGCCTGACATCTCCGTGAACTCAGCAGAAGGTGCCTTGTGGTAGAGCAGAGATGCACTGGGGCTGGCTGAGCAGGCCCAAAAGCCAGGAGGGGGCACAGGACCCTGGAAGGCATTTCTACTGTGCGGGCAGGGGTGACCAGGGATGGGGAGACAGCTCTTAAAGGCCACTTTGGACAGGACTTTCTGGCACTGCTTATCCCTGGGCAGAGCCTCTTGCTGTGAGAAACTGGCCCAGCAGCCTCCCAGGTACCAGTTCAGCTCTTGCTCTATGCTGCTGCCTTCTCCAAGCAGGCCTCCCAGGGCAGGCCTCTGTGACCCTACCTCTGTCATCCCTGCTTCTTCCTGTGCCTGGAGCACCCACTGTCCCTAACAGCCACCATCTTGTTCAGGGGCTCAGGCCTGCCCTCTTCCCTCCAGTGCCAGGGACTGGGCAGCTCTGTGCACGCTGACCTCGCGGGCTGCTGCCGGGCAGCGCGTCTGTTTGCCTTTCTCCAACCTCTGTCTCCCATGCCTGGCACAGCACTGATTCCCAGAACAGCTCACCCATGGACCAGACAAGTAATAGCCAGTACTAGTGCCCCGTAGCCAGACCAAAAGCCTCCCTCCCTTTGCGCAGGTGAGATGCATCCTCAGCAGCGCGGGGGTGGGGGAAGTAAATGAGAGCCCGGGGCACAGAGTTCAAGGAGGTGCTTGCTGGTAAATAGTGGCACCTGAGTTCATCCTTCAGGGTGTCCCTCTGGTCCCACCTTGGCTCTAAGCTCTAAGGCCCTAGACTCAGGCCTCCTCCACTGTGACCCATAAACAAATCCATTCATGCTAGCTCTGGGGTTTGGGAATGTGGCTTCACCTTCTGCCCTTCAGTTAGTGCCTTCTTCCCCAACACCACCCAGCCCTTGCTGGGCCATCACGGGAAGAAGCCTGGTACTGGGCCTGGAAGGTGCGAGTGGAACCCAGAAAGACTCCAAGCTGGGTGAGACCCTTGGTGATTCCAAGGACTTCTGTGAGCAGAGCCCTGGGTCAGGCACTGGAGTTCCAAAGAGCAGTGAGGCAGGGTCCTCACCCATGTCCCTGTCACCTGCAGATGAGGATTTGAGATTGGCAGGCATACCTTCAGCTCTAAACATGTGCACACGCATGTGTGTGTGCATGCACACACACACACACACACACACACACACACGGGCGTAAAAGTGGAAACATAAAACATGTGGGTGAATGCATGACCCAAGTTCACATGTTGGAAACTCAACCTCCAAATTCATACATTAGTGCTCTGTAAGTGGGATTAGGGAGGTAAGTAGGATTAGGAGGCATGTGTGGCTTTTTAAGGAGAGAAATACAGACCCACTAGCGGGTTTTCTCTGTGGGACCCTGCAAAGCTCACTGCCACATAGGACGCAGCATGAAAGCTGCATCACAGCTCCTAAACTTCCCAGTCCCCAGAAACATCAACCAAAGAAACCTTTATTCTTTATAAGCTACTTGGTTTCTAGTATTGTGTTATAGCAACACAAAGCAGAAGGAGACAAGGTGAATGAGTAGGTTCTGCTGAAAGATGAACTACTGGAGGTATGAAAGGCAGAAGAAGATGAGTGTCGAGCCCACTGAAGGAGCAGCTGAAGGACTGGGCTATAGATTGAATAATTTCTTTAACAATCTATGCTAAGGCAGGGGTATGTTAGGTGGAGGTGCCTGTGAATGTGGTGGGGGACAGCTGGAGCACTAAGGAGGTTTGTGTGCTACAAGATGGAGAGAGAGCTAGGGATTATAACCAGAGGGCAGAGGTCCTTTGGCCTTGTAAGGATGGCAGAAACTTGATCAATGGCATCATGAAGGAGAGGCCCCCTGGGTCAATCTCAAGGGAATTACACGAAGACCCATGCTATATTTGCAGAGGCCCAGGGCACCTCTGTGACTTGACAGAGGCTCTACCTTCTCCTAGGGGTGGGATTGAGCTGCTGGTGGGTCAAGTTCAGAGCTGTCTATTCTGTGCAGCAGCCAGTGCCATGGGGGCAGGAGAGCTGGGAGCGCTGGCCCTGGTCCCTTGGCACAGCCCCCTCCACCCATCTCCTGGCGCCTCCTGCATGGCATCTCCTTATAACAGGAGAAATATCCACCCCACTTCACCCTGTCCTCAGGAGCTGAGTTCCCATCCCTCTGGCCCTCACCCCAGGTTCCTGCTTCTAGTACTCCAAGACCCTCAAATCCCTCCTCCACCCTCCTTACACCTTTGGAATAATCATTTCAAGAAAATTATGAGGCCCTGTCTCTTCAGCCCCGTCCAGATATGAGTCTCGGCTTCTCCCAGGCCATTTGATAGGTTTTCCTCCCTCTTGCTAACTGTCAGGGAAATTGGAATCAGCCCCAAACCTGTAACGAGATTAGTGTTCTAAAGACAAGCGTGCACCTCAGAGTGGAATTGGGGCCTCCGCTCTTTGATAATCTATTCCACTCATTTGGTTCCATCGTTAATAGACAGCTGTGTATTCTGTGATGATTATAATATACGTTAATCAAAGGCATGTTAAGCTGAGAGCTGAGAATTGCACTTCTTTTCCCCCTTTTGCAGTAAAAAAGAGAGAGATTAAAATGTTCTGCTATTCAACGATGAGGGAAAAGGTATTTAGAGCCACAGAGAACAGGCATGGAGCCTCCTTTTTTGAGAGCCAGTTCCAAAAACAATGGAAAATCATCTCAAAGTGTCACAGTGTCATTAAACTGGTAAGAGCAAAAATGGGGATCAGGGGTGACCTGGTTTGGAAGAGCGCTCTTGGAGCTTGCATCTGATTCTCTGAACAGACTAATTGCCAAGAAAAAAAATCTTCTTGAAATTCCTGGGTCAATGATTTTTGCAGGTTTCTTTCAGCGTTATCAAGTGTAATTTTACATTTAGCCAGTCCTAGAGGATCTTCAAAGGCACAAAACCAACAAAGCCCAACTGGACACCCCGCCATCTAGGATTCAAATGAATTGCACCTAGTATTGCTTGTTTCTTCTTCCCGTGCAGGCCTGGGACAGTGGGAGAGGGGCAGGGAGGTGAGCACCCTTCTGACGGGGGCTCTGAGGGCTTTATCTTTGGTGCTGGGATGTGCTCAATGTTCACAGTAATGGGATTAATAATGTCGCTATCAAGGCCATGGAGGGGTTGACATTAACTGGGAAGCAAGGTGCTACCGAGTGATCGTGCTATATTAATACAAGGAATTGATCCTGCAAGGAGCTGTGTGGAGAGGGCAGTAGGGAACTCATGTGTCAGAGGGCAGGGCCCTCTACTTCACCTTGGGGAAGGTATTTCGTTTTGCTTATTCCTTCATACTTAGTGGGTGAGAACAGTACTTAGCTCTAAAGTCATTCTTTGTGCCCTGGATGAGTAAATATATGAAAGTCAGTGAAATCATGCCTGCACGTAGCAAGCGCTCAGCGTTGGCACTTGCCACTGCTGATAACTTACAATGAAATAGAAAAGCGTATCTGCTGCAACCTAGTGCTAAAAGTCTGCCTGTAGCTGAACCACTTCTGTTCCTTCCAGCCCTCTCTCCTCAGTGCACAGCTCGATGTTAGAACTTAAGTGAAGGAGCAGGGGAGAGAGCTTAGCTGAATAAGCATGTGCCTGGCAAGTGCAAGGTCCTGAGTTCGATCCCCAGTACTGCAAAAAGACAAACAAACAAAAAACCCTTAAGTGATGAATTACCATTGAGTAAAGGAACCAAATGTAACGGAATGAACAAATTGTAGCTCAACTCACGGCAGTGGGGTGGGGAGGGGTGTATCTTCAACCATACACTTCTCTTTCTTTGATCAAAGGAAAGCCACAAACGTTGTCACTAGAAGACACCTTCACTAGTACTATTTTGTAAAAAGAATGCATTACACAGCAGGTCGGCACCATACTTTTTTGTTTTTTGTTTTTGATCCATGGTCTCACTATGCAGGACTCTAGTGATTCATCTATCATAGCCTCCCCAGCACTGAGATTATAGGCGTGCACAGCCATGCCCAGTTCTGGGTCCGGCACAACATGCCTGGGGTTCTGGGCCCAGCACAACATGCAGTACCGGGGATTGAACTTAGGTCCTTGTGTTTGCCAGGCAGGTGCTTAGACTGCCAAGCTATCTCCCCAGCCTGACACCATACATTGTCATGGATCATGTCTTCAATAATAGCTAACCAGAAATGTACCCTCTGGTGGGCCATTGTGGTCAATAGGGGATCATAATAAAAAGCACATCTCAGAGCAAGACCTAAGTAAGTAAGGCCAGGCCAGGTGGCATCTTCAGCATCTTCCTAGTGGAAGGTCCAAACTGAACCATTCTTAGAGTGAAGATATTTAACTCACTGTAGAATCAGAGACCTCTTTAAATAATCTGATGAGAACAGGTGTGGTCAGGGTGGGATAGCTGTAGACTCTTTAAAGAATCTGATATGAAAACAAAACTGAAGTCTGTCTCCCAAAAAAGATATACTTGTACCAAACATTTTGTGTACAGCTGTGGGGAGAGGGAGTGTAGGTCCCCAGATCTCACTTATTAAGCTATTGTCCCCCTGGGCATCTATGACTGCAGCCTCAGAGCCATTTTAGAGCGGACGCTGCAGAGCCTGCCCTGCGGATGCCAGGTGTGCCAAGAGCCTTGGGCCACGTGGGGAAGCCAAAGGGTGACCACTGTCCTCTGGAGCCTCCATTGGCCCCAGGCTGTGCTCTCTGATGCACAGATAGCTTCTGCTGTGGGCTGAAAGATCATCTTGGGAGTTAGGGTCCAAGCGGGAGAGTGCAGGAGCGATCAAAAGATCCAGCGAGTGTTTACATTGCAAAGACTTACTACACTGAAAGACACACCGGCATGACCCCCATGCTCTCCCTCATGTTAAACACACACACATTCCACTCTTCTTGATATTTTCGAATCTCTTCTGGATGTCCTCTTTTGTGAGCGTCATCACAAGGTGCAGCCGAAAGCACTGTGAAGGCAGCCGCCCCGTGCCATCCGGCAGGAAGGCCGGCCTGTAAAGCGTGACGCTGTGTCCTCCTCCACCACATTGACTGGCTCTGGCACGGGATCTGGGTGACTGCTGGCTCAGTTGCAAAGTCAAAATAACCAGGAAAGCAAACGCTCTGAATCAGCTCGGGACACCGATGCAGCCACAACAGCACAACTAAGAACACGCATGAAAGAGGACTTCTAGACCTGCTTGAGAGAGCAGCCCAACCAAAGTGTTTCAAACAGGGGAGGTATTTTGAGGGAATTCAGAGCAATGTGTCTTTTACTGTAACAAACTTTAAAAATTAATATCTGCTATAATTTTTAAATCAAATCTGCAGCTTCAACAAGGCTTCTTTCCACCACCGCATCAGGGAGGCAGGTTGTAGGCACGACTGCCTGATGTCACCAACCCCTCAAGAGACGGTGCGAAGTGGTTCTCCCTGGCTTTCACCTCCGAGAGGTCAGAAAACCCACTCCTGGCTAGGGCTTTTTGGCCCTGAGGACTTGGTGCTGGGGAGCCATGCATCAGAGGAATCCAAGAAGCCACGGAAGCCACTTTGGTCCCTCCTGGGTATTTCCGATGATAGAATCCCTGAAACTCCTTGTGGATGTGGGACCTGCAGTTGTCAAAAGCAAGAACCCGTTTGCACATGACACACACTTCTTATTATTCTTTCATCTCAAAATTAAGTCAAGTACAAATGCTACTTGGGATCCTATCTGGAATGTTTGAGCGTTGGTACCTGGGAAAATAGAGTCATGGGATGTCTGTCTGGCTTCTCAAACCCTTTCTGCCAAAGTACACTCATGCTCAGCGCATCTGTCAACCACAAACACTCCCTGACCTACCTGGCCTACTGCTCACCTTTGGAGATGTGACGGTGGTACCACTTCCACTTGGATCTAGCGGTGCCATCCTTGCCGCCCCTCAGTACCCTGCTTAAGGTGACCTTCTCTGGGAAGGCTGCTAGGGCATCCTAGGCAGAAGTCACACAGCTTGCTCTGTTTCCTTCCCGAGTGTGATGGTGTCGGTCTCTTAGAACTGGTGGCTTGTTGATGATGTGGGGACAAGACAGCCCCCATCTAGGAGCTGACATGACGACGATGTGCACAACCCCATGCCAAGTGCTTGGACACCAACAGTTGATTAAAGCACTGTAAGCATTTTACCCCCACCTTTTATCTCAGTGAGTCATCTTCTCTGTTCTCTGAGAACAGCATTTGGATGACAGCGGAGCCCATCTCTTCAAAGGGAATGACTTGTCCAAGGTCACAGGAAGAGGAAGTGGTAGGATCCTGGCTTTTCTCCAGCTATCTTTGGTATCATCTGTCACCTCTATCACAGTACCTACTCCTGGACCAGGGGGACCCAAAGATACACAGGATGTTTGCATGTGTGCCTGTGTGACCAGAGGGAGATTTTGTAACAGCCTCCTTAACACCCCTCCTCCCCTAAGTACATTACAAACAGTGCCGCAGCTGTGAATCCCAAGTGAGTATGTAATGATCAGCGCTGGTTACAAAGGTGTGAGTAGGCTCACCACAAGTGATAATGTTAGGAAATTCACCCCCTCGCAGGAGTCATCCCCATGCCAGCCAAGGGATGGAGGACCAAGCAGAGCTGGCTGAAGGGGGTGGCCGGGCCGCCAGCAGAGGACAATTGCCTGGCATGCATAGACACTGTCACTGATTGCAGAATGATGGGGGCAGGGGGCGAAGCACCACTCTGACCGACCTCTGTGTCCATATATAAATGCTGATCTCATTTCTAAAGCCAGAGCCCACCCACCCAGCCACCTACAGGGGCCTTAGCTCTGCTGAGGGGCTGCTGGGTTCGTCTGTGAACCTGAGAAGGTTGATTTTGGCATCCTTGCCTGGAGGAGGTGGAAGCCCAGCTTCGGGTTGAATGGCCAGTGTTTATCTATTAACTTCTATTGGATTCCACATGAAATTCTTTATTATGTATCCCCTTGGTTGGCATTTAATGAGGCATGAGTTGAATCTGGGAAGCAAGTTAAACAACCTTTAGCTCTCTGGCTTGGGCCTATATTGAGGCACTGGGACAGGAAAGGACTCAACGTTATATAAATATGCATAAGGAGATTGCAAGCCCGTAAACTCTGCTCTTACCCAGGCACCTCTTGGTTCTTCAGGCAGCCCCGTACAGCATTGTACACTAGCTGAACAAGCATGCTAATATGCAGGGTCAACCACTCCCTGCAGGCTAGCAGAACTTCTACATCCTGGACTTCCAGCACCCTACCACCATCTGTCCTGTGACAAGTGGCATGCAGAGGAAAGCAGTAGCAAAGGGTAGTCTTGGCGGTCCCCTGGAAGGCCAAGGGACACGTGTGTCCAACACAGCCGTGCCGTCTGTGCCCAGGGAAGAACAGGCTAGGGTCCACTGAACATGCTGCCATCTTCTTGCAGTCAGTGGGTGGGTCAGCTTCTCTGCCTGGCTCAGAACCTGTGTGGCCAGGCTGTGGCTCAGGCTTGAATGCGCTTTGCCTCCTTTGGAAGCCCTTTGAAATTTGTTTGTCATTGCAGTGGTGTTGAGAGTCAGGGCCTTTAAGCAGTGATTAAGATTAAGTCAGCCAGAGAGGGCTTGATGCCCCTCTCTGGGGGTCGGGTAATTCTAGCTGGGCTAGTTACTGGGCAAGCAGGTTGCTGTAAAGGAAGGCCGTCAGCCACCCACAGTTTGCCCCTTCTGCACAGACCCGCTGGCCCTTCTTCTTTGCTTCCTTATCATGATGCAGCCCACGGCCCTCACCACATGTGGCTGCCTGATTGTCAACGTCTAGGGCCAACACCACCAGCTAAATAAATCTCTCTCTCTGGTACAAATGACCCAGACTTTGCAACTCCACAGCGAAAGAAAGGGGCTGACTGGCTTCTCCATCCCTGTGGGAAGCCCGCCTCTGGGAGGGGCGCTTGAGGCCTAGCGCAGTGGTCTGTGTTTGCCAAAGGCCTGGTGTTGCACAATTCTCTTACACAAAGCGTGGTGTTTTTTTCCCCCAAATATTTACATGCTGTCTTTCGGGAGCTGCACATTTGCGTTGTGAGGACAACGAGGCAGAGATTCTAATCTCTGCTGGGAAGGTAACCTGCCCAGCATCCTAGAACCAATTGCAGAGGCAGTTAAAAGCCAGGTCATTCCTGCATCCAATGCCGGACTCAACAGCCTCCCAGACCACTCTACCCAGTACACATCCACTTAAGGATACAACTGACCACCTCTGGCCCCCAGAAGGAGCATGGGAGTTAGGAACAAGGTATGCTGCTCTGTTGACATGGCTTTATCCCCAAATTCTCCCAATAAAGTTCCTTTCCCAGGGGCTCAGGTGGCTTGCATACAGGCCGTAAGGGCCAGCAGCAGGGCAAGGGACATCTTTGCCCATAGCTGATGGGGACACCTCTCTCTCTCTCACCAACAGCTTTCACGTTGCTTTTCTCTAAACACTGAACTGAAAAAAAAAAAGAAAGAGAGAAAAAAAACTTAGGCCAAAGGCCAATATGAGACATCCTCCTTCCTTCCCCTTGAAGCTGGGATGCAAACATCTACAGAACACAGCCCACACTGCGCCCAACTTCTCTACATTGCCGGGAACAGGGTCTGCACTGGGCTGGTACTGAGGTCCACCACAGTGTCTCCATGGCGCCAGACTCACAAGCACAGCCCCTCCAAGATCTCACCAATCAGAGCACACCAGGAAATGTGGCTCAGTGATTGCCACAGGCCATAGCCAATCATAAAAGCACTATCCCCACCTACCACCACGCCCCCTTCTTTCACCACCCCTGAAGTGTGCTTAGGAGGAAGTGGGTGTAGAAGTTCCCTCTCCAGCCGCTGAGGCTGGAGCGAGCCACAGGGTACAGAAGCACAGAGGGACCTTCTAGGGGCTCAGAAGAGGAGGTAGCCTCAGCTGAGTCTTGGGGGACACTCAGGTACCCGTCTAGGAAGCGCCACTCAAGGGCTCCAGGCAGGCAGAGACTACTGGTTTGCCTCTGTTATTGACCACATCTGGACTTGGTGTGTGTGTGGGGGAGAAACAGCCAGATGTTCCAAGAGCAGCGTTCTCCATTCTTTATAAGAGAAAACAATGTACTGTGGTCAAATGCAAATGTATATATGTTCAAAGTATATGCTTACAGTGTCTGAAGGATGCCGGATCCTCTATGGTGACACGCAGGAACATAAATAGCATCTCCAGGGTGAAGGATAGAGGAGGAGACACTTGCTCTCCAACTGATGCCCCGTCCTTCTTGCTCTTAGCTCCTCTCCTCTTTTCCTGTCTGCCATGCTCCCCGCATAATTTCTATGTTCCTTTCTAAATGCATAACTATGAGATCTCTCCACCAGGGTACCGCCATCCCCACTTATTCCAGGGGCCGTGTTCCAAGCCCCTCCCCCTTCCCCTGGAACACTTGAAGCCCAGGACCACACCTACCCCTGTGTCTACTAGGAAAAAAAGAGATACACATATATAGATCTGTATATATGTATCTCTGTATATACAAAATAGTTAGGATATACAGTGACCTCCTCTTAGTTCAATGAGAAGAAAGATTTGTACTAATAGTGTTTAGACAAAATATCGTGTCTGCGTCTTTTACTCTGAATAACTACTATGAAAACAACAATATGCAATGTATTAGTTATTGTAACTGTCCTACTAACCTGTTTTGAAACTGACTCCTTGCTATTTCTTTCTCATTAAAATTAACATAAATAAAATAAAATAAATTAGGCACCATAACATTAACAACAAAGACTAATACACCAAAATGACATAATTAACATTTGATGATAAAGGTTATGTGAGCGGGCTCTTTCTCATTCTCTCTTTCAAAACACCTTACGACATCCCTGTGCCCAAGCATTGGAACTGTGCTTGACACCAGGACAGCTGGTCTGCCACCTTAGGCTTTTAGGTAGAGTGAAGGACTGGGGACGGCAGCATATGCAGTGGGGGCAGCAGACAGCGGATGTTCAGGTCCTGGACGAATCTGAGATGGGCATCTCCAGGTGTCCTTATGCCACTCAGAATGGGGCACAGCTTAATGCCTATAAATGGTTCTTCCTGAAGTTTTGATTTCATATTTTCAATTGACCGCAGGTAACTGAAACAGATAAGGGGCTGACCATGCTTGAATTTCAGTCCCAGCTCAGCCACCATGAATCTGTCTTCAGGACATCCTGAAAGTACCACCTGTGGCTTGTTTTCTGGCTCACTCCCCCAGAGGGCTGCTCCATGGGGAGCGTATTAAACATTTACTCATGTTGAGTACTATTGTAGAAGGAAGTGGCCTCTCCAAGCTGTCATGGCCAGGAGGAAAGGCATTAAGGACCAGCTGGAGGGCCGGCCAGATATCTCAGAGGACTAAAGTGACAGCCCTGCCCCTGGGGTGCGTTGAGATGACAACTGAGACAGGCGTGTTGGCTCACGCCTGTAATCCCAGAGCTTGGGAGGCTGAAAACAGGAGGATCACTATGAGTCCTCTAGACCTTGTACTAAATACATTTTTAAAAAATACAAAAAAACTAGCTGGGACGTCAGCACACGTATCCCACCCACCACCTTTTATGTGGTTCTAATTTGCCCATAGAACAGAGTTTCCAAGGGCTAGAGAAAACAGCAAACTATAGCCCAGAAAGCCACATGATTTCCAACCCCTCTTCCATTAACTTTCTTCTGCCTGGCTGTGCCCTGGTTGTTAGGGAAACTTGTCACCTGCCTCCCCCCCCCCCCAGCATCCTGCTTCCTGCGCTCCCTCAGCGATCCCTGAGCAGCCTGCGCTCTCAGCTCTCCCAGGGCTCTCAGCCTCTCAGGCATGCACCCCCCAGTCTTCCTCGCTGTGGGCAAGGCTGCATAATTAATTGCAGCTACTTCCATTCCAAGACAGCTAGAGTTTCTCTGCCCCGCTTCTGTTTACCGGACACTCAGTGGGTCCTTGGAGAAGTCTGTGGTGGAAATAACACCTAGCGGGTACCCTCTAAGGTTCCTTAGTCTATCCTGCAGGACTCCTTCGTTTGGGGGCGAGTTCTGTGAGCAGCGCCCCTGAGCAGGAACCACACTGCGGGGACCCAGCATGGGGGCTCACCTCTGTGGCATAAGGGGCCCTGTGCCGCCACCCAAGTTCTGTCCTTGAACTTCGGCTGAACCGTGTTCGGCAGCATCATCCTGGGAAAAGCAACAGCATTTGCATTGATTCAACTGCAGCCCTTCTCTTTCGGGCCATATATTGTTCCTTCTCGACGCAAGGCCTAGGGAGCAGTAGCGACTCCCTTGCCTGCTATGGAAATACGGGCTCCTCGAAGGATATTTATTGGCCTGCAGGAAAGATGTGGGGGAATTTCGCTCTCTAGGTGAGTGATAAAAAAGAGCAGCCAGCGGATGTATTCTCCAGCTTGTTTACCACAAATCTCTTATTTACAGCCTCACGACTTTCTGACGCCCCCACCTACACCCACACCCTGCCCCACACCGCTCCCCCACACCTGCTGTATTTCCCGGATGGAGAAAGTGCTGAGCAGTGCACGCTTTGTCCAAGCTTCCTGTCTGCTTCCACTTTCCACAGCTGGAGCCACACCACTGACTCCCCAGGGACTGGTAGGGGCTGCTGAGATCTGGGACCGGAATCTCTGTCTGTGTAGTGAGCTGAGCCAAAAGGATTGGCCACGGGTGGAGCCCACAGCAACCACCACGGCTTGGCCCATGGTGCCAGGGAGGGAGAGCAGCTGCATCTCCCTTCCCTCCCTTGGACTTCTTTCTCCAGCAACCTCACAGAGTCTCTCCTGCCAGCCACTGCCTGTGTCGGGCACATTGCACTGTTGGACTCAGCTGATCCTTCAGTAATCCATCGGATGTAGCTCTTCTCAGGCTCCGGAGGCCCTTCTTCCTCCATGTCTCAGGAAGTGGAACTACGCCATCACCCAGTGGCCTAGCTAGGTGGCCCTGCCGAGAATCCCACAACAGAAAGCCCCAGTTCTGTTGATGGTACCTTCTCCCCCTTTGTCCCCTCAGCCCCTGGGCTGCCTGGCTGTCTTCCCAGCCCAGCCCCACCACCCAGGCTGCCTGCCACTCACCTCCCACACTCTGACCAGAGCTCCTGATCCTTTCTTCTCTTGGGTCCTTGAGAGGCCGTTCCAGACACACACTGGCTGTATCTCGCTCCTGCTGAGCTATTTAATAGATTCATGACACCCAAGCAACAACATCTAAATTCTTCCTGGAAATCAGGCAAGTATCTTGGATGCACAGGCTGTCCTTTACGTCAGTTGCTAGTGCCCAAGGTCCAGCCCAATAGGGTTCCTGGTAGCCCTCTGCTCCCACTTCACCTGTCTATTCATCTCCCTTATGGTCCTTCTTCCTAAATATCTCCTGCCCTGTTCCCCATGACCTCCCACTTGGACATCATAGCTCATTCCCAAGTCACTGCGTTCAGAAGACTTCCAAGCCTGCCAAATGGGTGAGGCAACTATATTATATCCTGTAGGCTGCATTAAGCCACATTTCCTAAAAGTGACAGCTTTTCTGTCTCACCATGCTGAAAGACATGAGTCTGAAATTGAGGTGCTGGCCACACTGGTTCCTCCTCCTAGAGGCGGGAGTGAGTCTATGCCGGACTTTTCTCTTTGCTTCTGGTGGTTGCTAGCATCCCTTGGCTTGGAAACATATTCCGATGTCTGCCCCTATCTTCACCTAGTCATTGTCATCCTTTGGTTGTGCCATCTTCCTCTGTCTTTTATAAGGACCTGTGTCATTGGATTTAGGAACCCTTCTGGAGCGCCAGGATGACCTCATTTCAAGGTCTTTAAGTCATTTGAGTCTGCAAAGATGCTTCCCAAATATGATTACATGCATGGTACTGGGGTGTAGGATCAGGGCAAGTCTCTTGCGGGCCACCTTTCAGCTCACTATCCCTTTCTATCCCCACACATTTGAGTGAGACCCCCTCTTCGGCCCTTCTCCCACTCCAAGTGGAGGTGATGGCCTGGTTCCCCCAACATCGAGCTCTTCTGGGCCAAGGCTCATTTCTCTGCCTTAGCACCTGGCCCTTGGCGTGGCCCACAGACACAGCAAATAGATAAATGGATGAATTGGATGCTGCTTCCCACTGTGCTGAGAAAGCAGGCTCAGGAGGGGACAGATGGACTGAAGGCCTTGGAATGAATTATGGCAGAACCAGGAATCTGCTACTGGGATGGTGGTCTGGGGTGTTTTCCTTGGCACCAGTAATCCTGCTGGGCTTGGTCAAGAGTTCCACTTGGGGAAAGGTGTGAAAGGTCTCCCGCCTCCCTGTCCCACCAGTAGGCTTGCCCCACTCCCTCTCCTTTGCCACCCTCATATACAGTCCTCCCTCTTCACCAGGGCAAAGTGGCTCCTGCACCAAGAGGGCCACCTTTCAGCTCCTTACAGGGCCCTTCCTGTTCCACACATTTGAGTGAGACTACAAGGTCCTAGGGGTGCTGTGGGAAGTCCCATGGGAGGCCAGCGTTGCGTGAGAACAGTCTTCACTGGTGTCTCTCCTGGGGCAATGAGGTACGCCATGAGGGCTGAATCCCTGCTTGATCCTCTAGCTGTTACATAGAAGGTGATGACCCCACCATTTGTCCCTGCACCTGGCCCCAGGAGACACATGACACAGGCAAACACCTTTGGTGTAGAAGTGGAGGCAAGTGGCACCCATGACACAGCAAACATAAAGTAGAGGAGAATTAAACCCCAGGGGCCCTGCTGAAGTGGCTCTGCCATGTGACATTCCCGCTCCACTTGCCCCTCCCTGTCAGCACATTCCTCTATGGGAAGGAAGCAGCCATGTTTGACAGGTACCTGGTGTAGCATCCCCTTGAGATGAACCCCCTAAACACAAGCCCCTCAGCTTTCTCCTGTGCCTCCTTAGGGCCCAAGAAACAGACTCATCTGCCCTGTGGCCATCCTAATAGTCACCCAAGGGACAATGAGGACACACTTGTCCCCATGCTGCCCACTCCGGGTTTTCTCTGGGTTGCTGGGAACTGCTCTTCAGCCGCACTAGGGGACTTCCTTAGCCCTTGACATCAAGTCAACCAAGTGTGTAGCAAGTAGGAAGACAGAGCTGGCAACACTTTGCAGCACTGTTGAACCACAAAACCCAGGGCAGCCATAACCACGTCCCTGGAATACTGTGGAAGAAGAACGGAGGACCGGCCCTATGGAGCTACGTGGCAGGGGCACTCTTCAGCTTCCAGTCACTTGACAAAACCCCTGAGGTGAAGAATTTCAAGGAGGAGAAGGTTACTTTAGTTTCTGTTTTCAGAGGCTGCAGTCCATGGTCATCCAGCTTCATTGCTATGGAGAGGCTGAACGACACGGCGGAAGGCAGCGGAAGAGCAAAGTTGGTTGTGTCTCAGCAGTGGGAAGCAGGGAGATGGGGGGAAGAAGGGGAGAGAGAGAGAGAGCGAGAGCAAGAGCGAGAGCGAGAGCGAGAGCGAGAGCGAGAGAGAGAGAGAGAGAGAGAGAGAGAGGGAAAGGGCGTGCCAGGAATGGGCAAAGGACCAGATGCAGTGTCCAAGCCCAGCCCCCACTCCTCTCAGCTGGACCACAGCTTGTGTGAAACACCTCTGCATTGTGATCTGGTGATGACATTGAGTCCTCATGATCCAGTTCTGTCCTCAAAGCCCATCTGCAACCAAGTCACCAGTACCCGGAGGTCCAACCACACACCATGAAGAACAGAAGGAGCCGACTGTCCAGGGTCATGGCAGTATGCGCTCTCCCCGTTAGTCTCCCAGCAGCTCTCGTGCGAGCTCATGGACTCTCATATCAGTTTACAGTGATAAAGGCAGAAAGGGGGCCGGGGAGATGGCTCAGTAGAATAAG
>NW_004524581.1:17545100-17615009 GCF_000260255.1 Octodon degus | reverse complement strand
GAGAGAGAGAGAGAGAGAGAGAGAGAGACTCAGACATTGTACTGCCTGCTGAGTGCCTGGAATGGCAGGAACAGGATGTGCCCAGAATGCCAAGTGTCAAGCAGAGCGAGGTGGTGTGTAGTACAGATGACGGATCGGTGGGCAAGTGTGTGCCAGAGGGTTCTGGTCAGGCCGCAGAACGTGCCCATGGCACACTCAACCCCAAGCACATCGGCAGGCTGCTGGGGGGGAGGCTGAAGCGTGACACCTCCCTGAGGGAGCTTCTTCTAAGGACGCCACCCTGGCCTCCCTGAGCAGGCTGAAAGCCCCGAGTCCCTCCAGCTTTGGCTTCCTCCTGCTGCTTTGCTTGAAAGCATCTGGCTGGCAGTCCAGTTGTCTAAATGTTGCTTCTCCTGCACACCAGTGTCTCCAGCACGTGGAGAGGTTGCTGCTGCCCTGGAACGTGGACTTTGACCTCAGACAAGTGCAGGCACTGAGGGCCCCCGGCCAGGAAGCACCCCCCAACTTGGACCCTGTCATCTGGTCCTGTCCTTTTGGTGGAAAGAACAAAATCAAGGGCAATGAATTGGACAAAGGGACTACAGCATCCCTGAAGTGACCTTTGCTTTGTTGTGGTTTGTAGCCCAGATGTTCCTGGGACCTGGTGCGGGGAACATTGCAGAGCTGGGGAAGGCAGCAAGGTTCCAGCTTTGGTGGTGTTTGAGGCCAGATCACCTGACCCAGAATCACAGGGGCAGGAAGAGACCGAACGGAGGAGGCAAACTCCATCCCTCCGCCTCCCAGAGGCCTGGCCTCCAGCACCTGAGGGAAAGAAGCCCTGTGCCGGCAAACAAGGCTGCAAGCCAGAAGTCCAGTGTGGAGTGTTCCGCCTGGACACGGGCTGATGCAGGCTTGTCTCCTCCTCGTCTTTTTGCCCGTCTGCTCTGAGGAGGCAATGGCTTTGTTTCCAGGTAGCACACAGCTGTGTCTCTCTAGGGTGATGGAAAGAGAAAGGATTTGCTGGGATTCATAAAGCCTTTGACTTAGGGGGTTAGTTACAGTCCGAGCTGAGCACGATGGTTAAATTACTACAGTATGAGGCGATATTGACCATGACCCGCAGATCCCGTGGCCCGTTGCGCAGTGTTCGCTCAAAGGTTGCCCAGCCCGCGCACATGTGTGGGCGCACGTGCATGCACAGGCGCAATCAATCAATTAATAATCGCAACCTCGCTTGGGTTCTGCACCAACTACAAGCTGCTGCCTGCTTTCATTTCCTGCCATTCTTCCCTCCTGGCTCCCATCCACTCTGCGGCGGAGGGCCGTTTCTGCTGTGTATGCCCTAGAATCTAGCTCTGTCTTTGTTTGACCCTCCTTGCCTGTTACTCTTTTCTGCTTTCTTCTCCTCCCTTCTGATCGTCACCCATTCATTTCCCTGCTCTGAATTTCTCCCTCTTCTGAGCCTACCTGTTTGCCTTTCCCACGCCCCCTTTCTGGCACCTTCCCACCTCTCCTTTCTTTGCAGCGCCTGCTCCCCTTTCTGAGCTGCTTTCCCCCTCGCCTCTCTCTTTCCTTTTCCTCTCACTCACCAATTTCCCACCTTTCAAGGTCAACAAGCAACTCTGCCCAGATCTGCGCTCAAAAGAGCTCACTTGGCTTTAATTAGGATCCTTTCAGAAACCCTGACCCCAAGAAAGCCCAGCACGCGAGCGTCAATTTCCTCTGCTCTGTCTTATCACTTCCCTCCTCCATCGCCTTTAAGAGCAAGAATCCAATAAAAGAGATTTAAAGTGGACACGTGGAGGAGGAGGAGAAGTCTAAAGGCAACCTACCTCCTCATCTTCCTTTGCAGAGATGCGAAAACTGAGACGCTAGGGGGGAAATGACACATCGAGGTCACAGAGCCAGTTAGAGAGACAGTGGCCAAACCCCGGCTCCCGTCCTCAGCCATCCCTGGACCGGGCCACTGAGGAGCTCCAAGAGCATTTAGCCTCAAGTGTGGCCCAGTTTCTCCAGATGTGCCCCAAGGCATCTTGGGAAGAAGCTACAGAGTTAAACAAAAACAAACGGTGAACTTGGTAACTGTGCACACTCCTATTTTCTTAACAAACCAACTGGAGCTCGTTAAGAAGGCTTCTGAACGTAGACAGGGGGAACCTTGTCGTCACCCGTTAAATATGTCTAATTTTATACACTCTCTTGTAGCGCTCCATCCAGCTGGCCCTCTGCGGAGGAGTGCGTGATTGCATCTTGGCTCGTTTCTCGGTACATAGGTATTTTTCTCAGGGAGGCCTGGGGATGCTGCTTTATTGTCTAGCCTTGGAAGTCTTGCACACTTGGCATCTGCAGCTGACTTTAAATCTGTCCCAGAGACCCTCTGCCTGATACTGACATGGACACTTTGGCTTACCTGAGTCCTCAGTTTCCCTGAATGTAACGTGAGAGCAGACAGGAGTCTCCAAGGGTCTTTCCCATGCCAGGCATGGTTGCTCCTCAGGCTCTCCCTCCACACTCGCCAAGACCTTAATTGCATCAAAATGCTGAGCAAAGTCTGGTTTGTGTTAGCGCTTTTGCTTACAGAGCTGTCTTCCGAACCAAGAACTTTCCCAGTGCTTTTTAATAAGCCTATACCGTAAAGAAAACTGAAAATTAAAATATCGAACCTCTGGGTGCACTCCGCTCTCCATAATGAGATGTGCATGCAGGACATGCATCCAATTCAAGGACTTTATACAAAGTTATCATAACTGAACAGTCATAAGTTAATAGTCAAATGGAATTAATAACAGGAGTGTGGCCATTTAAGCAGCGAGATGGCCCCGTGTCATGGAATTTTTGCAGCTCAACCCTCTTGAGTTTCTGTAAGCGAATAGCAATTAGCTCCAGAGTTAATGGCAGCTGTGGTCATAATGAGATTGGAATTGATCATTTAGAAGCAGGATCCCATAAGCTGGTCTTATGAGTCATTTCAGCTGCAAAGCACAGCCTTGACCTGGTCTCCTCATATCTTTCACCATGACCCCATCCTCTTGGAGGCTTTGTGGATGCAGCGCGCATGCTCCTTTCCCAGGCCGCATGCCTCTCCACAGGGCATCTGCAAAGGAGCCTCGAGGTGGGCTGAACAACCTGAAGCCTGGGGATTCTGAACTGCAAAGAAGAGATTCCTCTGACCCTACAGCATCAGCCCTTTCCTTGGCAGCTACCTCCTCAGCAGGCCCCATTCTTCTTAGCTTAAGGTTCGATCCCTAGTGCTGTCACTCCTCTGATCAAAACAATGCAGGAACCTCTCTCAGCCTCAGTTTCCCCAATAGGAAAGTGAGCGTATTTCCTGTCTCACAGGGACACAGTACAGATGCAATATGAAAACCTATGTGGAGTCGTTACAGGCACATGCTCAATGAATGTCTGTCTTTCTGTATCAGTTAGCTATTGCTGTGTAACAAGTCACATCCAAATCAGTGGCTGAAAATAATGATGATTTCATGTAGCGGACGATTACACAGGTCACCTGGGTGGATCTTTCTTTCTTTTTTTTTCTTTTTTGTTTAGCCAGTGACCTGCAGTAAGTCATTGTCTCGACTGATGGCTAAACAGACCACAGAGACCTCACACACATGCTGGGGGTTGGCGGGCAGTCACCCCAAGTTGCAGGAGTAACTGGGCCATGTGAAATTCATCCTCTAGCTTAGGCTTATTCATAGGGTAGGCCCAAGGATCATCTTGAATAAAAAGCAATTTCAAAATACAAGTGTTTTGTAGGTTTCTTCTGTGTTATGGTTACTATCGAGCCATTGACCAAGGAAAGTCACATGGCCAAGTCTAGATGCACCCCAACTTTTGACCAAAAAAAAGGAACAAAAGACTCTGTGGTTATCTTTCCACTCTGCCACATCTAATTTCCCTTTGTTCCTTCTACTCATCTGTCTGGTAGATGCGAGGTGTTTAAAGCTGTGTGGTGCACACCTGCAAGGGCAGCACTCTGGGAAGCTGCAGCAGAAGAATTGTAAGTTTGAGCCCGACCTGGGAAACTTAGTGAGAACTTGCCTCAAAATTAAAAAGGATGTGTGGATGACCCTGTTTTGAACATCTAGTCTAGCAGGAGGGAGGGGGGAGGGAGGGGGAGGGAGGGGAGGGGAGAGCAGAGGAGAGGAAAGGAGAGGAGAGGAGGGAGAAGGGGGAGGGGAAAGAAAGGGAGGGAGGGAGAGGGAGACAGAGAGGGAGAGGGAGAGAGACTGATTTAGCAAGTGATTTTTGAACAACTGAGTAAATAAGGATGAGAGAAACTAGTCTTCCATGATTAGTAAAATGAAGTCTCCAAAATACAGCAGGGCGTGATATCCTTGCAGCAAGGGCCATGGGAACGTGCAGCAGTCCAGCACCCTTGCTTTCTCTTATGCAGATGAAAGAAACAGCGACGATGAGAGACAAGGACAAGCTTCCCCAAACGTAAAGTGCTCCAGCGCCGCCGCAGGACCGGCTTGCTGTGCATCTTTCCTGGGCCTCATTTCCTTCCTGTTCCTTAGCCCTCCCCCTCACTGATGGGGCGAGCTGGAAGGGGTGGCGCAGAAGGAGCTCCTGGCCTAATGCTTCTCCCAGAGAAGCAGCTGTGGGACGGAAAGGGGCCGCCTGTGAGGAAGCTGCCCCTGTTCCTCCATCCATCCCTCCCTCGACATTCCTGGAAATCCAGAGTCTGAGTCGATATGGAGATGAGCCTTGAGCCAGCTCTGAGGGTCTGAACAAAATGTGATTAAATTACTCAGGAATCAATTCCAGAGCTGTTTTCCTTTCTTATTTAAAGACCACAAACTATTTTCTCCTGAGATTAAAAAAAAAAAAAATCAATACATGAATAAAACTTGGGCCTTGCACCCTCCCAATCAGAGGCCCCCCCAAAAGCTTGGTGGCTGGGGGAAGTGTGAGGAAACTGAGGCAAGCACTAGCCAGACCTTCCCATTAGTCATCCATGCAGAGTGAGGAGGGCAGCTAGAGGGAGGGGCACAGGTGCAGCTGCGTAGGGCTTCCTCTCTTCCCATAGGACACAGGTTTGACCCGCAGAGATCTCAGGGGCCACCTGTCTTGGTGACACGCCTCTGCCTGCCGTGACTGGTGCTATCGGTCAGTGTAGCCTGTGTCACACCGCGGTAACAAATAGCTCTCAGTGCCGCACCGTTGCAAAGGCTTATTTCTTACTCCTGTCTCTGGTGACTTTCTGGGTCACGTGCGCTGTTCTGTGCCACGTCTGTTGCCACATGGGGCCAGGAGCACAGCATCTGCCTGTGGCCCTCCCTGCTGGTCTAACGGCCGAGGGACACCAGAGTTGAACTCAAGAGAGCTTGTGATGCTTCTCTTTAGAACCAGCACATGCTGCTTCTGCTCGCATTTCACTGGCTAAATCACGTCAAATGGTCCCGCTTCACGGGGTAGGGAGGGATAATCTTCCATGGAAAAGACCAGCGACTATTTTCAACAAAAATATAATCTAACACATCTGGCCCGTGGTGCTGGTGTTTAGACAAGGGTGTGAGTTTTCCAGGGCTGGGCTGGAGTGGAGGGGGAATGAGACCCAGGGGTACTTTGGGGATCTGGGGGGCCCCACTGGCTCTGGCTCTGTCTACTTTAGTCTCCAACAGAGGAAATTTTAACAGGCGCTTCCATGAACTCAAGTTTCCAGACATTTGGGCCTGAAGCAGCCTCAAGAATTGCTGGAGGAAAGCCAGGAGCCTGGACTGTCTGGCCCTGCTCTACAAAATAAACCCTCCCCTCCCCCCAAAGGTCATGCAGGGCAGGGAGCAGCAAGCTGGTTCGAAAAGGTGTGATGGGACTGAGTTCCCTGTAGGCCCCTAGGGCAGCCCAGAGTCACCTCGCAGTTCAGCCTTGAAGCCCCGGCAGTGTATCAGACAGCTTCAAGTTTCAAGGACGGACGATGGCCTGCTCTTCAGGTTGGCTTCCTGGCTTGGCAGAGTCCTCTGCCCTCGAGTAGTGATGTCTCTGCTTCGCATGTCACTGTTTACAGCCCTAAAATGGGGCTCATAGCTTCAGAGTGCCTGCTTTTGCCAAGAGATGGGTCATGCCATGCAAAACAGCCCAAAGGAGTTAGCCTTCTGCTCCCAAGAAGTCTGACAGGCCATGGTGGTGCCTCTCTAGTCCCTGGCCACCTCCTGTCTGAGGGGGACACAGAGGAAGAAGACTTGGCCTCCAACATCCATAAAGGAGAGGTGGACCTGGGGAGCAGATGGTTCCCAGGGTGGCAAATATCTTAGCTCCACAAAGAACAACTTCCAAACAAGGCCAGAGCCACAGAGAAAGGAGGGCCTGCCGAGAGAGATCGTGGTCCCCACTGTAAGTGCACATGAGGGACGCGACCCCTGCCTCCTGGTAGCTCTCTAAATGAGGGCGACCAACCATGAATGTTGGGGATGCTGCAGATCAAAGATGGTTAGCACTGCATGAGACCTCACTAAGAGGACCTTAGGGATGATAACAGGGAAACCCTGTGGCCTCGGAGTCATATGTGCCCTTGTCCATCCTCATTTGGGAACTTTGGAGGGGCCTTCCACCCACAGCCCACAGTCTCACACAGTGACTCAGATCTGGCCCTCTTGATGTCTCCTGCAGGGCTTCTACAAATGAGGCATGCACCTAGGCTGGTGGCCTTCCTCCCCAGGGGCCAAGGCACCTGTGTGAGCTCTGGCCAGTCATGTGAGATTCTCAGGAAGTATGCAGCCCCCGGTGCTGGAGAGCAGGGCTATACAGATGTCCAAGGCACTGGACTGTCCCTGGGGGAGGGCAGTGGCCATGCTGTGCTTTTACAGGGAAGGATGGTGCTATTGACAAATGGACTGGGTTGCCAGCCCTAAGCAGACTGGGCATGGGGTAGAGCCTGGGGCTGAGCATTCCCTGACCTAATGGCCACTTCCCTGGCCCGGGAGCGAGCGGTGTGGTGCTCTCTTCTCCTGCTCCTCCATCATCATCTTCTCACGTTGACAATGGTCATGGCTTTCTGGGGACTGTCAAGTCTCTTTCTCCCAAGGCCCCCCCTAATGCTCCCAAGGTGGCCAAGGTCCTTTACTGGACAATATATCTTCAGCTCTATAGGGAGTGACAGCTGTGAGACTTGTTCCCTCAAATCCTGGCCCTACATGTCCCTGCCACTGGGGCCTGGGAGGCTGGTGCCACATTGAGAAGTGTCTTCCCAAAAGATAGCCCTTCGTCCACAGTTGGAGATGAAGCCACCAGGAGCCTGCACTGAGTGTGACTGGCACACTCCACATCCCGGGCTGACTGGCAGCATGGTTGGTTAGTGTGTGGCTGGGGGTGAGTACGCAAAGCCACTCCTTTGCTGCTGCCAGTCTTGTGATTGTCCCTCATTGTAGGCTCCTGCATGGCCAGTCTAGGCCTGGATCTTCCCTGAGGGATGCCTGCTATGGGTGATATGCTGATGTCCCTCCAAGGACGCGCTGGTCTCAGTGCTGTGCCACTCTCCTGGATTCACCTGAGCATTTCCCCTGGCTGGGAACACTGCCCACGGCTTTCCCCTTGGCCCCTACAGGAAGCCTGGAGGAAGGAGAACGTCCTGTCCAGTTTACAAAGGAGGAAGCTGACATTCAGGCAAGGAATTGCGCAAGATCACTGAGAATCAGTAAGCAATGTTCCTCATTGCAGCGAGGGCCGAGATCCAACCAGTTCCTCGGAAGAGCTGCGGGGATGCTAGAAGCTCGGGGCTGCCCCTGACACAAACCCGCCCATGGGCTGGGTCCTGAGATCCATTTGCAGGCAGCAAGCCAGCAATCTCAGTGCCACCGAGGTCTGTGAACATCCACACTTCATGCCCACTGCCAACATGGCTCGGCCCAGTCCACTGGGTGGGTGGGGGTCTGCATGACATCACCTTTTTAAGCACAAGAGTTTGAGGGATGAAAGGCCTAAGCAGAGCAGCTTATGAACCTGTGTGCATGAGGGCAGATGGAGAAGAGCTGGCAGCTGAATTGCTACACAGACTTGAGCCTGCCTCAGTTTTCGCACCTGTGCATTGGCCTGCAGGGCTCTGGGCTAGCATTTAGCTAAGCTTGAGGTACCCTGCCTCTTCCTCATGAGCCTACCATAAGAGGGAGGGACCTCAACAGCTGGTGAGCAGGGTCACTGGGATGAACTAAACGTCCCCAACCCTGCTCAGGCGGCCTCAGTGGCCACACTGGCCCTGAGCCTCCCTCCGTCTGTGTATCATCGGCTACTCACAGGCACTGCATGAAGCTCTCCATGGACCCGACTGCATTTAATCCTCAATCTCCCCTTCGGAAGGCTTTCACCTTCATTTGACATTGAGAAATCTGAGGCTCAGCAAGGTTGAGTGATCCACCTTGGGTCACACAGCCTAGAAGCAGCAGAGCCAGGGCTCAAAGGCAGACACCGGGCTGCAAAGCTGCCAGGCTGTGCAGACTCCTCCTCAGTGCCTCAGCATCCCAGCTAATTGTTGACAGTGTTCCTCCCAAAGGATATGTGTGACTGTGACTGTTCTCTCTCTCTCTCTCTCTCTCTCTCTCTCTCTCTCTCTCTCTCTCTCTCTCTCTCTCTCTCTCTCTCTCTCTCTCCTTTCTTGTGAGCCTGCCATGAATCAGGAGAGACACAGGAACAAAATAAACAGAGATGGATTGGAGCAGAGGGCTTCAAGTGGAATCATTTTGCAAAGCTGCCTTTCTCCTTCGCCTTTTTCTGCAAGCTGCCCCTCTTAGGAGCTTCAAAGAGAAACCTGCACCGTTGCAGGATCTTTTGACTGAGCCAAAAAGCCATTTATCTAGAATATTAATATGCCAGCAGCTGCCTGTGCTGGTGCCTGCGCTGATCACACACTCCGGTGCCGAGCCCTCCTGGGAAAGCTCCCGAGGCTCTGGGAAGCTAATGGGCCCCCTGGGGCACCTTCTACTTACCTTTTGTTTGGCTTTCCCAGGGCTTCCTGCAGATTGCTAGCCAAGCAAGTCCTAGACAGGGAACTCTGGGGTAGTACAGGGCCACTACTGTGAAGCCACACTCACCCCAACATGGGGGACTGAGCCTCCTTGTGTGGGGCAGGCTGCTTGGGAATGAAAAAGAAGGCACTCAGGAGGCAGCAGGCACATTGCGGGTGCACCAGGGAGGGCTATGACCCGCTGACCTTGCCCTAAGTGGCGAATACTGTACGTTGAAAGGGCATTTAATGTACCTGACGTGCTGAGTGGTCTTGCCGAGCATAACCTGTGGAAAAGAGCACTTGTATTAGCCTGCAGCCGGGCATCGCCAGACAGTATCCAACCTGGTATCCTAGTCTGGGAATAGATCAAAATTCCCCAGGGGAAGTACAGTTGCTACCGAAGGTGTATTGCTTTTGTTCCACCATGCATACAGCTGGAAAAGCCTTAAGTCAAACTATCAAAAGATGGGTGTGGTCTAGGCCTCTAATAGTGAGGGAATTCAGGCTGGAGACCCCCCCCCCCACTCAGCTCTGAGGTCAAGAGTAGGAGATGGGGCTTCAGTTGGAGCTCAGCCATCCTGAGCAAAAACTGTACAAGTGAAAACTGGGCTGGTCAGGCTTGAAACTCTCACTATCGGGGTCCTTCAGGTAGAAAATAGTAGTGCAGAGGAGCCCTAGGCATAAAGTCTGAGGCCCTGAGTTCAAACTCTAGCGCTGGCACACAGCTTTCAGCAGGCACGATGCCATAAGTCGTGACACAAACAGAAACGAGATGGTCCCTGCAAGGGTCTGCAGTGTCTCCTTGCTGAAGTCAGAGCTGGAATTTCATTCACTCCCTGAAGCTGGTGCCGAAGCGTCAGCCAGAGGTGGCGCTCCGAGCTCTAGGCTCCTCACTTCGCAGCTCTAGTGGTCTTATTAATTGCTGTCAACCATGATGGAAAGGCCCTTGGCAGAATGTCACAGGGCAAGATGTCTCCTGGCATGGCAGTGTCTCACGCCACCTACCATCAGAGATCCGACGCCAAGACTTGAGGCTGCCAACCTGCAGTCATACCGCTACCAACTTTTAGCTTGGTTCTTGTCACATCATAGGTCTCACTAATGCCCTATTTTCTTTCTTTCATTCATTCTTTTTCCTTCCTTCCTTCCTTCCTTCCTTCCTTCCTTCCTTCCTTCCTTTCTTCCTTCCTTCCTTCTTTAGTTGCTTGACCTAAGGACCATACGATGAGATAGGACTGTCCCATAGGAGATGTTCAGGCATGCCATCCAAGGTCACAGAGGTATTCAGCTGCAGAGTGGGCACTTCACCCAGACAATATGACTTGGGTTTGTTTCTCGACCCCCCGCCCCAGCTGCTGATTTCCTAGGGCTGGGTGGTGCCTGAGAGCCCAACTCCAGCTCATTCTCAAGTGGAAACAGTCTGAGGACTGCATGTGGAAAAGCTATTGCATTAGGCCTTGCTGCCTCCAAGTTAGAGGAAAAACAGACTCAGTGTGAACCCCCAGCTCTCTCAGGGCTCCAAGATCCCTGTCTTTCCCAGTGGATGAAAATACTCCCACAGGTTGCTAATAGCAATTATATGCTGAAAAGATGGTGGGGGGGGAGACTCATAGGCAAGTACGTGTGAAAAAACTGGGGTCAATCAATGGAAATGTTTCCTTACTGGTTTTCTGCTTTGTGTTTGTTTATGTCAAATACAAATGTGCTCTGTGATGTAACTCAGCAAGCATGTGAAACATACCTGACCTCACATAGCAGTGCAGGGAGCAGTGTGGAGCACCCTGGAGAAACACTGCTCGGGCTTCTTCCCATTCCCCTTGTCCCAGTTACTCTTCTCTTGTTGCTGGGACAAACACCTGACACCCAAATTGAAGGAAGGAAAGGTTTATTTAGCTCATAGCTGCTGGAGGTTTCTGTCCATTCTCGGCTGGGCCCAGTGCAGAGCGGCTCATGGTAGAGAGCAACCTTTCCTGGCAGTGGTCAACAGCAAGAGAGCAAATGCGAGGAGTAACAGCAACAATGGCAACAGAGAGGAAGTCTGCCTCTCTGTCTCTCTTAAATTGTGTTCAGGCTCTCTGGCCCAGGCTGGGGGAAGTACTCTCACCCATACTCCCAGCAGTACTAAAACCCATAATCCCAGTGGATCATGAGTTAATCTCAAACTCTAGAAGTTCCCACCCCATGACTGCATGAGGCTTTGAGGGCACAAACCCCAGTGTGGGGTGGCCTGAGAGGCTGTGCACGGAAGGCCCAGAGCCCAGACTGCTTCTGTAAGAGTCACCAAGACAATCTTCCTCAGAGAATCCTAGAAGTGACTTAGAGCTCAGAGAGAGTGCACAGGCAAAAGATCCCCACCCCAGCCCTTTCCAGTCCAGTTCAGAGATCATGCCATCCACTTTCCACAAGCTCCCAAACAAGCAGACGTAGGATTGCTGCAACTCCAGACTAGAGAACAGAGGTGCATGATGTCGGCCCTTCTGCCACGGCCAGGATTTGCTCCACCAAGCTTCATGTGTTGGGAGCTTGGTCGTCAGTGCAGAGGTGTTGGGAGATGACTTGAGGATCTAAGAGGTGAATTCTAGTGAGAAGTAATTAGGTCACTGGAGGTCCCTGCCCTCAGAAGGGGTTGAAGTAGTTTTCTTGGGACCCTGGATTAGTACAACCTTTGCAACGGAGATCCTGGCCCCTCTTCTCATTCCACCTTCCTGTCTAGCCAGGTGATCCTTTCCATTTAGTGTTCTTTCTCATCCTTGTGTCACGAGACTTTGACCAGCACCAAGCAGAAATCAGTGCCTCTCCTGGAACCTCGAAAACTGTGAGTCAAACAAACCTCTTTTATTTATGAAGTTCCAAGCCTCAAGTATTTCATTACAGTCACAGGAAAATGAACTAATGGATGCCCCATCTCCACTTCTAACGACTGCAAGTAGACAGGCCTTTCAACTCTGGGAAGGCTCACCAGAATCCTTCCCTATGGGGCAGGAAGAATAACGTTTTGCTTAAGAAATGGAACAAGAATGAATCCTATTTCAGAAGTCTGATAAGACTTGTTCTGTTCCAGTCCTTGGATAGGCACCGGAAGAACAAAGGCGATGGAAGGACCCCCGGGCACGTGCGGTGTGGTGGCGTGGATGGAGGACGCCGCCACCATGGGGTCTGTGTCAGGGTAGGCTGCACCAGGACAATGAGCCGAGCATTTGGAGGGTGGGGAGTGGCTTCTTGCTAGGGATCAAGGACTCATGTCAATAGACAGATGGTGCTCTGAAGAGGAAATGGCTCCCCGCCCGCCTAATCCAATCACGCTCCTCCTCCAGAGCTCCCGAGCACAGGGGTCACTGAGCAGCAAGGTCTGTGAATTGTGAGCAAGTCCCCCAGGGCTGGCAGACAGTGCAGAATTTCATTTCCTCTTTAATCCAAGCTAGAGTTTGAGTCTGAGTTGCTGAGAAGACCAAGAGAAAGAAAAAAAATCAAGCTTAACCCCGGGCAGTGCCAGGAGAAGGACCTCATGGGCGAAGCTGAGGGGTCCGGAGACAGCCTGTGGAGGAGCTGCAGGGGGAGCCAAGGAGGTGGCCTTGGTCCTGAGGAGAAAACAGGAGGCAAAGAGCCATCTACTGGGCACCTCAGCGGGGACTCTGACGCTTCACCAGATGCCACCAGCTTCGGGTTAGGCTGGGACTGAAGAATGCGTTTGCAATGTGACCCATGCCATGGCTGAAGGGGGCAGGCCTCACCCCTCACTGGCTGGCGCAGGGCACCTCCATCCTCATCATGTGGACGTGTCCCTAGACTGCTTAAGTCCTCACCAGACGGCAGCTGCCTCCTCTGCTGCTGAAGCCCCCAAAGAGAAAGCCAACCGGGACTGCAGTCTGTATTTATAGTACAGAAATCACCTGTAGTTTCCATTCTAGCCTTTAGAATCAAGTTGATCAAGTCCAGCCCACACGTGGAGGTGAGGGGTGGGAGAAACAAGCTCTGCCTCATCAAGGAGTATGAAGAACTGCGGGACTAATTTGATAAAAATAAAGGTAGAAGAAAAGATAACGGTAGGATACTGATTTTTACAATCTAATCAGAGCAGAGTTGGGGGAGGGAAAGAGAGAGAGAGAGAGAAAGAGATCGAGAGATCTATATATGATTAAATTTAAGTAGATAATTATAGTTTCTTGGAATGTGTAATGAAAGTGTTCAACAGTGATCTTGACTCAGACATGACAGTATTGGAGGAGAACCCAGTAACAGTCTGAAACTAATTATAATAAAACTATTTCAGGAAAAAAGAGAACTTGGAGGGGCAAGGGGAGAGAAGATACCATACAAGAATTTTGAAATCCATACAATATTGGAATGGGGAGGAAGCAGTAACAGAAACAGTTGGTATTTTGTTTTCCTATAATAGAGAAGCATATTTTTAATTACCATGTGAGAAAACAGAAGGAAACTATTGTGGAATAGAAAAATAAGAGTGGAATAGAAGGAAAAGAGAAGAGGCGCAATAAAATATGTAAATAGTAAACACAAAGTCAACTGTGAGAAATAAAATCACATAAAACTATTGTTACATTAAAAAGAAAAGGGAATAATTTTTTCTATTAAAAGATAGGGGGCTCTCCAGTTGGTTTAAAAATTAATGGAAGGAGAGGAAAATGGTATAATAGGAAGACACTAAATAAAGGGGAAACTAAAGCAAAGTAGGACACAAGGGTGGAGATTTTCGGTGACACGTTTGAGGGTCCACAGCTCTGTGCCCTCCCGTGGTTCCACCACGCCTTGACCACTTCTTTGTCCTGCTCCCACCGTAAGTGCTGAAAGTGAACAGGTAGCCACGAAAAGATGCCAACTGAAGGCTCACTCTTCTTATAAAAAGACTTCCCTGAAGTCAGCTTGACAGAACTGTCACAGGAAAATGCTTATTTTATTTACTTCCATCTCGGTTTCAGAAAGTCTGTGAAAATGTTCTTTGAATTTCCTTGCTGGGATTGAGTGTTTGATTTGTTTCTTCAAACAGGAGGTAGTCCCCGCTGGAAGCCTCCTGCAGACCAAAGAGTTGTCATAAAATTCATCTCACACTACCCCCTGTTCTCCATCCCAGAAATGGGAACAGGAGTGGCTGTTTGTAGGAACGGTGACAGACTGGGACTAGGGTATCCTGATGGGCTACTGGTTAGGTTTTCAGCGTCTTAAGCCTGAGGTACACAGTCCTGTGGTTGAGGATTGCTTCATATCCAGTTTTTTCTAACCTATCAGTAAGATAGAATATCGATGTTCTGGAATATGGTCACTAATTCATAAACATTTGTTTTGGACCCTCCTGAGTGCTGGGCACTGCAGCAGGCTCTATGGTCACAGAGATCAACAAATCAGAGAAAACCACTGTCTCCATGAAGTATGTGTTCTAACGCGGGCAACAGACAACACATGGTGGTTAAGTGCTGCAAAGGGAAATAAAGCGGGGCCAGAGTCCAGGGTGTGTGTAGTGTTGTAATCCATCCAACTGGGTGCTCCTTGAGTGTAGAGTCAATGGTTTGAATGCCCATGAACCATGGGCACATGACTGTGTCCACATGGCGTCCACCTAGATGCCAATGGTATGAAATCATACAAAAAGGCATGTGGAGGCGAAGAATAATGATAGCTGGAGATGTGTGCTTGTTCCTAATGCCGCACATAAGGTGAGAGGGTAGCAGTGAGATTTTGGGACTGGTGACTAGTGAGATTGAATGTGAGTTTTCAAGAAATTTTATTCATTCCTGCCATACAGATCAAGTGAGAATTAGTTGGAGAGGAGGAAAGGTGGAGGAGCACCCATCCTCTTAAGCAGTGGAGCCCAACAGAGCCTTCTGTTGATAGAAATACTCTGTCTTGACACTGACCAATACATAGCCAGCTGTAGTCTCTACATGCTTGAAATATGGATAAAGTGATTCTATCAGTCAGCTTTCCATCACTATAATGAAATACCTGACACAAGTTGCTTACAAAGAAAAGAGGTTTCTCTATCTTGCAATATTGAAGGTTCAAAGTCCAAGCAATAGAATGTCGGCTGGGTGACAGGGTTGCTTGTTGGTTGTGTTATCCCGTTGATGGATAGCAATGGCAGGCATGAGCAAGATTCCATCATGAGCTAGGAATGAAGGGGATGGGAGGGGCTAGGCTTGCTATTTTTAGACCAGCCCTCTCAGACAGCTCAAGGAGTCCCAGAAGAACTGCCTCCAAGCGCTCCCCCCAGGCACTGCTTCATAAAGAACCCAATAGCATCACCTGAGAAACGAGGCACTAATATGGGCCTTTGGGAGGGGGACATTTAGACCATACCCAAATCCAAACATGGACTTGGGAGCTAAAACTTTCATAAAGCATTCTTTTAGTAAATGCAAATAGCCATGCATGGCTAGTAGCTGCCTACGGGCCAGGTGGCTCTAGAGTCATGCAAGCTGGAGCCCACGAGGGCCTGACGCTGGGTGCTGACGGCACAAGCACAGTAGGAACCAGGAAGGGTGAATGCTTGCTTAGATGGGAGATCAGGGCCAGTCTCGGCACTTCGCAGGGCCTCAGTTTCTTCCTTTGACAATCAAAGATGATGGTGTTCACCTCCTGCCTATGTCAAGTTACCTCACGAATTACAGAGGAGAGTCATTAGCTAGCAGGTGCTCTGTGATCAGCAGCTGAATCCAAGTTGCATTAGAAGTTTAATTGTACAGTCTTCTTACTGGATAACTCAAAGGTCTATCTATCTATCTATCTCCCTACTGATGCATAGATATGTTTTCATATGCCTTAAAAATGTTGATAGGCATTGATACAGTAAGTCTCCTTTCAATATATCTTTTTTTAAATGTATTTAGTACAGGGTCTACAGGGTCTCACTATACAGATTGGACTCATAGTGGTCCTCCTGTTTTCAGCCTCCCTAGCCCTGGGATTACAGGCACGCACCACTATGCCCAGTCTCCATTGCTGTCTCAGCATGCCCCAAGGGCAGGGCCAGCACAGCAGGCCAGGGATCGAACCTCGGCCACTGCGCTCTGCCTAAGCAGGCACTTTAGTTCATGGAGCTACCTGGCTGGCCCTCTTTCAACATATCTTGAACAGATCATCAGAAATGGAGACAAACAGACATTTATTAAAGTGTTATTCATGGGGACAAAGTTAAGTGCAACCGAAATATTCAGCCAGCTATATATTACCTCAATAAAGAATACCTTGTCCCGATATTAGGATATATATGCAGTAATAAAAGTGGCAACGGCAAATAATATTTAATAAAATGCTCATGGCATATTACTGTTAATTATATAGCTCTGCGCATTGACAAAGGGCCGGAAGGAAAGCCAGCAAATTGCCAGCAGAAGATATCATTAGGTGATATGATTACAATTCATGTTTTATTTTTTCCTGCATCTTTTCATATTTTCCAAGCTCCCCATGATGAGCTTGCATTCTTTTCTTTTGTATTGAGGGAGTGGGGGTGGGAAAGGTTATTTTTAAATGAGAGAAAGCAACATTTTATTTTACGAATATATTTTTTTTTAAATAAATAGCACCACCCAGAGCCCCCAAAGCTTGACATCAGTTTCCTAGAGCTGGAGTCCACGGACTTGAGACCAGGAAGCTTCTGTAGGCTCTGGAGGTCCAGAGTATTTGACATCAATGGCCTGGCCTGGGATGCCTTCCCTGCCTTCTCCCCAGCTGGACCAGCTGCGGGCTGTCAGGCAGTCATGTCTACACGTTCCTGGCCCTAAGCGTTGGGGCAGAGGCAGGGGCAGATCTCTTTGCTTCCTTCTCACTGGTCTCTATTGTCAGCATTATGCCCACCATGCCCCTCTCTAACTTCTGGGCCCTAGCCCCTCAATGCCTTGGTCTCTTCTGGTCTCAGTTTCCCCTTATGCTCCCAGCATCCCTCTAGCTCTGCTTGTCTTTGCACCTGCTTTAACCCCATCCACGGGCAGACCCTGCCTCCCAGTCTTCCACCCCCTCCTGCCACTGAGGGCTGCTGTGCTTGGCAGGGTGCTGAAGGTGACGGGCTTCAGCCTGTTGGAGGCCCAGAGCTTCAACGTTATTGGGGACTGCTTCTGTCAGGAGAACATTCTCACATGTCACAGATCAGAAGAGGATGTCTTCACTTCCTCTGCCTGAACCCAACAAATGCCATATAGCTCCTGTGCCGCTCCCCACCCCAACCGCCAAGTGCAAACAGCAGGCAGGAGGTTTCCTGAAAGCTGTCCTGGGAATGTGTAAAATCTTGTGGGGACAGCGAAGGAGCCACACTGTGCATCTGATAAACTGAGAGGTTGATCTTGTGTTCCCCTGCAGGGATGTCCGCACTGAGGGTCCTGTGCTAAAAGCATCCCTTGAGCCAAGCACAGCCAACCTGATCAGGAAGCTAAGACCCTGCTAAAGACCCCCTCGAACATGATAACATGATGCCCTGGGGAAGCAGGCTAACAGGCACAGCAGGGACCTCACATCATGGCCCAGCTGCCTCCTCTTCTACCACTCAAGGCTAGCCATTCAGGAACCCCAAGGACCGTGACCCCAGCTGCCAAGCTCCACCTCAGCAGCCAGGCAGAGGTCCAGGGGTGGAGTGAAGCTTGGGCTGCTCTACTTGATGACCAGGGGAAGGGGGGTGTTGCTGAGTGGTATGTAGAAGTGGGGCTGGTGGGCAGGGAGGGCAGCACAGTGACCTGGCTTGGTAGAACAACACTTGGGGACAAGCAGCACCATTGGGCAGCAGCCTATAGTGAAAAGTCCAGAACAAGGTTACTGGGTTCGTTGAAGGCCAACTCCCCTTGGCTACAGAGCTGTATTGTAGCACCATACCCCTTTGTGTTTTTCACTTTTGTTTGCCCCTTGCCAGCCTTCCTGTCTTCCTAAACAGCTCTGGTTCTGGGCACAGATTCCCCTGACACATCCCTGTAGGGTGAAAGGACTGAACCTGAAGGGTCTGCACTCCCCTCCTTCCAGAATGATACCCACAGACCCTGCATTGGGAACACTGGGCTTGAGTGTGTGTGTGTGTGTGTGGTGAGGGTGGAGATTTTGCTGCAAAATCCTGGGCCAGAAAAGAAAACTCCACTTTGCCAGAGCTTCAAAGCACCACGGCTCCACCAGCCCTTGAGATGCAGCCTCCTCCCTCAGTGCTTCACCACAGTGTACAGTTGGGGACAAAGGTCCAGCTATCTAGAAAGAGCTGTCACTGTTCCAGTCTCTTTTACCTAACTGTGAAATGAAAGCAGCCTGGGCTGTAGGATCAAAGTGGGGCTGAAGGGGTAGGATCTGCCCCAGGCAGAGGGCCTCCTCCGTGTGTGTCTGTGGATGTGAATTGCAAAATGATGGGGTGGGAGGCTTCTAGGTCCAACAGGCTAAGTGACACTTTGGGCTCCAGGCTGGGGCAGAGGGGCACCCTACCGTGGCCATCCTTTGGGAGGCCTTAGGGCTCAATGAAATTAGTAAAATCAGCTTTTACGTTATTAGACAGACACTGTAGGCACTCCCTGCTCTGATAACTGAGTGAAATAGGAAATGC
Source organism: Octodon degus (assembly GCF_000260255.1). Classification (NCBI taxonomy): domain Eukaryota; kingdom Metazoa; phylum Chordata; class Mammalia; order Rodentia; family Octodontidae; genus Octodon; species Octodon degus. Next base: position 17,596,563 of record NW_004524581.1, on the reverse strand, counting down.
AAAGAAGTCATCGTTGGGTGAAGTGAATACAACAGTCACTGCTGTGATGAATCCCTACACAGTGCTGTCACAGCAAATCATCTGGGACATGGAGCTTGGGACTGGAAGAGGACATACAGTGGCCCAACCAAGACTGAGAGAGCGAGAGAGGCAGGGAGGCAGACCCCAACGCAGACAGCTCTCCGTCCATACTTGAGCCATCCACAGGCCAGCACACACTGGCATGGGAAGTAAAACTGCATCGCCTGTGCATCACACCCCCAGCCCATGACAGCAGCGGGATGAGAGACCCACATCCGGTCTCCTTGTCCCGATTCCCTTTAAAGGCAACACATTAGCGAAACTCATGAGTTTCCCCCCACATTTGCCTTGAGAGTGTCAGGGATGCCAGAGCATCAGGGTTGCATCCCTGGTGATGAAGGATAACACTGGATGAGATAGAGTGGAAGCAAATCTATGTACAGGACATAAAGACAAGAAAGCAAGAGAGATGAAGGCGAGGAAGTAGAGCACCCGCTATGTAGTGGTTGATACATTGTCAACTTTGCCAAATGACTCCATGGCGCAGTTCCAGCTGGTGGGGTCCCGCCCTGGGGCACAATTGGTTGAGCCCCCAGAGTGACCATATAAAAGGGCTGAGGAAGTAGTTGACGTCCTACTTCCTTGGAGGAGCTTCAGTCTTCGCATTCGGCTTGGACTCCATCGCCTGGCCTGCAGCACAGATTCTTCAGCCTCCAGCTTGGATCCTTCGCCTCCCGTCGCAGACTCATCAGCATCTGTCGCAAACTTTTCAGTCTTCCATCGCAAACCCTTTAGCTGACAAACAGAGACTTGCAGGGAGCACAGCGGTGAGCTTCAGACCTTGGGACTGAATCCTTCAGTCTGGGGTGTGCAGACACCCTCTGCACGCTCCCTCATCTGACTCTGCGGCTGACTGTTGTAAGCCAACCTTGTAATTCCTCATACATTGTATATCTTGTGTTAGTATCTGTTCCTTATATTATATCTGTTCCTCTAAGTAAAACCTTGACCAATACATTCTAGATGGGAGGGGGGATGAATAAAATACCCATGAAGGCATTTGTCTAGGAGATTTTACCAGGTCCAGAAGGGAGCCCAGACACTATGTAACAATATAATCTCTACACTAGAGAAGACTAAATACTCTTCAAGGTCCAGTCTGGGTAGTGTTCACAGAGCCCATGTGGGGCCCATGTGTTGTCGAGCCCCACATGTTCATCCTCTGGGACGGTCCCAGAGAGTGAAAGCCTCCTGGCAAATGGTTTTATAAAATCTCAGGAGGGTGGTGAATCAGAAGACTTCATGTTGAGGTTCTTGACTTCATTTGGGAGCTAGGTGGCTGCCTATGCCACCTAATAGAATCCTAACTTCTGTTACATAAGGACAAATGTCTAGGAGGAGATGACAATCTCATGCCCCGGGGAATTGAAACATACCGGCAATGAATAGCCAGCCCTTCAAGCCTTTTCTAGCCACCTGAAGTCTCAGAATGCATCCAGGGTTCCTGGAAGCAGATACTAACGGGGAGAGCTGGCATGACTCATTTAAAAACTGATTGACCTTCTTCAGACTGCAAGCTCTACACCTCTCCAACCTCTGATTGGAAGAATGGAAAATAATACTTCACTGAGCTGTTATGGAGGCTAGGAATTGTTATGTAAGCTACGTAAAACAGCCCAGAGCAAGAAAAGCCTCGCTACCAAGGGTGCACCCTAAACTCTCAGAACGGGCCAGTCAGGGAGCAGTTTTAAAGCCCAGCCCCTAGGTTGCAGCTGCCAGAGAAGCCAGCTTAGTGGCAAAAGGATGGGGCCAAGCATCCGGACTTTTAACAAGCATCTGCATCTAGATGTGGTGAAAAAAATTACAACAAGCCCACTTTTGTGGCTATTAACTGGTTTATATTGCAATTCGAGAATTGGGCAGCCGCCTAGGGCCAAATCGTGCAGTGCTATCACGCGAGTAGCTCACATTTACAGCCAGAAGGAAGTGACATGCACGAAACAAACACGAGGCCCATAGGATGGTTGCAACTGATTTCTCTTGTTTGAATAAGGGTGGAGCTGCTGGTCTCCTGCGGTGGATGGAAGCCCAGCTGCCGTGAGCAGAGCAGCGGGGGAGACTAGGCTATTTGTTACAAAGGTAAATTCTTCAGCTGGGTTTTTAGTTTGCTTACAGACTGAGTTTGCAAGCATTGCGTAAGGACTCAATTTTCAGGAGTACTCTCAGGCCAAACTTAGCTTGATTTCACAGTGTCTAGACACCCCATGTCTAACATGAATCTAATGCAGGCAGCTCTCTGAACACGTTTCAAACATTGGGGTCCACACCTACCTGTGTCTCACTGCCCTTGCAAGATGGAAGGCCAAGAGGGCAGGGGTCAGAAAGATAGTTACATGAGTCCCACAGAGCTGGACCCGGGACCTGGCAGAATGAAAATGCTACATTATATGGTCATCCATCTACTGAAAGAGAAAATTTGGTCCCAAAGACTGTAACTAATTTCTGAGGAACAGAACTCTTAGAAAGGGAAGTCTCAGATTTCAGGACCACTAAATATATACAACTCAGTGCCATTCCAGCTTCTTTTGCGAACGGGCTCTTGATGGCATCATTTTAGTCCCAGTACAGACTTTTTCAGATAGGGATGGTGAACTTTTTAGAGCTTTTAATAGTAACAAACAGCTGGCTGTGGCCCACATGCCTTAGGTTTGCCACCACTGTTCTAAGAGATCACACAATTCATCTCACGGGTTCAATGTTAGGGGACAGCAAAATTGTTGTTTCTCCTGCTAAATATATGTGCTTCCTTCCATCCTACTGTGGCAGATCATTTTTCCCAAGAAGGTCATAACCATATTCAGCATTCAGTGCGTTCTTCTAAAACACAACCTTATCCTCCATCCAAGTCAGGAGATGCGGTGCTTGAACCTGGGCAAGTCCTCTCTCTGGTATGATGCTGAGAAGCTGGCGGGCATAACGCTGCCCTAGCTCTGGGCAGGCCCCTTCACTGACTTTGTGGCTCCCACTTCTTTTCTCAGATAAATCAGCAGTCCCGTGAAACGTGCAAATACCCAAGGACCATCCCATCTGAGAAGCCCCACCCCACAGGCCTTGGAGGAGGAAAATCCAGAATCTAAAGATTAATGAAATACCAGATGTGTGCTTGAAGACTCCATCCCCTGAGCCAGTCATCTACTTCCAGTCACTCCAAGGTGATATCTGCTACACCAGATGTGAGCTACCTAGCAGGTCTTTCCCCAACTTCTTAACCCATAAAATCATCAGCAACGTAGGATGACTATCCTAACCCACCATGCCCGGGGCCAGTTTATTTTCCAACAAGAGATGCCCAAAACATACTACGGTAATAATTAATCATTCTCTTTTCCTTTTCTTTCCTTGGCTGCCAGGAAACTCGGAGGTCATTTTCCAATTCGACCGTAGCAACTCTCCCTGACTTACTCCTTATTTTATGCATGTACTACTTGACGCTTTTCACCCTGCTAGTTACTTTAGATTTGTGTCCTTTCTTATTTCAGATTCTCTTTTTGAAAGAAAGGAGAAAATTGAAAAATGAAAGGATGCTGGAAATTTTTTTTGCTTCATTCATCCTCGTTATATATTTAAAATCTCCCATTTGTCAAAGTTCTACTTAACTTCTAAAGGCTGGATATAGAGGTATAACCCTGCATTGTCACCCATCGGATCACTGTTCCACCACCACTGGTCCATGTGTCTTGTCTGAATCCTTCTTCACTTTGGCTTGCTTCATAGTATCTCTCATTACGCAACTTCCATAAGCACAAGGGGGTTCTCAAAGGGCCTGAATGATCCAAAGATGCAGATTTCTGCTGGAGGAAGCTCAAGTTAGATAACTGGGGAGATACTTTTGGTCAAGGGCAGGATCCTGTATCTGAGAACAGAACTACCTGCACATAAATTTCTGCATGCCCTTGGAAAAGTCCCCAAAGCAGACAAGATTATAGCTCTAAAGTCCTGAGCAGGCATCTAGAGGCCTGCCATCCCTGTACTGGATCCTTGCAGCTGTATGTAGTTTGGAAATCAGACCATTCTAGACTTCAGAAAGGAACAATGGCCCCTACAGCTCATGGAACCTAACTCTCCCATTGGGAGCTAAAGTATCACCCTGTAATCAAACACATAAATATTTCCACTGGAAAAAAAGTACAAGTGGTTGCAATAACAACTTGAAATTATTTGACACCAATTCAGGCCAGATTTTATTGCCAAGTGAGTTACGAAAAATGCCATACTAAATATCTTGCTTGTATTTACTTTACTATTTTATAATAGTCCCCAAGAGATTAATACTATTGTTATTTTTAATACAGAGAGGAGAAAATGGAGACTCAGAGATATTAAGTCACTTGGCCAAACAGCTCTGAAAGGACCAAGCTGCTTCCATCAGGAAGTGTTTGACTTGGGTACCCGGATGCATGCCGTCCATCTTTCCCTGACTGCTCTGCTTTGTGCACTGTGCATGGGTATAGAAACTTCCCACGCAGCTGGTGTGGAACTGTGAGTTTAGCTAGCGGGTTGCAAGAGAAGAAAAAAATGGAATAAGGGTGTGAAAGATGGAAAGAGGGAAAAAGTCGCCTTTTTCAAAATAAATGAAATGTAAACCACCCTCTCCAGACCCAGACCCCAAGGGAGAAGCTGAACAACCATAACCAAACTTGGAGAAGAGAGTCTTCCAGAAATGCTCCAATTCTCCCCAACCCCTCCAAATTTTTCCGTATGAACCTTAGAGTCACCACATGTAAAGAAATTGATCTCTTTAAAAGGGCGTTGCTTTTTGAAAAATTGAAGCTCCCAAGCATTTTTAACAACTAGTGATACTTCTAAAGAGCAGTGGGCTATAGGCCCACCCGGAGGTGGCTGGCTTCCAGCCTCAGCTTGTCATTTACTGGCTGTGGGAATGGAGGACCTTCTCTCCTCTCTTCAGAACCAGCCTGGAGAAACCTCACTTCTTTTTTACATCCTGGACATGAGGCCAGACCTGGAGGGACCTCACAAACCCTCTGGTGAACTTCAGGAGAGGGGACTATGTACTCTGGACAGAGGCTAGGAGCCCTACTTTCCCTGTAGTCCTTCCAAGGAATCATCCAAACAAGGCCCCCACTGCTCCTCCTATCCACTTCCATGGTCACCTCTCCGGACGTCAGACTTGTGGAAGGCTGCCCAGGTTTGTGGACACCTCTGTGCTTTGGCTGTCCAGCCAGCCCTCCAAATGAATTCACTGTTCAGGCTACAGGCCCAAAGCAGAAAGGCTGCCATCCACCCATCCATCCATCCACTTGTCCATCCATCCACTTGTCCATCCATCCATTCATCCATCCATCCATCCATCCATCCATCCATCCATCCAACCAACCATCCATCCATCTATTCAACTTCTACCAAATGATACCAGACAACCAGATCTTGTAAGAAAGAGACCAGGCCAACACTGCAAGCACACACTCCACACAGGCAAGGTTTGAGTGTGAGTGGGGGGGGGGAGCTGCAGCCAAATTGGACCTTACGCCAAAGGGAACAAACAAGCAGTTGGTCAAGAAAGTGACCGAGCTACTGCATGCAGAACAAAGAAAGCGGCAGATTTTGACTGATTTGGTGCAGTGGTCTAAAGTCTGGTCATTTCCACTGGCTAAAGGCACAGTTCCATAGAGGTTTCTTCTTGTGACAGCCTTGGACCACCATCTGGACTCAGTCCAGTCATTGTAGGAGCTGTTGAACCTTCTCACGCCCGGCACCATCATTCTGCTCAAAGCATCCTGCCTTGTCCTTGTGCACTGGCAGGTGATCTGTTCTGCTCAGAAACCACTGAGCTACCCTTATAGCTGCTGTGTCTTCCTGAGCAGGTGTCCCGGCCTTATGCTAGGGCAGTAGGAGGTTCCATGCTTAAACTGCTCAAAAATTACAAGGGTGGGGTAGGAGAAGCACAGACCAGCTTGAAGAGGCAATCGGTCAAACTAACCTGGTCGTAGTCTCAGATAGAAAGTTTTTTTAATGATCAACATGTCTACCTGCAGAGTACAATCTGACTTGAGGGTTAAGACAGAGAAGGGGACAGACACAATATGGAGACAGAGCGCCAGACCTTTTATCCTGTTTTACTCACTCATCGGACATCTTCAGGTTGAAGAGGAATCAGTGCTCTTGGCATGAATGGCCTTTGGGTCCCTGGGAAGCAACAGCTGTCATAATCTGTACATCAGTAGTGCTGTGTACAATGGAAAGCTAGTAGGTACTGCCCAGCAACGTGACCTCCATAACTAGATTTTTTTTTTTGGTAACAGTTTTTCATTTCATGTAAACATTCTTCCATTGTATTCCCATCAGGGTCTTCTAACAACTCTGCTGAAGCATTCCAGGCCACAAAGGGTAGAAGGCGACTGCACCTAGGAGGTTATTCTGCCATTATACCCCTCTGTCCCACCATGGTGGTCCCTGTCTCACAATGGCTGACTGTCCAGGATGTACCAGTCTCTGCACTAAGCACATAGGATTCATGTCTTCATTCATTTATTTGTCCAACTATCAGACTTTCATGCAGCATCCTCTGTGTACAAGAAAACAGACTGGGCACTCTGAATACAGATGTCAGTAACACAGAAAGCTATCCCTGTCCTCATGAGATTGACTTACGGAATGAATCAGGTATGGCTCCTGCCAGCTTGGGGCTCACTGTTTCATGGGGAAACTGTTTCCAACTCCAGTGTGTCATAGCATGATTAATGTCAGTCACCTAGGACTGCATAGAAATATAAACTCTCATCCTGAACATGGGGGGGGGGAGGGTGTGAAATCCTTTCTGGGAAATGATAGGGACCTGAAATCTTCAGGGTAAATGAGGACTGTAGTTAGGAGCAGAGTGTTTGGGGGGGAAGGAGAGGTACAAATGAAGCAAGCATAGGGCTCCTTTCTGGAACTGTACACAGTCTTCTGGGGCAGGGCAGGCTGGCAGCACTGGTGATGTGGCTAAGAACTGGGAGAACATATTATGTGTGGTTTGGTTATGGACAGCAGCAGAACACCCTGGGCAGATTCCACGCAGAAGCAGGAGAGAAAGAAGCCAAGGTGACTAGGATGCTTAGAAGGCTTCACTTATAAGGCCGTACTGGGAGGACCACACCCACCAGATAAAATGATGTCTCACTGAACCCCTGATGCCCTTTAGACCCCTTGAGGTGGATGGGAGGCTCTGATGCCGGGCTGCAGGCTGCAAAGGGGGTGTTTCTGCCTGGAGCTGCAGCATGTATGTTCGTTCCTATAATCATTAAGACGAGTTCCTGAGCTGCTGGGTAGCTAACTCTAGTCGGTGTCAGGGTAATTAACCAAGCTGCCTGAACTTTATTCACAGCCTGACAAGGTGCACTCCTGGGACTTGTCACTGTGGTTAGTCGGGGGGCGGGGGACTTGACATAAGGCTGATTAGGGAGTGTTTTACACAGCAAGAAGCTCTCTGATCTTCAGCAGAGAGGGGCCCCCTCCCACCTCATGCCTGTGAGGGTGAGAATAAAGATCATCCAGTCCAACCCCCTCATTTTCACATGAGAGAACAGCTGCTGTTTCAGGCTCGCCATCTTCCTCCCGAGGCCATGTGTAGAGATTTGGTCCTAGGCATGAACTGCCATCAAATCCTCAGGAAACTTCTTAAAGCCTTTTCTTCACTATCCAGAAAATACTACCTCCCAGACCAGGGCTTCTTAAGCTTCTCGCACCCAGGAGGTACTGGGGATTGGCACAAATGCAGGGTCTGGGCAGGGACAAGGTGTTCCAACTCTGATGAGCCCCCAGGGACTGCCAGCGTGAGGGGCACCATATGGCAATCATGGGGGGCCTCCAAGAATCTTTCCCATGGATGCTGTGGTGTGTGGCCTGTGGGCACCAATGCCCTGGACCTGACCTCCTGAGGTCAGAACTCATCATAGAAGCCACATCTTCTAGCTCGTGGGTACACCTGGCTCAAGTCAATCTGGTCAGAGCTCTTACAGTTTACTCCAGTAAAATGGGTTTAAATGTTCATAGCTTTATGGAGAAGACAAAGCAAGAAATCGAGCCCTTACCTACCCACTCTATCCCACACCTTTAGAAAGCCAATCTGATCCTTAGCGTGCTCGGTGCTTGCTGTCACTGCAACCAAAGATCTGAGACAGCTGGCTGTGGTGGTGCACACCTATAGTCCCACCACTCAGGAGGCTGAGGCAGGCCGACCTTGAGTTTGAGCCCAGCCTGAGCTATATAGCAAGATCCTGCCTCAACAATAACAACAACAACAAATAAACAACCCTGAGATATTTGACTTATAAAAGTTTATTTGTTTTGTAGTTTTAGAGGTTCCAGGCTCTGGTTTACATCATGGAGGACATATGCAATAGAATCCAGAAGAGCGAGAAGGCCACGCCAAGGTCCTCGTAGCACAGCATGATTCAGTGGCACTCCTACCACCCCTGAAGAGCACCCCCTGAGGCTGAGCCTATAGCCCGTGAGCTTTGGGGGATACTTCTGATCCAAATTATAGAAAGTACTTTATTCTATAGAGCAAAAAAAAAAAAAAAAATGAAATGAAATCTCTGGCACGCAAGTCCCTAAGGCCATGCAAACTTCAAACCTTAGTCCCTGTCATAGCTGGAAACACCTCTTTACTCCCTTGTTTCCATGTTCTCAGAGGCAGAGTCTGATGGACCAGCATATGCCTTTGATTTTCTCTTCTGGTCCTCAGAAACCTCTGCAACCAGATGGGAAGCTTGGTGGTCTTTCTGGTCCCCCCAAGTACTGAGTCTTCACAGCTCTCAGGGGGCTTTACAAGGAAGCACTTTAGAAAACAAACCTGCATTCGGGATTATTCACTCCATGCCAGGGAAGCACTTATTCTACTGAGCCATCTCCCCGGCCCCAAGAGGAAGTGTTTTGTTGTTGTTGTTGTTGTTGTTTTGGCAGAACCAGGGATTGAACTCAAGCCCTTGTGCTTGCCAGGGAAGCACTTATTCCACTAAGCCATCTCCCTAGCCCTTACTTTCAGTTCTAAGTTCTTCCTTAACTGAAAGTGGTTTGGAGCAAGGACAAAATGTTGCCACTTTCACCATATCCTAGGAACATCTACACTGGTGCTAGGCTCATTGCCAGGGGATGTTTGTATATGTTACACAGGAAGTAGATAACACTGCCCCAGTGGGGGGCTATTTTTCGGGTTGTACTTCAGAAGGAAAGGTTTTTTGGTTTTGGTTTAATTTGGTTTTATTGCAATAAAGATAGTTTAAATCTTCTTTCTGAAATCCCCTGCCTCATATTTCTACTGCTGTTCCTTATCCACATTACCACAGTACAAAAGGATGATATCTTACAGATAGAACACACTCTTTAGGGGAAAAAAAGACAGTTTCAGCAACTAAGATCACCTAGCTATGACCAAAACTATCAACACTTAAGTTTTTAAGGTCAGAAGAGGACATTGCAACTTAGTGAAGTCTATGTGAAACGAGAGCTCTTAGGAGAAGGGGACAGGGCCTGATGATTCCTTCCAGAGGTACATAATGACTTCTTAGACTTTCCAGTGGTCAGAATTGAAGCTCTAATGAAAGTTAGCATCTCCCTTCCCTGTCACATGTCCACGTGTCAGTATGCAGGCAGTGTTTCCCGCAGCGTCAGCAACTTCACACCTGCCCTCAGCCAACGCAGGAGCTCATCTCTGGGCTGCCTGTAATGAGCCAAACTCCCAGGCCTTTCCAAGATTTAGAAACCAAATTTGTGGAAACCTCAACCCATAGTAGGATAGTGTTAGGAGGTGGGGCTTCCAAGGGTCATTAGGTCATGAGGGTGGGGCCTTCATGAGTAAGATTAGTGCCCTTATAAAGAGACCTCTAAGAGCTTTCTCGTGCTTTGTTTTTCTGCTGTGGGAAGACACAAAAAGAAACCAGCAGCCTGTGACCTAGAAAATAGTACTCACAGGGACCCAACCATATTGGCATTGCAATTCCAAACATCCATCTCCCATGCAGTGTAAGTTTATAAGCCACCCAACCTGTGGTATATTTGTTTTAGTAACCTGAGCAGGTTCCAACGTCGCCATGGCTCAGGACTGCTTCTTTCATACACCACTCCCATCATACTTGAGCTGACTGACAGACCTGAGACTCAAGAGCCCTGGTGGAATCATCCCCAGCAGCATGCAGGCGATGCTCCCGGTGGCTGTCCTGGGTCTCTGGGTCTCCTCCTTTCAGGCAGGCATGGACTAGCAAGGGAACATTTGATCTGCTTCTGGAGGGTTCCAACCCAGACAGGGTGTGCGCCACACAAACCAACTCAGCATCTAGACAAGTAGCCCCAGCAGCTGCTGTCTGCTTGGGCCAGGCAGCCATGCATGAACATCAACCTGCAGTGGGAACCAGCACTCAGCAGGCTCCTGAGAAGAGCGTGAAGAAGACCAGACAGGGTGTGCTGCGGCCGGCGGCTGCCACGTGGTGACCAAGGGCTGCAGACTTTGATTTTTGTTTTCTTCTTCCACATCAGGCCAGTAGTGGATGGGGAGAGGGGCACCGGCTCTGAGGCCCGGATCTGACATGCTGTTGCCCACAGCCACGTTCACCGATTCCACGGCATCTCAATTTTCCCATCTGTGACACAGAAGGAGGAAGAGGATTACATGGTCTCTGCCTCTGACCTGAGTGTGTCCTGATTCTGTGTGAAGGAGGGCACAAGACAAGATAAGAGGCTGCGCCGCAGCAGTTTCTCCTTCAGGATCTGGTCTGAGGCTCCGGACGTCCAGTGCAAAGTGATTCCTTCCACCCTCCTCTGTGGTCGTGAAAGCCAGAGCTTTGTCACAGGTAACACAACTTGCCTTGTTTTCTGCACTTGGGTCCTTTTCAGTTTCTGCTCCCCAGAAAGATCAGTTTCTTGCCAATGTCATCACTTGAGCCAGCAGGGACCTATCGGCGGCTCCATCAGGCCCTGGCGGCCCCAGCCCCCCTGGCTTTAAGTCTGAGGCCCTGGGAACACTGCGGAAACTTAATTCTCGAACACCTTCAACTCAAAGAGCCACTGTTTTGCAGAACCAGTGCTGGCCCCTGTATTTCAACAGCTTTCGGGTGGGTTTCCCACCCCAGACGTCGATAGGGCCTGAAGGCCTGTGAATGTGTTGACCCGACTTCAACCGCAGGCTCAGTTTCAAAGGGTTGGCTGCGATGTTAGCCCGCCCTCATTCCATCAGAAGCTGGGCTCCTGGAAGCTGGAGCTGGGTCTCCGTTCCCGGGAAGGCCCCTCCGCAGTCTTTACCTAGTGGCTGCAATGAACCGTTTCTGTGACAGGACACCCACCGCTTGGGAGAAGCAGCCTCAGTTCTGGGAAGGTCTTGCTTCATCCTTCCTTGTTCTCTGCCACAGGCTGATCTGAAGGGGACACCAGAGATGCCACAAAGAGGAGTGGATGCAGTCCTGCCTGCCTTCCTCTTCTAGCCCACCTTGGGCCACCTGTGCCTCGTTTGTGGATCCAGGCTTCCCCTGGGCTAAGAGTGGCAGGTCTGTCTTCACTGGGGAGAGCACAAAAGTGCTTTGTGAGGTCACTCTACCTCTGCTCCCAGGAAAGCCACCCCACAAGGAGCGTTTGAACTTCTGCTATTTCCTTTCCAGTGGCTGAAAAATTAGCAGGGATAGATTATGAAAGCCCAGCCCAGTCTTTGTCATTACAAATGCACATACATCCCACAGAGCATCATTTTCAAAGGGCATTTTAAGCAGCGGAGACCTCAGTGGAGACCCCTGTCAGCAGGCCTCCTCAGATCCTGGCAAAAAAGTTCAGAGGACAAGACTATCCCTGCACGTCCCTAGCTGTTGCTGATCTGTCACCCCCATCTGTAACAGGGCTGTGCATCGCCGTCAGCGGGCAGGAGCAAGGTTTCAGGCTGAGTTCTCCTCTAAGTCCACATGGTGCCTTCAAGACCTCAGGCCCCACAGTCACAGAGGTGCTCTGCCTTGTCTCCTAGCCTCCTTCTGGCTGCCCATGTGGATGTGGCTGCCACCCGTGAGGATACTGAAGTTGTATGAGTGGTGGAAGTGGTGAAACCCACACCCCAGCTTTTGCAAGGTTGGGCCCTGAGGCCACAGCCCTGAACTCCTCCTGGACCCTCTGTGCTCTGTGTGTATGCGGGGAAGCCCGGAAGTCATTGACAGCAGAGCTTTGACCACAGATTGGGGGCCCCTAAGGCTGGCACAGCAGCCCCCATACTTGGAGGCATCTGCCTGTGTTGACCTGACCACTGCTATTGGTCAGCGAGGATGCAGGAGGGCAGGCTCTGCCTTGGACAGGATGAGGAAGAAAGAGGAGCTCACTGTTCCTCTCGGGGTAGCATCCTGTGGTCCTGTGGGAGCAGATTCCTGAACATGGGTTGGTGGGGGATGCCGTTGCCCACAGCATCCAGGAAGCAGGCACGGCCAGGGCACCAAGCCACCGCCCTGCTGTTGTGGGAGCAGAAACAGGAATAGACCTCATCTTAGGGTGGTTAATGCCAGGCCTCCCATTGATGGGCAGGAGGGTGAAGATGAATTCCGAAGTGGCACTGGATGTTACTTAAGAAGGGAAGGGCATTCAAGACAGACATGAGGGGATACAGCGACCAACCGTCACTCACTGGCAGTGACAAACAGTTGAACCTGGCTGCAGTGGAAAATGAAAGAAACAGGCCGAAGAGGGAGTGGGGGAGGGAGGGAAAAAGGAGGAAGGGAGATAAGGACACGGGGTGGACAAGGCCAGGTTGTGGCCACCCTGTGAGCCAGCAGAGGGGTGGGGAGCACTGTGAGCAAGAAGGAGTGTGGGCAGAGGGAGTTTCAGAAGGGCCAGTCAGTGGGCAGGCAGGGGCCGCTGCTCCCCGTGCAGGCTGTGGGCGCCAGGCCTGGCTCTGGGCACAGGAGGCGTCACTCTTATTGCAAACTCATCAGTCATTCTGGGGTGCTCTGGCCCCAAACAGCCCATCCATTCATGGAAGTGGCTGACTCCCGGGGAGCAGGGCTGGTCTCTCTTCCAAGAAAGGCGCAGTAATTAAAGTGCAGCCCTGAGATGTCAAGGACACAGCAATCTCTGTGTGTCTGTGAAGGCTGATAAGAGCTTCAGGAAGGGAAGCAGCACCCTGCAGGAGGAGCCTGCTCCAGCCCACCCAGACTGCAGCGGGTACGCCGGAAGTTCCTGCCACCGGGGGCAATTGGTGGAGGTGCTGATGACAACTTCAGAGGAGAAATAGGAGCCAGCCTAAGGAGGTGGGCAGAGGGATCCCACATGCCCTGGGCCCCAAAGCTGCTGTTTTGCAGAAATCAGACTCAACCAGCACTGACCAAGGGTGCCCATTGCGTGCAAGCAAATCTCTTGCAGCTGAGCTGCAGGGCAGAGGCCTGGGGAGGCACAGGCCATTCTGCAGAGCTCACTGCTGGGAAGAAAAGACCACCAGGGCATCTCACGGTAATCAAATTGGACTTCTCTACATTTGTTTGTAAGAAATTCTCCTGGAATGTCCACAAGAGAAATGCAAATTAGATTCCCCACACTCTTACGCATTTCTTACTGGACAGAAGGTCCAAGGACAGCCATGCCATGTTTAATGGCAGGGCTGCTTTCTGAGAAGTGCTCTGTTGGACAAATTTGCTCCTGTCGTATCCCAGTGAGTCCCTGTGCAGACTGAGATGGGCTGGGTGAGGCGCCGAATGTGAGTTCTTGGCGGACGGGGCACGGCGATGCTGCTTCGCAGTGAAGTTCTTCTTGTAAGCGGAAGAGCTACGCTGCAAAATAACAGCGAGAAGCTGAAGCAGGTAACGCGCGACTAGCAGCTGGTGGCGTCGCGCCATTTCCAAGTAGTACGCATGCGCATAACTGCATCGCTACATCCTGATAGCGCAGCCGTGCAGTAGTTTAGGTGACGCCGACATCCCCACAAACGTGTGAATGACACGTTGCACAACAACACGAGGGACTGACATCGGGGACTGTTAAGTCCCGTTGAAATCTCAAAGGAAAGGTACCACGTAGTAGAAGGAGAAGGGAGGAGAGAAGGAAGGCAAGGGAAGAAGTAGGGTGCGTGCCGCGCATGCGCCAGCTGCCCGCCAGGACTGCACTCATTACGTGCTGTACGCAAGGACCACTGACATTGGTTTCGATCTCCAGGGACAACAGTCACATACATGCAATGTGTGGGATCCATAGACGGAAAGTGCTGTGCTGGTGCTTTAGCAGGTCACGTGTGGGCCTCTGAGATGGCCTTGGGGTCCCCGCCTCCTGTCATTCTTACCCGTGCCTGGTACTTTCCAACAGCGGGCCCAAAGTGTCCTGGGGAACCAGTTGCACCCAACAGAAATGGTGGCCTGTCACTTCCAAGGGCAGGGTATGACCCTTGCCTGCTAAGAAGCGAGTCCCTGGGGACGTGGCCTGGGGGCTTTACTTCCCTCCCTGGCTCCTCCCTCCCTGCCCTTTCCTTCCTGTCTGTGTGCCCCAGGCAGCTCTCCTCTGCCCTCCCATCCTGCGGTGGACCTAGCCGCTAATCGCAGACCAAAACTGCGAGCCCAAATGGCCCTCTCCTCCTCTAATTTTCAGGCAGAGAGCACTGTGTCTCCCAACCTGGAACCAGACCTAAGTGTCAACCCAAGGGGCTAAAGAGTAAAAGAGCCCAAGGCAGAACTGCCAGCAAGGCCCCGCCAGGCTCCTGGTGCTCACTCTTTGCTTTTGGCAGGCCAGTTTTGGGGGTAAATTCCTACAGAGCCAGGGTGGGTCACACACCACAGGAGTTAGTGTAACATCTAGAATGTGGATTTAGAGAATGCGCCCAGGTCGGAATCCACGAGGACCCTGTGATCTTGGGCAGTGGCTTCACTCCCCTGCCACTGAGATGGGGTGGGGTGGCAGTGCCAATCGGAGTCACAGAAGTATCTGGTCAGCGAATCATGTGGTGAAGTCAGCCCCGGGTCCAACAAGTGCTGAGTGCTCGGGAAGCAGGACTGAGCGCTCTCACCCGGGTCTCAGCCTTTCCTGCCAGCCACTGTGCGCTTCGTATAGATTTGCAAATCTGCTGCTCTGGGCTTTGCTGCCCCTTCCTGCGAGGCCACTTTTGCTGGACCCCATGCATCTCCCCATCCACCTGGCCCCCTCGGCCGCCCAGCTTAGATGGGTGTCAGTTCTGTCAAGCACTGTTGCCTGCTCCTTCTGGGCTCACGGTGACTTGAAGCTGTCCTCATATTTACTGTATTTTATTATCATTTCTGTGGGGCTCCTTTGTCCTGGGGGCAGGCAGTGGTACTCGGGAGAAGCACCTTCAATGAAGGTTCCCCTGATGCCATCCGGAGAGACAGACCCCAGGGAGTCATAATTAGTCAACACTAAATTCCAGGCAAGTTTTTTTTTTTTTTTTCTCTGTTTCCTTTCTCCACTGTGGTGGTTTAATCTATCCAGCTCCTATTTGAATGTTATTTTCTTTTGCTTCTGTTTTATCTCTTTGCATGATTTCATCTCCCCTTTCAACCTTGTCTTGTAAATATGAAGCAGAAAGTGTTCATATAATTTGAGACTTCACAGCCACAGGATAATTAAAGGAGTTCCCGTAGCTGCATTCCTTCAATTTGGGGTAGATCCCATCCTGTCCCTGGCTAATACCTTCACTCTGAAGTCGGCTGGGGTCAGATAAAGTGGAGACTTTTATCCCAAAGTCTCTGTACCTTCTCCTCCCTGTTTGCCTGCAGGGCAAAGAGCCCTTGTGGTGGTGTCACATGGTGTCTTAACCACAAGACAACACTTGTCCAAGACAGGAAACCCAGACACCCAGAAGCTGGCCTCAAACACGATCCAGCAGCTTCTGCTCCATGCAGGCCTGGAGGCTTCACAGCAAGCAGAGGCCAGGATAAACCCCACTTGCACTGTACCCAGGCACCATCTATAACTCAGTAGGAACCTACGACACCCAGGACCCCCATTTTTCTCATCTGTAAAATAAGAATCACTTTTACATGGTTCATTTGTACCATTTCTTGTGTGTAGACTCAAGCTATGCACTGTGCTAGGCCTGTGACCTCCTCAGAGTGGGGGGACATTGCCCCACTCCAAGCACCTCAGCCTAAGACAAGCAAGGCCTGTCACCAGATCCCAGGACTGGCGTTGATGGAGACACGAGGCACGTAGGAGGACCGAAGGCAGGACGGCCAGTTTCTTACTTATTTCCCTTGTTTCTGGGAAAAATGTCGAACTCCTGCAACTACACGGAAGAGAGGTTTACTTGGGCTCACATTTTGGCCATGGCATGGGGCTTCACAGCACTAGGGCACAGTGGAGAAAACTCTCTTAGGGCATGGTGGATGGGGCAGAGAGGAAGGGAGGGTTGGCAAAGGAGAGGAGCCATTTCAGCCAGATGCCACCTCCTAACAGCAAGTCACTATCACCCTCCATCACTGCGTCAGGGAAGGCCTGCGGAGGAGATAGCACCAGGAGCCGGAGAGTAAGGAAATGGATGCCGAGGAAGGCAGCCCAGACCTGGGGCTGAAAGCTGGGTGTCCATGTGTTTCTGCAGCAGACCAGACGGCGGGACAGCGCGCAGAGCGGTGGCCCCAGTCTTGTGCAGGAAGCACAGGGCAGTAGCAGGGTGGAGTGGGGAGCCTGGGACAAGCCAGGACTCACGCAGGTGAAGAGGGCACCTCTGCAGGTGTTCTGCCCACTCCAAGAGCGACCCTGCAAGCACACGCAGGCCACACATTACTCCAGCACCTCCCTTTCCAGATACCCTGACCCATTGCCTACAAAAACCCTGTTGAAAGGCCTGGGAGATAACTCAGTGGCTTAAGTACCTGCCTGGTAAGCACAAGGTCCAGAGTTTGATCCCCAGTACTAGAAAAAAATCCTGCTGAAACCAGACTTACAGAGTACCACTGAGTATGTGAGTGTTCACGTGTTGTTGTACAATCAGACGATGGGTGATTTTTTTTCATTTCCATTTCTTTGCCCAGTTGTGTTTTCTTGCCATTTGACGTTTCAGGCACACGAATGCAGTGTCCTGGGGTTTTTAAGGAATAAATCAGGAGCCACTCACTTAATCTCATTATCCAAGAAACAAAATCACTTCTCCTTCCATACAATCCTGCAATCCAATCACCTGCGGCAGGAGGTGAGGAAGGAAATTGCTCTGCTTTTCTTTGCCTTTTTTCCTAACTAATGGCATTTGAAGAGAAAAGAAAAAAAAAGTCAAGTATGTTGTGCTCAATATTCAGGGCCCAGATCTCCAGTCAGACTTGGAGACGGAAAAGGGAGAGCAGTGGTTGGTTATAGAAGAAAATATTTCAGTGCCTCCTCCTCCAGTTTCCGTGGATGTCTTTGTAGCTGAAATAATATATTTTGTTTTGACACCACCTTCCAGATTTCCAGTAAGGCAAGACTCAGAGCACTGTAAACAGTCCTGTTTATCCCAGCCGTGGAAATTTCACATTTCTTGGTGGAGGGCTAGAAGCAAGCTGCTTCGCCCAGAATTCTGGCGCCCTTGGCCGGAAGCCTGGCTGTGCACATCACAACCTCGGGCAGGGGCTCCCGGACAGGCGGGCCGCTGGGGGAGGTTAGAAAGAGCCTTGGTCTTGGAAAAACACAGACTAGACTTGAACCACAGTGCTGCTGTCTCCTCGCTGTGGCGCTTGTGCAATTTATTCAAATCTGCTGAGCCTCAGTTGTCTTACTTTCATTAAATGGATAAAAACACTAACCCTGCTGGGTTGTTGCAGAAAGTGAGTTAGTACAAGTAAGGAGCCAAAAGTGTGCCCAGCGCAGGGGGCTGTTACACACAGTTGTGCAGTTTGTGGACTCAACAAAGATGTCCCAGCAGAGGATGTGTGGAGTTAATGGCCAGCCTTGCTGGCCTGTGCTATGAGGCTCCCACTCAAAGGAGAGGTTTTGGGAAATTCAGTCACCAGGGAGGAAGCTTGTTTGCAATTCACACAAATTGTGAAATGCGGGTCGGCGGGGGGCGGAGGGGGGTCCCCTGAGTATAAGAGAGGGATGCGCACCCTAGTCCACTGGGTTCCAGTCTACCATCCGTCTGTCCAGAGCCATCCAGCCTCAGCCACACATTCCCACAGAGGCAGAGGCCACAGCAGGTCCTGAAGCAGTGCACTTTGCCTCTTAATGTCTCCTGAAATATGCTGAGTTGCAATCTTCTCTCAGCGATCTCCTTGGTGTCGAACTTTGGGGCCCTAAAGAACAAGTGAATCAGTGACTCCCAGGGGCTGACTGGCTACAGTTGGTTATTATGCTGCAGGGAAAATAATCCGAGACTTCACACAGCAGACACATGGAATGGAATCCATCATGCGTGCTGTGGATTTCACTGTGGGGCTCATGGTCATCGTCCTGCCTATGGAAGACAGAGATTAGAGAATCTGACCCAGAGTTTTCCCTGCTGCAGCCAGGAAGGGACATATTTCACTCTTCACTGATCAGTGACCAGCCCTTGCCCACCCACCACGGGCATGAGAAATGCAAGGGAACAGACAGGCAGTACCGGAAGCCTCCTGTGTACAATAGTCATCTATTGGCCGGTGCCCAGGGCCACTAGCGAGGTGCTCACTTCGGGGCGTGGTGCTGGCGTGGCTGTCTCTGTGTGCCAGGCGACTGCAGGCAAGCCCTTCATTGCTGGAGTTCACAGGATATCAGTGCACACAGTGGCTTGCATCAGGGAACAGGGCCCAAGAGTACCCAGCTTGTGGCCCTCCTGCTGTGCCTCCAGAGGCTTGAAGCATTTGAAAGCACAGCTAGGAAAGACCCCAAAGAATACAGGGAAGGGTGAGGAAGAGAACCCGGTCCAAGAAACAGGAGCCCTTTTCACAATTCTGGTCCTAGATTCCTCCAAAACAAATTACGAGTTCAGAGAGCCTGGGAGGGAGGGGCGGGGGAGGGGCACTTCCGCTTTGGTCCCGTTTCTCAGGAGCTGCAACGCCTGCAGTGCCACGCTGCTTTTAAGAGCGCCCGGGGTGGGTGAGCGGAGGGGCCTGGTCTGTGACCACAGAGGGAACCGTTGTCTCCAGGGTGTCCGACCGGCCTCCATCCTGAGGATTACCGTAACTTTTTAATTAAGGCAAACTTTGCAGGGAGTGTGGCCTTTTGATGTGGCAGCTGCAGCTGGAAAGCAGGCCTGTGCCGGAGACTTTACTGCCTCCGACGTTCAGGAGGCTGCCACCCGCACGTCGGGGCCCACACCCCATAAACAGCCCGGATCATGTGTCTTCGGGGCACGGTGGGCGAGAGAGGCTGGGACCACCGTGATGTGAGACGACTGCCCCTGCTGAGAGTCTCCGGGGGCCTGGACCACCCCGGGTTCCCCCGAGGGATGGGGCTAGCGGCCTGAGGTGGCCACGGTGTGGATAAGATGCTCTTGATGACCGCGACTAAGGTTTCGTACTGGACGTGAGGTTCTGCCGTGTCCAGGCAGAGCTGACAGTCGACATGCAGCAGAAAAGACGGTTCCCCAGCAGTCTCACACTTCCAGGGTCATTTTTGTGCCCTGCTGTCCCAGGTGTCTGTCCCAGGACGAGGGCAGGGCAGGAACCCACCTCATTCATTTGCATCTCGATGTCCTGCACAGAGCCCACCAGCCCATGGTCCTAACAGACTGAAAGCTTACATACCTTGGCAAAGAATTCTAACGTGAGTTTTGCATATGGTGCCCTATTATTTTCCGCACCTATTTATGGAGCCTCTCCTGTGTTCCTGTGTTTGCAAAGTCACGAAAGCCAGTAATCAGCAGCTGCTGCTGCCCTCGTCCCTTAGGTCCTGAGAGAGCTGGTGTTAGGACGGCGGCTGCCGTTGTCCCACAGTAGAGCTAGCTGGGGACAAGGCAGAGAAAAGAGGGTGAGTTTTCAAACTTTCTCATGGAGATGCTGCACCCGGACATCTACGGCTGAGCCCAAAGCAGCTAGATGTGAGTGTGCTGCTGCTTGGACATTTCAAAGCACTAGCTGGAGGGCCCGCCAGATAGCTCAGCAGACTAAAGCACCTGCTTAGGCAGGCTCAGGAACCAGGGTTCAATCCCCAGAGTGCCACGCCGGCCCGCACAGGGGGCACGCTGAGACGGAGAATAAGACTGGGCATGATGGCACGCACCTATAATCCCAACATTTGGGAGACTGAAAAACAGGAGGATCACTGAGTCTGGTCTGTGTAGTGAGACCCCGTACTAAATACATTAAATAAATTAATTAATTAAATAAAAATAAAGTTAACAAAAAATGGCAAGTCAGAAAAGGATGTTTCCAGGCCATGGTTTTTCGGCCTCCCAAACACGTTCCCCACAGCCCTGTTTCCAGAGCCTGCAGAGTCAGCGCTGCACACGGCTGCTCCTGTGGAAGATGAAGGCTGAATGGCGGCCGGGCACGCGCAGCTGCTCCTGATCAGCCTAACTCCCCATAAGATGAACGCAAGTGCGGATCCTGTTGGGATAGGGTGCCTTACCTCCTGAATCGGTGCAGCCCCAAAGCTGGGTACACCCATGTTCTGAAAGGGCACGGAAACAGTCCCTCTCCTGCTTGGGGTGCAGGGGCCCTACGGAGGGCAATTTGGCGCATGGAAAGGACTCCTATTAGGTCAGCCAGTCTTGCCCAGCATATTCACACATCCAGCACAGGCCAGAAACTCCACGGGAATAATGAGGCATGGGCACAGACCTGCCCTGCAGGGCTTGTGGCCCTGCTTCCAGGTAGTGTTGATGGGACAGAATAAAAATACAGTAGTGACATTTTACAAAAACGCTCTTGTTTATCAGGCACTTCCACATGGAGTAGGTCACTGAGCTCCATGGTAACCCTGCCAGGCATGTATTTTGATTTCCATTTCCCAGTCCAGGAAGCTGAAGCAGAGCGCTGCTGCCTCCAAGTCTAGAGCTAGACGAAGAAGCGAAGGCTCCTGTATACTTGTCTGTAGGGCAGAGCAGCCAGCCTGAAGGGTGGGAATGGCTTCCAGGAGCACTTGTCAGTGGGAAAAGGTCCAGGGGATTAGAGGGACATTGAACCAGCCCAGGGGCAGGTCACAGGAGCACAGGCAGGGGTCACAGATGCCCGTGTGGATCTGTCACTGGATTCAAGGCTTGGTTCCAATGCTGGGTTCCTGGGAGGCCTGGGGGACCCCGGATGAGTTGCAAACCATCTCTTCAATGGAGAAGAAGCAATAAGGTTTTTGAAATATGTTTAAAGTGTTTAACCAATTTCTTGTCATATGGTTTTCACTTGCTGAGTATCAGTACTGAAGGAAGACGAGAAGGAGGAGGGGATGATAGTTTAGGAGGAAGGTGAAGAAGATGCCAAAGGAAAAAGAGAAGAAGATGGTGGAGGAGCAGTGGAGGGGGACAAAAAGGAAAAGAAAAAGGGAGGGGAAGAAGGGAATGAGGAAGAGAAAGAAAAGAGGAAGGAAAGGAAGGGGTTAGAGAGGGGAAAGGAAAAAGAGAAGATGGAGAAAAAGGAGGAGAATGTTGAGGAGAAGGTGGGGAGGAGGAGAGGGGAGGAGACAGGAAAGAGAGGAGCAGAAGAAGGAAGAGGGGACCAGGAGGAGGTTGGAGAAGAAGGGAGAAGGAACAAGGAGAGAAGGAGGAGGTGGAGGAGGTCAGAGGGGGCCAGTATCTCCCCCAGCCTGTCCTTGGAAGCAAGGAAACCCTTCTCCCCACAACTCCCTGCAGAGTTGAAGAGAATCCAGGAGCTCTGGCCAAGGCCCAAGAATTCACTCATCCCCAAAGCTCAGTCTGGGGTTGAACTTGGAGCTTCCAGAATGATCCCTGAAAGCCTTCTCCTGCCTCCGAGTCTGTGCTCTTGGTATAAACATAGTGAAACCCATTACAATCTGAGGAGAAGCCAAGACTCCTGGGAAATAATTGTCCTGTGGCTGGTGCGCCCTCATCATGCCTTTTTTCTTAACAGAACAAATAAACAAAACCTCATCAGTGTGCTACCAATGCCACAGCAGCCTGTCTGCCTGAGGAGGGTGGTGAGGACCCAGGGCCTCATACTCCTGGACACCCAGGGGCAGCAGGGGGCAACACCTACCCCAGGTGCTGCTCAGGGACCCCACACCTGCGCAGGTGCAGCTGCACTTCCTCGCTGCTGGATTCTCTGGCCTGAGCTCGCCCTTGTGGTCCCTCTCCCCAGCACCCTCCTCCAGCATCCTTCCTCCCACCCTGGCTCCCTGCTTTTCTTCCTTTTCCTGCTCCCACATCCCTCTTGCTCCTCTCTTAGGCTAGACCACCCCCAGCCCCCACGCTCCAGCCAGGCTGCTTCAGACGGCCTGGGGCCTCCACACCGCCAGTGTGCCACAAACGCCTGTGGATGCATGAAACAGAAAACTCCATGTTCCTTGAGAAATGGGAAACTAAGGCCCTCCCTCCAGATCCCAATTCAAGGTGGAACTCAGAGTATTTTATAGCTCGGGGTGGTCTTGTGTGTCAATTCTCCAAGGATTTGGGAACCACCACGGCTCTGGCTGGCTAATCCAAGCAGAAGGACACACACAGGAGCAGAGGGCAGGCCCCGCACCGTCACTAACAGCACGCAGTGGCTAGGCACAGCTGTTAGTCATGTGCACCCACCACCCAGCCCCTTTCGGCCTGGAGGCGGTTTCCTCTCATGGACTCAGCCCTGCCTCTGGCATACAGGCCTGGAGGTGGCCTGACCTCTCTGTGCCCCAAGTGCTAAGCCAGGGAGTTGCCCCCTAACATCCCCTGACTGGCCATGCAGAGGCTCACTGAGATAGCCCACTCCCAGCTGTGTGTCCTTCTGAGGTCTCTCCCTGCTGCCCCACCCCCACCCAAGAAGTTCCCTTCTCTGCTTACATTAGTTGCAGGAGGCTTCTGTACTTGGAGCCCAGACACCCCGAACCAGCTTTTCTTGTCTTGACCCCACAGGCACTTGGCACTGGGTGGCTCCTCGCTGTGGGCATCTCACTGATGACAGGTAGGGCAGACACCCAGGGAAGGCTGTGTCAGCCTGACACCTGGAGGCAGCCTAAGCTCCTACCGCGGGGCTCTTCAACCATAGTACTGTTGGCGCTTTGGATTGGACCGTTCTCCCATATAGGGGCTGCACGGGACATTGTAGGAGGTTTACCAGCATCCCTGGGCTCTACCCATGAAGTACTAATTACATCCTCTGGGTTATCACAGATGTCTCCAGACTCGATGGATCTCCTTTAAGAGATAAAAAAACTGCCATAAACTGACTGAGTGACTAAACCAGTGTCTTGAGAGGGATTTGCTAAGTGAATCGGAACCACCAGGTAGTAAGGAGTTGAACCTGCAGGCAGAGGGCCTTGGCTTCCCCGTGCCTCTGCTCTTCCCCTGCTCTGCCCCGAGCTTGGTGCTTCCTTCTTTCTTTCCTTCCTTCCTTCCTTCCTTCCTTCCTTCCTTCCTTCCTTCCTTCCTTCCTTCCCTCTATTCCCAGTGCCAACCCGGAGCAAGAGTGGGAACACATGGGGAGAAATTCAAAGGTCAACACGGAGTTGGCGTTGGACCATCTATGACTGCACCCCAACAAGTCTGTACTTGGGAAAGCTAAACCTTGCCTCTTGGCCAGCCAGGTGAACTTGACACTAACCAAGAAAAGTGAATCAACACCCAGACCAGTGGAGTCAAGCTTCGGTATCGACATTTCACTTATCATATTGGGTGGCATTCTGCAGATAGCGGGGAGATTGTTCTCGCGGAGACAGACCTGTCTTTCTTCCATCGAGGGCCCTTTCTTCAATAATGACCCGCATGGCGGCGTAGGAGGAGAAACAAGGTGAAATTATAAACCTCTGAGATAGAGAGGCTCAGAGCTGCCCTTTCAGACCAAGCAAAGCTCCAACCCTTTCTCACACTCCAAATGGAAGCCTCTTTGAGCTCGGATAAGATGCCAATCGATTCTTTGTTCCCTCCTTCCCAGGCTGGGCCACTTGCCTTGTGCTGAGACCATGGAGACACAGGTCTGCCAAGGACACCTGGCTGGCCCGGTGTCAAATAGGTGACTCTTAAAATCATGACCTTTGTTTGCTCGACTTGACCAACTCTTAGGTAACAGCACAGGCTAAAGGGGAGACAATGTTCAGTGTGGCTCAGGAATGAGATTGAGGGGAGGTCCCCATTCAACACTAGCAGTAGAGCTTAAGAACGTTGACCTGTTTCTCAGGTGTCTGCAGTTGGACTAGATCTGTGGCTGAGACTTGCAGTAGTCCCTCGCTATTTCATGGTTCAACTTTCATGGACTCACTGTTTCGCAGGTTTTCAAAAAACATTAATCTAAATTATTGATCGCAGATATTTCACTATATCGTGGGATTTTGCAGTACTGTACAGTATGTGGATGTTGTTAAAATTTTGTAGGTTTATGTGTTTAGAAAATGGTTAAGAACATTAGAAGTGATTTTATTTTATTTTTTTTAATTTTTTCTGTATTTTGGGGAAGGGTCGACAGGGTGTTCCGGGTCTCACTACTAGATCAGACTCATAGTGATCTGCCTGTTTACAGCCTCCCAAGAGCTGGGATTACAGGTGCGCATCACCACACCCAGTCTCAATGGCCGTCTCAGCATGCCCCAGGGGCGGGGCTGGCAAGGCAGGCCCTGGGGATCGAACCCCGAGCTCCTGCACCTGCTTACCAGTGTAGAAGTGTTTTTAAAAGTGTGGGAAAGGTTGATAAAAATGTTGGAAGGTTTTATAAAGCCTTAAAATATATCTAGATATAGATATAGATATATAGATATATATAAATATAACGTTGCTGCTTCACTGATTTTTCACTTACTGTGGTGGTGTCCAGAGCGTAGCCTCCACAATAAGTGGGAGACTGCTGTATCTCCATTTCTCACTGCCATTCTGAACCTGCCTTCCCCAGAGCATGCACGTTGGCAGGCTCCTATAATGTCACAAAGCACATGGAGGTTTGTGGAGCCCTTGATGTCCACGTGGCCAGATTAGGCTCCTAGACCAGACACCCTTTCATAGAGATGCATCTTTCTTGGTTTTATTTGGTAACCTACGGTCACCATCTTACCATCAAGACGTGTCAGGTGGGCCGCAAACTGGGCAGTCAGACACACCGCGCTTGGGATCCCAGCTCCTTCCCTTACTAGCCCTGTGATGGCCAGTGAGCTTTGTAGCCTTCTAACCCTTATTTTCTTTGCCTCTGAAGTAATGAAATGCCACTCACTCATACTTAGCTCAAAGCACTGAACTTCACTGTGCATGGGGCCACCAAACACCAAGAAGGTCCCTGATTCACTTTGGTTTCCTCCCTGCTTCATCTTACTCCCTCGACCCTTATACTGAAACAGGGCAGAAGAGCAGTGAGTGTGAGCTGCCAGGTCATTTTGGTCCCTGGGCATGTCCCGGGCCAGGAATATTATCACCCGCTGTTCACAGTGATGAGGAACAGAGCTAGATGCGACACCCTATGAACTGGATTCCAAGAACCGGATGTCCTTTGCGGATGAAGGACAAGCTGTGAAGCTCAGGCTGCTGGTTCAAGCTCTCTGAGCTCCATGTATAGTTTGGCATGACGATGGCCCCACAACACCCACCCTTTCAGAGAGCACCTTCCCCATGCCAGGCACCGCACCGCATGTGCCCAGCAGTGCATCGTCGTGAGTGGTGTGAAGTAACCATCTCGAGGGCACTTTCCAACGGTGAGACAGGAGGCAGACCTTTCACCTGCAGCATACCTGGGGATCGCAGGGCCTCATTCTCCACTGAGAGAATGTGAGAGGTATTTCCAAGCTGATTCTGGAAGTGCCGGGGAATGACATGGAGCACAGGGCTGTCCCCAAACTGAAAAGTGCCTGCAGTCTACAAACCTCTTTCCTGGAACCTGGGCAAGAAATACAATTAAATATCTCTTCCTTTGTATTTTGTAGAACACATAAGTCTCCTCAACCAAGGTCCAATTTATCCATTTCTTACTTAGCCCTCAATTTATTGGATCCTACAGCACAACAGGCAAAGTGCTGGGAGAAATGGTAAATGTAGCAAAAAAGAAATAGGAACATGATTGATAAGCACAGTTTAGGGAGGCTTCGCTACCCTGGGCAGCCCACAGCCAATCTAACAGGAACCCCACACTTTGGAAAGTCTCCCCCAGACACCTATGTCCAACATGCACGCCTTTCTGTCTTTATTGAGCCAACCTGCCAACTCCAACGCGTGCAAATACAGATCTAACAGGCGAGCGTGCAGCCCACCACAGCACTGTGAGTGTTGGAAATGGCAGATCTGTTTGATGAGCAAATAATGCGTGATCAATAAAGCCTTGTCAAAATGAAATGGACAGAGAGCAGCTGTTTGCTGAATCCACTCTGCGATGGAGAATGTGCAGACCGAACAGCGAGGCAGACAGTGCAGGGCAGACTCGCCTGGGCAGTGCGTTGCGGAAGGTTGATATAAGTCCTGCTGACCAGGGATGGGTCAGGCTGAATGCAAAGAAAGATCAGCCTGGAAGCTCCTGGGACTCATGGCCAAGGAAAGAAGGAATCATCAGGAACTGACAGGAGCACAAGACCAGGCTTTGCAATGATCATTGCCAGTGCAAAACAGCCAACAGTCGGAAACAACCCAAAGATCCATGGATGGATGAAAGGAAGACATGTGGTACATCCATGCGGTGGAATATTATTCAGCCTCAAAAGGAAGGAAATCCCGATTTATGGATGAACCTTGAAGAGTTTCCAAAAATAAGCCAGATGCGAGGGGCAGATAGTGTATGATCCCAGTTATACGAGGCACCGAGAGTGGTGAGAGCCACAGAGAGGGGAAGCAGGACTATAATTAGCTGGGCCTGGAAGGAGGGATGGTGCAGTACTGGTTGCTGATCTGATTATAGAGCTTTGGTTGGGGAACATAAACATGTTCCGGAAGTAGATGGTGGTAATAGCTACATAGCAGTGTGAATATAGTTAATGCCACAAAGTGCTTGCTTAAAAACGGTAAATTCTAAATGTTTTGCTACAGCGGAGTAAATTAACATTTCAGAGTGTTTCCCCCACTCTAGAGTGAATTTTCATTGTCACTTGTCAACTTCTGCCTTCAGATGAGCAGTAACTCAATGCTAAGGGTCCTATCTCACTGATCTGTGTGCCTCCCAGTGGTGGTATCTGGGGTGAAGCCTATGAACCTCCTGGGTTCCCCAAGACCCTTCCAGGACCCAGGCCCAGGAAGTCCAAGCCTTTTCACACTATTACTATGATAAGCCTCGCTCACTGCTTTGCTGCATTGTCGGCACCGAGGATGAAAAGCAACGGTGGCTTGCAAGGCTGCTGGTACCTCAGCAGGAACCAAGGTGGTGGCCTCCGACTGGACGTGTTGACATTGTAACCTGAGGCACTCACAGTTTAAAATAGGCACTTAAGAATGGCCTTGATGCAACAGAACAAATTTTTATTCTAATTAAACCTCACCCCTTGAATACACATCCACTTCACAGGCTATATAGCAAAATATGAAGCTTGTATAAAACACTTGTGCTCCATCCTGCAGGACTCTGGTAGCCTGCAGGAAGAGCACTTGTGAGGTTGAGGGTGGAGCTCCAGTAGCTGACGTCTTCATGGAGTAACGACTTCCCTCACAAGCAGGACTGTGAGGCAAATGAAGATCATTTGGAGGAGGTATCTGGCAGTGCCCCATCCCGTTCACCTATCTCAAAGATGAATGAAGGAAAACAAAAACAATATAGAGTTATCAAAGCTAAAATGTCACCTTTCCAAAAGAGATCTGGGATTTTGGACAACTGGTTCCCAAGGCCATGAGACTGGGTGTTTCCCAACACTTAATAAGATTGGTGGTGAAATAAATTAACATGGTTGTTTGACGTTGTGTATATAATTAAATGGACCCATGTTCTGGAAGGTCCTTGTGGCTAGGGAACCAGGATTTTCCATGACCAAAGCAGCATACTCTGTAACTGTGTCTGGGTCACAGATTGATTAAAATGCCAGACAGATTCTTGGAGCTTACTGATGCAGATTCAGGTTCTATGTCACATTAAATTTGAAAGCCTCCCAGCTTCTGAGCTTTGGAGTAGCATCAAAGAAGACCCACCATCATCAGAAAAAATAGTGTTCTCTCTCCCAACCCAAAGCTGAGTAAGGCAAGGATTTCTCCCCAATCCCAAAGGCATCTTACAACACATGAATGCAGACACAGATATGAGAATTCTGCCATCTTCTATTGAGCCAGATATTTGCAAAATTGTTGATGTTATCTTTCTTTTTATTTTGGCTTTCAAAATAGTTCTTTTGAATAAAAAAAGTTACACTAATATGGAGTGTATTGTTTATGGTTTGCTAAATGCATTATTAAAGATACTATGTTTAACATTCTTCAGTATTAACTTTTCACATAAATAGATATAATTCCCATCAGCAAAAGCTCTTTGGCTCTTTGATGAGTTTTAAGAATGAAATGGGGCCTGAGATCAAAGAGGTTGAGTTCCTCTCAGACTCCTTAGTACAGTGCTTAGGTTAGTAAGTGAATGAATGAATGAATGAATGAATGAATGAATGAATGAATGAATGAAGTATTGGTGGCAAAAATATGGCTCCAAATGAAAGGAAGAAAAGAGATGAGTGAATGCAGGAAGTGTCCAAAGGATCAGCCAAGGTGGAGGACGTAAGTGGTTCCTGAGTGGAAGAGTACACACATGGGTAAAATTTTCAAATTACTTTTGGACTGATTTAATTTGGCCAAGTAAGATTATTTTGCTTGTGACCTGAAAAATCTCCTATGTCTATTATTTCATAAAAGCCTCCTTCTTTCTAGTAGGAGAAAAAGAAAGGAGATATTCTTGGTGGAAAGGATGGTCTTTACTTGGAAAGTCCGACTCCTGGTCCTGGCTCCTCCCACACTGCTACAAGCTGTACCCTCCTTGCCTTGTGTTGCTCTGCTGCTGTCACTCTGGAGCAGGTCCTGGTCACCTCTTCTGGTGAGCATTCTGGGCTTTCTGAGTCATGCAGCCTCTGTGCAATCTCTCACCTCTGCAGTCAAGAAACAGCTGCAGCTCTGACGTGACAGAAACAGAAAGTGTGGTCCAGTGCCTATGAAGTGTACATACAACAGCAGGTGGCTGCATGTGGTCCAGGACCAAATCCTCACCTAATGAGCTGTATAGGAGAAAGCAAGGGGACCAGGAGAGCCCCTCCACATACACATACCATATCTGGTCACCACGGATTCTGGAACTGCCAGAATTGCAAGTATTACCAATTCCCTGGCAAATAAATCAAAGAGATCTTCCTGAGAAGCCGGCAGGTCTGCAAGGGGCACTGTGCTAACCTCTCAAGCAGCCAAGGAGTATGAGAGATGCAAAAGCTACCAAACCTGCCTCGAAGGACAAAATCTGCACACAGTAAGCATAATCCACTAGCGTCTGAGAGCAGTGGCCAGACAGGGAAAAGGGAGAGAGGCAGCCTTGATGGCCTGTCACCAGTGACACAGGAAGCATGGCAGCTGTCACTTGAGCAGAGCTTTCTGCAGCATGACAAATCATCATAGATCTGGAAGAAGACACTTCCCATGTCACTCCCACGTGAGAAGCAGAGTCTCGGAGGTGTGTTTTAGATCCGCCATTACCCCCGTACCCCAACTCTGTGCCTCTCTTCTAGAACAAAGGGTGCATTCTTAGAGAGCTACTTTGCACTGTCGCCTGCTTGCCAGGGCACCAAGCTCGGACCGGCAGCCTCCGCCAGCCCCGGGCTCACCCTCCCCCCAGCTGCCAATCTGCCCGTCAGATCAGGCTGCATGCATATGGCAGCAAAGGCAGGGGAGAGGAGCCACAGAGTGGCAGCCGTATGGCCCGGAAGACTCTCCAGGAACTTCACAGGGCATTTCATGCAAGCCAAGACCCGGGCATTCAGGAACCTCGATCCAGAAGGAGCCGAAGAGAAACAGCCAAAAATACTACTTAGCTCTGAAACACAATGAGCGAGGCAGACAACGGTGATACCTGCAAAATGAAGAACACATTCAAATCATTAAGAAGCAGGTGAAAACCCCCAGCAAAAGAAATGGAGGAATAGCTGTTCTTAGAATAATGAACAGACGACTCACAAGAGAACCACAAATGGCTACGATGCTTACAGTGAACCTACCTTCGCTCTTAATGCTAAAGCACATGAAAAATGAAGCACATTTTTAGGCAGACTCTAGAAGGATGTTGGTTGTGAGGGCAGCAAAGGGACAATGTCTGGCTTCTCACTGGTGGCGGGAAAATGGGTCCACTCAGCTCGATCAGCGGATAGATGCTGAGAATTGACTGAGTGCCAAGGTGCACGGGAGGTGCTCAGAAATCCCACTTCACTGACTAGGCACAGAATAATGAAGACCAACACCTCCCCTGTGACGGAACAACTACCTCTATTAATAGAATCCATGTTACTAATAGCTCTTTCTGGCAGGCCCACAAGTTGCTTGTTATGAACTACCAACTAAAATTCATACGACTCCTTTTCTTATCTACAGATTTTTCTTAAATTCACACCTGTATCGTGGTTTCCTTTCTGCATGGGTCTAGGTTTGAAAACCACCACCAAACAGAACCTGGAATTTATTTTTGGATGAGTCAATTATTTTAACCCTACATCTGTCCTTCAAAACAGTATCTCCCAGTTTGGTGTCTACTTCCAATGGCATCCATCAGCCGGCCACCTGTACCTTTACCCACATTCCCAGGAGAAGCTGAAATGGGACACAGACACAATAGAGCCCAGGGCAGGCCACCAGACACCTCTTTCCTATTGGTGCTGATTCATCACACAGCAAATGGACTTGTTTGACCTGTTACAAATCTGTTTGGTTGTCTAGAATGTCGCCACAGTCCTGTCTCCTCTATCCCGAGTATGAATGGTAAAGTCACATGTCCTGCAGAAGCCCCATGCAAGGACAGCTGTAAAACGCAGAGGAGAGAGCTCTTCACTCAGGGAAACTGCCCCAGCATCCTGCCACTGCAGGGTTAGTTTGTCCAGGTCTCCCACTGCCAAGGACATGCCTGCTTCTCCACAGCTCCCATGTCTGCTCTTCCCTCTGGGTCTGCTTGTCTCCCCCTCAGTCCTTATAGTTGGCACACTTGTCACCCTGCCTTGGCTAGTCATAGGTAGGCAGGGTCCAGAGCTGACAGCCCAGGTCAGGGATTGCAAGCTTCGCTCTGTCATTTACCTCTAGATGTGTCACTTCACCTCTGATCCTAAAATCCTGGGGGAAAAACCACACCTTGTCCTCCCATCACCAAGGGTATTTGCAAAGCTCAAATGAGAGCTTGGATGGCAGTGCACCTCGTGACACTAAATGACTGTGCAAGGAAAGGCTCATTCTTTAGTGTTGTCACCACTTCTGCTGACAGACTACATTCTTTCTGCATGACTTAGAGAGAGAGTAAGGTCTTTGCAAGAAGCTCACTAAGTGGGTGAAGGACAGGAGATCAACCCCAAGGGCACAGCAGAGGGCCTGCCACGGAGATCTCCTGAGTCCAAGCACAGTGACTTTGGAGAAGTAGCAGAGCCCTGATTATAGAATTCTTGAGCACAGGGTCCTTGGGAACCCGAGCCAGCACACAGCCCTTGGGGACACCAAGCCTAGACTTCCCCAGGGGGAAGGAATCTGGGGAGGTCACACCACAAGCGCAGGGAGGGCGGGGCCTTTATCTTCAGCAGGACTTGGAGCTGTTGTTCCTTACTGCTTCAACCACACCCTTCAGACAGTGACCCAAAGAAGAGTCCAGGAGATGAATTTAAATGCTAATAAAGTGTCGATTTCTTTAAAAAAAGAAAGAAAAGCAAAGAAAAAAGAAATCCAAGAGAACAAAGCCATCCTCAAAACCTCCACCTGCAGCTCACTCATAGACCTATTTAGGGGCAGAAGAGAAGGGAATCCTAAGGAAGATGCCTCCTTCTGGAGTCAGCCTTGGCAACCTCATGCCCCTAGCCCTGTTTCTAGGTGGGAGACCCCCAGAGCCATCCGCCTTCTTCTTTATCCCATCCCATGAGGCGGGAGTCTGTGACCCGCGAGAACCTAGCGCGGCTCTAGCCTCCCAGCAGTCCTCAGTAGGTTTCTGGGCTGTGGATGCATTTGGTGAATGGTTAAATGTAGCCCCATGGGGCTCACTGACTTTGCTGGACCACCCAGCACAGGTAGCAGGGGCCAGGGATGCCACTGCCTCCTTCCTCCATCCTCTGGTCTTCAATGCCTAGAATCTCGGACAAGACAAACAGACCTGCACAGGTCACGCGTTCCCACATCAAAAGCCTTTTCGCTCCCGTGGGCCCTTTCCTCAGCAGCCACACTTGACTTCTCCATCTCTCATCATTCAACAAATACTTGAGGAGTGCTTATTTTATACAAAGCAGAAATCTGCATAAGTCATACATCTCTGACCTCCAACTTGCTTCCCAACCTCCAATTCTAAAAGTCCCAGCGGGGTTGGCAACCTGCACAATAAAGGGGCTGCACTGTCCCTGGTGGCCCTGACTTTCTGGGGAAGATCATTTGACTAAGAAGTTCCACTGGCCCAAAATTCAGCCCGCAGGTGAGGATGAGGACCCGGCCCACAAAGCCTGTCATACCTGGTGGTGTTTCTGAGATGGGGTTGGGATCACTGAGCCAGGGCAGTGCCAGGGACATCAGGAATTTGGCGAGGAAGACAAGAACTCTGCTCCCCCAGACTTAGGGGAGGACTTCAGGGTGTCAGCGTAAGCTCTTTCAACTCCTCACTTGCCAAAATTCAAGCCATAAAGCCGCTTCTGCTCTGTGGCTTGGCTAAAAGACCAAGTTTTAGCTGTTGTCATCCTTCAAGGAGTCCAGCAAGCAGAAGGAAGCCAGCCTCCAGCTGGAGCAATGGAAGTGACAGCGTCGACCTCTGAGGCACAAGTCCGCTGTCCCACCAAGTGCTACCCAGACACACAGACCCTCTTTTTCAGAGAAAACCTGTACAGCTTCATAAAACCTGTATAGCTTCATTCCAAGTTATGGGAGTAGGTTCTCTCATTGATACATGGTTGAGAAAATTGTTTTGGAGAAAGAAGTCCATGTGGTGGCTGGGATCTTAAATGTTCTTCAAAGGCCCGTATGCTAAAGGCTGGGTCACCAAATCTTGGTTCCTCCACGAGGGTCTAGAAGATGGAAGTGAGGTCTTTGGGAGTGTGCCCAGAAAAGGGATACTGGGACTCTGGGCCTTTTCCCTTTCTCTTTTACTTCTTGACTACCATGACAAACAGAACCCCCCTGGCACACACTTGTTCCATTGTCTACAGTGCTACTACATGCCAAAAGCAAAGGGAGAAATGAGCATGGGCTGAAACCTCTGAGACAGTGACCCAAAATAAATCTTTCTCTCTTTTTAAGTTATTTTACTCGGGCATTTTGTCATAGCAACAGAAAGCTGACCAACTCAGTCACCTTAGGGAACATCCTGTTGGTAGAATACAATGTAGCCATTAAAAAACATGTTCAGAGAATATCTAAGAGCATGCAACAATATTTCTGATGTAATGTAAAGTGGAGCTAACAAGAACCAAATTATATGTATGCAACGAACTCTATTATTGTGCTTCTATACCACATTCCTTCCACCCTAATGGCACTGATTTCGACACAACTGAACTAATAGTTTGGGGGAAGAAAAACAAAACATTAAATCAACTACAGACCATTTTCCCCATGGTCTCTAAACAGAGAAACATTCTTAGTTCAGAAACGTTAGAAAGTGAAAGATGTACATGCATAAAGAAAAAAAGTGCAGCCTAAATGTATCACACAAATGCACATGTGTAAGATTAACAAGAATTCTTTTTTCTTTGAAGGCAAGTTCTCACTAAGTAGCCCAGGCGGAATTCAGATTTACAGTGTTCCTCCTGCCTCAGCCTGTGCGTGTGTGTCAGCCTCCCCAGCGCTGGGATTACAGGCGTGCACCACCCCTCCTGGACTCTGTTGCCTGCTCAGCGCACCCCAGGGGTGGGGCCGGCACAGCATGCAGGACTGGGGATTGAACTCTGGTCCCTGCACTTGCCAAAGCAGGCACTTAGTCCGCTGAGCTATCTCGCCAGCCCTAATGAGAAATATTTTAAATATTAATAGTTGTTATCTGTGAGGAGGATGTTTTTTATCTTTCCTATTCTTTTCAGGGTCTTTTCATTTAGTTTCTGTGTTTATGTACTGAGTATAACAATTGTAGTCATTAGGAAACAATAGACTTTCTATGTAGAACACTAAACACAAATTAAGAATTTCACACAACTTTTGAACTTACGCAATACAATTCCCACCCCCACTGTCTTGACAGTTTTTGCTTTTCTTCACTTTGTATGTTTTCCCCCATGGTCTCTCAACACAATTTAACACTCACCTCTTCTGGACCCTGAGGAAGCCACCATCGTACCTACCTCCTCTCTACTAGCTGTTCACAATGCGCCCATGGCTCCAGCCAAGGCCTTTCTAGGGGTTCTGGTGCGAGGTCTCGGTGTGAAGGCCACAGGAAGGTCTCAGGTCCCGCTCACTCCATAAGCACAGTCCTATGTGGGGAGCGGACTGGGAAAAACTGCATGGACGCTAGTGCCGACAGAATCCTTGCTTTTCTCTGAGAAAACGGTGCATGTCAATCTTCTTCCCTGAAAATCACAAATATTATCTTGAATATCTAGATAGATAGATAGATAGATAGATAGATAGATAGATGATAGATAGATAGATAGATAGATAGATAGATAGATAGATAGATTGTAGATATATTCTTTCCTTTTTGTTTACCTGCTGAGACACTCAGTCAAATCTAAAACACAACTCTCGCAACTCTCTGTTGTCCCTAGTGTGGAGCCATTTGTATGCCTTTGTTTTTGTTAATTCTGTTTTTCCTTAGTATATTTTAAACACACAGTAATGACATTTCCCAGTGCTAGCACCACTGCCTTAGCTCTACCTCACATCGTCGGGCGTTAGATGCTCACAGGGAACACAACCCAGCGTCCTCACATGTGCAGCTCACCCTAGGGGTTGTGTTCCTATGAGCACCTAATGCTGTGCCTGCTCTGATAGGAAACAGTGCTCAGGTGGCACCAGGCACTAGATGGGAGAAGCTGTAAATATAGATGGGGACTCACTTGCTGGCCCTGTTGTTCCCCTCCTTCCATGCAGCTCAGTTGACAAAGACAGCTGGGAGCTGGGGACCCCTACCTGTGATCATACAATACGAGCCTCCCCACCCACTCACCCTCTTCTGCATCACCCAATCTTACATCCCTTGTAACGTTTACCATGTTTGAAAATACCTTCATTCATTTACTTGCTTACCTTTTTCTCTGACTTCTTCCCTGTCCCATTCCGTCTAGTGCTGCACCCTTGATGCCCAGCAGGCCTGGGACACTGTAAATCCTCTGTACCTGTTGAAAACAGTGACAGTCTGGCTCATCTTCCATGTTCACTAGCCACAGGACTTGCACAGGCCACCACTCCTCAGATGTGTGTTTGCATTTCTGAACTAGGAGAACCCCACGCTGCAGGCCATGGCTGTTCTTTACAGAGCTGGGACACCTAACCACAGTGGGAAAAGTTCTATGACAGGTCCTGGTGTGAGGTTTGGATAGAAAGCTGCTGGGAGAGGCACTGGTAGGGAAGCAGAGATGGGGACCTGCCCAGGGCCATTTGTCAGCAGGATCAGGGGCTATGGATAAGTCCAGAGAGACCTGCAGCCCCACAAGCTGTCCCAGGGAAGTTTCTTTATCCTTGGTCATTAACTTATTTGTTAGACACTCAAAAGCCACATTAAAATTTTTTTCCCCAGAGAAGCAGTATTTCCTAAAGAGACCTCACATGCTCTGAGATCCCTTCATGGAGGTGCATTTTCCCTGCAGAGGGAAGACTGTGCTCTCTGCTTTCTGTTGTCTTCTGCCCTGAGAACTGGACACAAAGGTTCAACTAAGGCTGGCTCTCTTGTCCTCAAATTCCCTTCTTGACCAGAAGTCTTCCTGGCTCCCCTACTTGCAGGACCCCTTTACCCTTCCCTGCCTTGGCCCAGGGTGCTCTCTTTGGTCCCAGGAAGACATTTATTGGGGTACAGTATGTAGCCCCCAGCCCATTTTGCCTTGTTCTGTGTTGCTCTAACAAAACACTTGAATCTGGGTAATGTGTTTTAGAAGGGTTATTTGGCTCACATCTCTGGGGAGTGGAAAGCCTTGGGGTGTCTGATGGGCACCTCTGGCCGCATGATAGTACAGTAGATGATGCAATAGCAGGAATTGTACAAGAAGACACATACAAGCCTTGGGAAATGAAGCAACACACCAGGAGAGGGCCAGGCTCCCTCGGGAACAGACAGACTCCATGAGATTGGACACACTCCTGAGACCAGCACTAACCCCTTCATGTTGCCAGACATGACCCCGCCCCTTCCCATCATGCCTCATCCCTTCAAGGTTCCTTCCCCTTCCCCTAGTGTTCCACTGGGGACAAATCAGGCCCAAGCTTTTGTGGCCTCCCTGACATAATCCAACCCAGTTATTCTAGGACTAGGGATGATCCCTGGTTCTTTTTTCCATCACATTCTGTTGAGATCATCAGGCCAGTCAAGGACAAGGAATGGCCCTGGGAGACCGATGGTTTCCCACTCAATACACAAAACACTCCAGGAAGTTACTTCTCTGGGAATTACTGGGGCAATGATGGCCTGGAGGGTACAGAGCCTTGGAAAATCCTGCCAACCTCGGGCCCCAGAAATGTCCATGCTTGGAGAAGAATCAGAGTAGCCAAGAGGAGAGTGCTATGGGGCAAGCCCCACTCCGACCATGAGGACACAGAGCAGGCAGGGTGACAAGAAGCTCACTGCTTTGCCTTAGAGGTGCTTGGGCCTTGGTGTTTGGTGTATGAATTCCAGATAGCTTCCCCTTTTACACACACACACACACACACACACACACACACACACACACACACCAGGCCAGGCCTTCTTTTGCCCCAGAAGCCCAGGGAATTTTAAAGAGAGCTCCCGTTCAACCTTACCAATTTGGAGGACCTCAAAAAGCTCCTAGGAGGTTAGACCTGAACGTAGGCTCTTCCTGTTGTGCAGTACCGAGGCTCAGGGGCTTATGCACCAGTGTGGAGACCGATCCAACTTGTCCCCCTCCCAGCCACTTCTCTCCGAGGCCACAGTGGATCTTGGTATACGATTTCCACTGCCACCCCCTAACTTCCTGCAGGGCCCAGCTGAAATCTGTGTCATACACATGTATGAAATATTTAAGCCTCTCCTGAGGAGCCTCGTGTCACTTCTAAATCAATTTATTCTAATCTAATCTTCATCTGCTATGGTTTTCTGGGCCAGCGCCATCAAGGAAACCTCTTGGCAGGTGAGAGAGATTGAAAACACAGAGCATTTGTTTTTAATGGTTCCTTTCGAGCTGGCAGCCTCCGCCACGGCAAAGTCCACGCACACCAAGAAATATGACTGGTCCCTGGAAAAGACTCCTACGTCCTCAAAGATTGTGCTGAGGGGGGTTGGCCCAACTGTGAGCATAAAGTCACAGGAGCTGGAGCGAGGCCGAGTGAAGGGAGGGAGGCCGCGGTGCCTGGCCAACCGCTGAGGGAAGCCGGGAGAGATCCTGGCAGAGGCATGAGGCACGGCCAGGCTCTGTG
Organism: Octodon degus; assembly: GCF_000260255.1. NCBI lineage: Eukaryota > Metazoa > Chordata > Mammalia > Rodentia > Octodontidae > Octodon > Octodon degus. The sequence continues at coordinate 17,558,909 of NW_004524581.1, read as the reverse complement.
CTCCTAAGCAGACTTTTAACAGCTTCACCATAAAAGGCCCTGTTTTCTCCATCTCTGCCTGGGCTACAGAGCTAACTCCTTCCCCCCAGCTCCTTCTGCTTTACTAGGAACATTCCAAAATGCAGAAACCAGCTTCAACTTGCTTTTCCATCAGGCACAGCCAGAACTCAGGAAGTCGCTGGGTCCAGCGCACAGGACGCCCCGAGGTCCTCATGGCGGCTCTGGCGCCCTGTCAGCTATGCGTCAGGGAGGCCTTGGGAAGCCCCGCCCACCAGGTCCAGGATTCTGCATGCCCGGATCTGACAGCAACTGCTGGTCCTGTGCTCCCACTCCCCAGTATTCCTACCCACGCAACCCCGAGCCCAAGGTAACAGGCACAGAGGTCCGTGCAGTGCCTCCCCTGGCCCCTGATGGCACACGCCTGCGGGAAGACATCAATCTAGGATTTCTGCGGCTGACCTACCTCCTCTGGGTTAGCCCTGTGTAGTAGCTGATACATTGTGTCAATTTGGCTAAATCGGCTCCCGCAGTTCCGTGGTGGTGTCCCAGCCCTGCAGGCAAGCAGGGCCCAACCTGGGGCGCGACCACCCTAGAGCAGATTGAGCCAGTACTAGGGTGCGATTAGTTCTACCCTCGGGCCATGGGCTTCCCCAGAGTGACTCGGCACAAAAAGTGTACATGAAGGAATTGAGGAAGGTTTCCTGATTGCCCTGCCCCACTTTGTTGGAGAAGTCCCAGTCTTTGGAGGAGCTTGATCTTCGAAGCCGGGGCTCTGATCTCAGCGTAGAAGGAAGAGAGAGGCTTGAAGGACGCCGCAGCTGCTGCTCCTCCTCTGCTCTTCATTGTTCTCTGCCGCCACGAACTGCTGTCCTTGGCGTTGGAGCCAGCAGAGTATGAACTGAAACCTCCACAAACTGAGCTCAATAAACCTTTCCTTCCTTCATTTTGAGCACTGGGTATTTGTCCTAGCAACGAGTAAAACATAGCCAAGACATCCTGCTTCTCCGAATGGGACCCCTCAAACATGGGGTTCTTCCAGGGCTGCCCTGGGAAGGGCAAACGAGGTCAACCTTTGAAACCACTCTGTGACTGACGGCGTCTCTAACGTCGGCTGCTTGAGGGATGTCAGGGACCATCACACTGTCAGGACGTCACCCTGTCAGGAGATCAGAGCCTCCCTATGTGGGTGACACTTTAATGCTTTGTAACATGGGCTTGTACAGAATGGAGGAAGGAAGCATGGAGTTCAAATCTCACCTCTGACACATCCGGGCTGAGCAAACTCCGGAAATCGACTCCCTTCTCTGTCTCAGTTTGTATGTCTGAAAAGCAGGTATGACACTGCCAATGCCTACCTGAGGAGTAAAAAGGGCCGTTCGGAGAGGGTGCTGCACACACATGAGACCTCCCTACCGGAAGCCAGTGCAGGATCCTTTGGGGCACCAGGTCTGGCTCTCCTCTTCTCGGGGACTCAGAAGACATGTTTGCTTTTTGCAACCAGTGACAACCGGCCAGGTAGTGATAACCCGTCACTGCAGCCTAGAGTATGTAAGCACAGGCATGATTTTAACAGTCCCGCTCCCCTTCTTGGGGGAGCCTGATGCCATCTCTGCTGTGTGCCATCACCAGATGGTAGGTCTCATCTGGCCTGCTTCTTAGAGAGGGCCCTTGGAGTGGCGCTCTTCATCTGACCTTGAAGGGCTAGGTGTGGGGGCCATAGTTAACTGGGGACATTCTGACACCTTTTCCAGCCTCAGTCCCCAGGTGACTGTTCCAGCCCTTCCTGCGCCCCACCAAGTTAGCTGTGGGCCTGCAGGCTGCATTCTGCATGTAGGGGTGAGTCACCTGCGCCTTCCCCTCCTCCTGGGTGAGCTGCAACCCCTTTGCCTCCTCTTCCTCCCTGCAGGCACTCCTCCCCCAGGTCTGAGCAGGCTAGGATAGGAGCCAGGTGAAGAGTCACAGACGAAGCCAGGGAGGGCGGTTGCTGTCTGGAGTTCAAGAAGGACCTGGCCTTGCGTTAAGCGTAAGGTTTAACTCAAAGCCCTCTCCCATCCTAGCACACAGTCTGACCAGCCTTCCTAGGAGATGCAGAGAAATCACACCCGTGTCTCCTTCCTGTGAACCCACCAGACTACCGCCCCTCCATGGGGTACGGCAGGCTGACTCCCTCCAAGGCTGTACAGTCGGAGCTATGGGAACAAAACACACACCTGCTCTGTTGTGCAGAGAGGTGAAGGGATTTTCCCACTGCTACCCATAAGGCCTGAGTCCTGTGGTCAGGAAAAGCCCAGGGCACAAATGTCATCAAAGGTAACGTTTCTGAAATCTGTAGTTGGCTTGGCTACAGATCAGCAGTTGAACCAGCAGAGTCACTCCCATGGCCTGAGCCATGCTGTCTCTCTCAGAGGACCACAGGTCAGAGCCCCTGTGCAGCTGTACCCGCCTGGGTACCCTGTAGGGCAGACACTGTCTTTTGCCCAAAAGGGGGGTCTCATGGTGTGCCCTCTGCCCTCACCCAGACCTGCCATGTCTTCCCTACACTCTGAGTCTCATGCAGAATGAAAGAACTTGAGAACCAAACGTAGTGAGACAGGGAGGAGCCTTGAAGGCTGAGAACAGGTGGCCATGCTGAGCGACCCTTTATGGCCTCTACCAAGAAATGGGCTGGGCCACCCAGTACCTCCCATGGTGGCCATTTGACTTGGACTTTGTCTCACTGTCTAAATTGGAAGACCCTTCTGCCCCCCTTGGTGGCTATGTGTGTCTCCCTCCCAGCAGGAACTGGAACCCTTGCAAAGCTTCTCTCAGTGGAATTGAGAGTGGAACCATATGCCATCTGGTGACTGTGGAGCTGGACTGGCTGTGCTTCTCAGCTGTATAGGGGAGGTGACTTGACCTGATTTGGATCAGAATTCCTACATCGTGGGATACCCTTGGTCTTGACCAACTGGGGCAGTTGGGTTGCCTTCTTCAGTCCACAGGATAACCCTTCTTCCATGTCATCCACCTCTTAGGCGAGCCAGTTAGCTGGCCCATGTACTTTTCAGGTCATTCACAGAGTCTCCAGAGGACAAGCTAGGACAAGAGAGATTGGCACACTGTCCCTTTCGGTCACCACTCAGCCTTGGCCACCATGTCAGTCCCAATTACACCTAACCCTCATAGATTTAGCCTTGTGCTGGGCTGCAGCCATCTTTCTGAACCCTTATTCAGGCGTCTTGTACATTGGCCAAAAGCCAAAGACAAGATGCTGTAGAAACACTGCCCTTGATAAAGCCATGGCAAGGGTGTGGAAGTGGAAGGGTGAGAAATCCAGACCACTTGTCCCTAGGTTTGAAAGGGACTCTGGTTTCTGGCCATGGATGACGTAACTCCTTCCTGGCCCCTCCCTCTCCCAGGGAGCCCAGGTTCAGGGCCTAAGTAAAACTCTCTCAATCATTGTCCCTTCCACTTCCTCGACCACACATACGCTTCTGCACCCCATTGCCCTGTGGAATCAACTCCCTCTCCTGGTCGCTCCTTCCTTCCTTTTTTACCAGGCAGAGGCATCTGAAAAGAGAGAGACGGTCTTGCATCAGCCTACCAGCATCTTGACCAGTCTCCTGTTGCCAAGGAAATTTCAACAGGCCAAGCTTAGCTTCCCTATGGTCTAGAAGGATCTCTTGGGTGTTGAGTCACCGTGCACTGCATTCTCTGTTGCCTCCGGCTCTGCACCCCAGCCATATTTTCATATGGCTGTACCCTGATGTCACCTAAGGCCTTTACTGCAAGCTTCAACTCCATGATCTACGAAAGCCCATAGAACTCCATGCTCTTGACCTGTCCCAACTCCCAGCAGAATCCTGCAACCATCTCCAGACTTACCTGGTGGCCTCGGAAGCTCCTTCACAGCTGGCATGCCATCATTATCAGAACTCTGCTGAGGTCACTGGGAAAAGGGCAGGTGATACATCGACCTCACAGCCCACCGGACAGCCCCAACCTGGCTCCTCCCCACTCCCTGATTTCCTTCCTGACTTCCACAAAACCCTCCCTGTACACCGTTTTGGCTCTATCCACCACCACTTGGGCCTTTGGGAATCTTAATTTTAGCCCCAAGAGGAATGGGGTAGGGGGTAGTTTCCCTCCTTTTAATTCATGTCAATTGCTTCTGACTATAGTTTAGGTCCCAGGCTGTGTCTGTCCCCAGCCACCCAGAAGCATCTGGACTCCAATCCCAGTTATGTGCCGAAAAGCTAAAGAAGGAGGAGGTCTTTCAGGGAAAAAGTTAACAAGGCCTCATTGCCTTAAAAATTATGGGGACTGACTCATCCTACAGCCCCAAATTTATGATGGTGTTCCCTACAACTTATCAGAAAAGGGAGGTTGTGCTCTCATTGTACCCCTGACACCCGCCAGCCTGGCTCCGGAGCCTCTCCCCTCCCAGAGTCAGTCCCCCCTGCCCAGCCAGCCAGGGCTGGGCCACAGAGGGCAGTGTTGAGCTCAGCACCTGAGAACCCAGATGCAGTCCTTCCTCTGGTACCCTCAAGGTTGCCAGCCTTCTGAGAAGACGCACTCTACTGGGGCAACACCCACAGAGACCCATGTTAGGGACGATGCCTCCAAGAAACAGTATCAGGGGCGATATGACTGGTACCACCCTGGGGGATACCAGACACGCTGTTTGTCTGAGATCGGGCAATGCTGGCTGATTTCAACACCTCCGGTCCAGGGAAGTCCCTCATGAGGAAGGCGAGTCACTGTCACAAAAACCTCAAGTCCCTTCTCTGAGGGTTTCTGCATGGACACTGCCAGCAGCACAGCTGTCTCCCTTGCTGGCAGAGGTAAGACAGGGTGGTGGCTTTGCACTGGAACTTGGAGGCTGAACTTGGGGCAGGCAGGGGGCCTGCAGCTGCCGCACGAGGGAAGGCGGTGGGAGCGGCTGAGTTAGAGCAGCACCAGGGCTTGGCTTCTGCAGAGACAGCCAAATGTCTGGCCCAGCTGCCTCTGCCAGGCCAGCGGGCTCCAGAGCTGCCCCTGCAGCTGCGAGGCTGCTGGCTGGGGTCTGCTGTGTGTGTTGTCTTTCTCTTTCCTCCGACCCAGGGCCACTCTTTTGCCTCTCTGCCTCCAGTGCCTCCTCCCTTGAGCCTGTGAGCCTGCTCGCTCCCTCCCTCCCTGCCTTTGGGTCTCCATGTCTACCTGCTTCTGTTGTACCTTGTATCTCTCCCCCTTGTGTTTTTCCTTCCTTTTTTCCATATTTCAGCCTCTTTCCACTCTGCCTGTGAGTCAAAGGGGAGGGACGAAAAGGAACCCCAGGCAAAATCAAGCTGGGGTCCTGCTGTGACTTGAGCATTTGCACCGTCCCCCAAATGTCCAAGTTGACCCCAATGCTGTAGCAGGCAGTGGCTGGGGCATTAGGCAGTGATAGGGAAGATGGGGTGTCAGGAAGGGGATCGGCACCCTTGGAAGAGGTCCCAGGGAGCTTGTTACGCAGGGACACCCAGGCCTTGCTACCTAGGACCCAGAAGACAGGCCGTTGGCTAGCATTAACTCTACTGGCTCCTTAGTCTTGGATAACCAGACTCCGGGACTATAAGCAAACATTTCTGCTCTTTACGAGCCACCTTACCTATGATATTTTGCTATAGTAGTTTGAATGCACAAGGCCAGATACAGACCCCCTTCCAATCCATTCAAGACAGCTGTAGCAGAGGCTCCTACCCCGCACACACAGACAAATGATGACACAGTTAGATGCCTGGAGCTGAGGACAGCCAGAGGCAGGACCAGCACAGCACATTCACCGACTTAGCACACACTAGAGCAGAAGGGTCCATGGAAGTGATTGACATTCATGGAGACCAGGAAGGAACTTGAGGTCACAACCGACAGGGAGCGTTTCCTCAGGCAGAACAGGAGCAGCCCTCAGGCATCGGGAGGCCTGGGCAAGGTGGGAAGGGCTTTGTCCATCTGGAAATTGGGGAGAGTGGCCTTTCCCTTCTAAGGAAGAAAGAGGGAGCGTCTACGGCCATACCACCCTGAATGCACCCGATCTCATCTGGTCTGGGAAGCTAAGCAGGATGGGGCCTGGTGAGTACTTGGATGGGAGAAAGAGGGCTGTGGACAATGCCACATGCCAGGCAGAGTGGGAGGGCATGGCTGACTATCATGAGAAGTCTCCTTGTGGGATGAGGCTTCATTATGAGCCCGCTTCATCCACAAGGGAAGTTGCCGCAGACCACACAATGGGCTTTGTTTCTCAGTCAAGAGGAAAACTTGATTTGAACATGACTTCTTCTGTAACTGGGGGAGGAGGCAGCTGCCTCCAGGCCCAGGGACAGGATAGGAGTGAAGGATGAAAGAGAAGAGATGCTGTCAAGCGATGACTTTATCCCCACTTGGAGAAATCCCCAGAGCCTGCCAGCCAGGCCTGGACCTGTCCAGTCACACACCCATGGTCCCCTGCCCTCCCTGCTACAGAACAGATAGCCAAGGCTATTTAGGGAAACCGAGGACAAAATGCACAAAAAGGTGCCCAGGGTCAAAGGAGACACTAGGGCTGGCTCTATGGTGCATAGGCAAGTTGGTCACTCCCTCAGAAGGCGCCACTCCAGGCGCCCTTGAGGCATGGGTCACAGGCTTGTAGCCTCCCTGTAAAGCTAGAGAAAGAGCCAGGACCTAAACCTCATCCACACACAGGAAGCGCTGAGAAACCAGTGCCCAGAACGGAAGCTACTTCTGAGGGCCTCCTGTCAGGCCTGTGGAAGGCCTCCATCCCCATCCCTGCCAGATGAGGCAGCTGCTCTGCGATTATGGCCGCCAGATGAGCATCTCAGGTGAGGAAGCTGAGGGTCAGGGGTCAAGGGCCAGAGCCTGGAGCCAACTCTGGATCTCGACCCAGAGCTCTTGAGCTCCTTGATTCCGGTTTTGCTCGGAGCTAGCTGATTCGTGGGGGTGTTTGTGGTTGCACACAGCACACATGACACGGGGAATGGAGTGTGTGTGTGTGTGTGTGTGTGTGTGTATTTGCAGTATGCACACACACACTCATGCACGTTGCACGCGCGCACACAGCTTTGGCATCTGCACTAGCTCTCCTTGCCCTGTATCACAGAGCATTAGTAGATTGGTGCAGTCACTAATCCCTTTCATTTGGATGCAAGCAAATGACAGGATTCGTCTCTGTCACTGCTGTGGCTAAACCCCAGGGCTCTCCCAGGCGCCTTCAGTAGGAGTCAGGCTGACCCATTTTCTCCAGCAAGTGCCTTTCTCCGGGCAGCTTTGGCTGGGAAACTGTCAGCCTGGTGAATGTCACAGGCTTGGCAGGGTGGCTCCCACTTCCTCGGCTGCTGCTTTCTGGCTGTCCGGCCTGGTTTATAAGACCGAGCCCCAGGGTCCTGCCCTAAATGCTACAGTTCAGCTGCCCATCCACAGACAGGGCCTGTCTGCTGGGCATGGATATGCCTAAGTACAGATGGAGGGCCACAGCCAGCCTGCACTTGCACCAGAAGGGTCTGATGAGACACAGGCGCAGCCTCGGGGCAGGAGCTGCTGGAGAAAACAGACCAACAATGAAGGACAAAACAGGCCTGATATTCTCTGAGCACAGAGGAGAGAGCAGTCCTTCTGCCAGGAGGAGCACGGATGGCCTCTCAGAGACCATGAAGTGGGGACTGGAATGCCAATCAGAGTGCCACACGAGACAGGAATAAGGGCACTGGGGACCGGGGCAAAGCCGGTGAAAGCAGAGAGCTAAAACAGTTTAACAAGAGCAGCTGGAAGGTAGCTGGAGCCAGGTCCTGGTGAGCCTTGGGCGCTACAGGAGGGGACACTGTGTCCCCTAGGCATGGGTCAGAGGAAGGACAGCAGGGTGCTAAGCAGAGGAGCTGCAAGATGCAGAGGGCCTGGGCAGTGGCTCTGGCCTCCCTTGGACCTGGGGCCAGCCTGTCTCTGAGCACTGGTCTATGCCCTAGGGCCCTCAGCCACCCCCAGGTGCCCCGCGCTCTCCGCTGTCCACCTGGGACTCTGTTTTGGATCAGATATGGAACATTTCCTCCCAGGCACTGCGTCATTCTCAGTATTCTGGTCACTCAGTGCCCCTGGAGGGTCCCTCTCTTCGGATATCATAGAGGGAAGAAAGCCAGACTCCCCCAAGGACAGGGTCAGGCACAGAGCCAGGATTGCCTGTACACTCCGAGTTTTATAAAAGCAGCAAACCCTGGAATTGATGTTTGACCTTTGGCCTCAAGTGTCCAGATGCTAAGGTCAAGGAAGGCAGCTGTCTGCCTCTTCAAGGCCAGGAAATGTGTCCCTCTCCAAAGCAAAGGCCAGCTACCCCTCAGGCCCCCAGATTATTTCAGGGGACAAGGGGATACCTTGGAGCCGGGAGCCACAATGCTGTCCCTGGGCAGGTCACAGGAAAAGTCTTGCTTCCTACAAGTCCTCCTGGCCCCAGTGGACACATAGCTGAGGAACTATAGATGGGAAGGCTGAGGAAAGCGGCCACAAGCGTGGTCCTGGGGCCTCCCTGGCTCGGTTGGTAGCACTTGTCACCTTGCAGCTGCTCCTTGGCAGGCCAGTGGCTGGAGATCTGTATTTACCTGGCCCTGAGATTCAGGAATCCAAGACAGAGGTCATGATGGCCCAAAGCAGAAGTCAGTTGCCTTCAAAAGCAGTTTTTATGACTTCAGCACAAAGCGCCACTTCCCAAGGTGAGCCTTGCCAAACCAAGATGAATAGAAACAGCTGGGCCACCACCCTCGTTGGGCTTTGGGAGCGTGTCTCCACCCGTGAAGGCTTCTCCCTCCCCTTTGCCTCCCATCTCTCTTCCTCTGGCCCCAGGTGGCCACACTCTGCTTCCTGTCATCATAGGTTAGACATTACATTTCTGGAGTTCCAGTTATAGATGGCCCCTGACGTGTGATATGTTGGCACGCTGTTTCAATTTCATGACGGCGCAAAGACAATACACCTACAGTAGAGACTGTACTTTAAATTCTGAATTTTGTTCGCCTCTCAGGCTGGCAATGATGCTCTCTTGAGACACTGTGCGAAGTGGAATATTCCTTCCTTTTACAAAATGAAAACCCATTGTCTTTACGTTATAGAACCAATGGAGAAGCCAGGCAGAGTAGCGCACCCTACAGTCTCAGCACTGGGAAGCAGGACGATCGTAACTCCAAACCCAGCCTGGGCAACTTAGCAAGATCTTGTCTCAAAAAAAAAAAAAGTTTTAAAGCTGAGTATGTAGCTCACAGTAAAAGCCCCGCTCCACACTGAAGTATTGTAAAACATAAAATAGAATAAAAATAAATAAATAGAGGCAACACAGTGGGCTGGTGAGATAACTCAGCAGACTAAAGCGCCTGCTTAGGCAAGCTTGCAGGGACCTCGGTTCGATCCCCAGCACCACATGCCATGCCAGCCACGCCCTCAGGCCACAGAAAGAAAAGAGAGAGAGAGAGAGAGAGAGAGAGAGAGAGAGAGAGAGAGAGAGAGAGAGAAAAGAAGAAAGAAAGAAAGAAAGAAAGAAAGAAAGAAAGGAAGGAAGGAAGGAAGGAAGGAAGGAAGGAAGGAAGGAAGGAAACAAAAGTCCAGAAAGATAATTTAGCACCCAAAGTCGCAGAGGGCGCTAACAACAGAATAGGGCCCAGAACCAGTTCCTTGTCTGTAGTCCTAGGATGTGTTTCTCCCATCCACAAGCTTCTCTCTCCCCTTTTAGTTCTCCCAGAGTTGAGCAGTGTTGGCTGTCACTCTCCCACCAGGGCTGGTCTCCAACAGACCCACTGTGACCTCTGCTAAGTCCCCTGGGAAATGCCCTCCCCAGCGTCCCACAACCACCATGGCCTGCAAGCCCAGAGAAATTTGGGCTCCAGTATAACCCAGGCGGATTTGTAACCACAGCAGTGGACTCCAGGCATGAGGGGAAGGTGCATGGCAGAAACAAAAGGAAATTCAAAACCAGAGCAGTGGGCAGCAGCTAAGGTCAAATATCCCACAGAAGTATAAGAACCGGGTGAAATGTTCCCACTGTAGCACCCAGGAGGGAGGAGGAAGCCAGGCAAAGAACCTGATGCTCAGAGAAGGCAGGGAGAGCTTTCTCCACTGGGCCAGGAACCTAGAAAAGCTGCTTTTTCTGTACAATGAAAGCAGAGAAAAACTGCCCACCACTCACAAAAGCAGACCCACTTTCCCCAGCCACAAGTAAGAAAGAAGACACTGGGGAGAAACCTGAGCCTTAAATCTGTTTCACACCCATGGCGGGTCCTAAAGCTGCACCAGCCACCAGGTCCAAGACCCTGGGAGGAAATAACTACAGCAGACCCTGCTTCTGTTCAGAGGAGCCCCAGGACTGTGGCCAAGAGGGATCCAAAATGTACACCTCCCAGATAGGGCACAGCACCTTCAGACGCTGAGGGTGCAAGAAGCAGGACCAAGTAGGAAGAAAGGTAGAAGCCTGAGCAAGGATGGCCCACCATGCCCAGCAGGAGCTCTGGACTGAGCGTGGGCATAGGGAGACGTCATACCCAAGGACCTTCGGGTGGGCGGCCTTCCAGAACTCAAGATGTGCGTGAGTTCTTATAGCAAGGGTGTAGCATGAGTTCCAAGCAGGATGTGTACCAACAAACCCTCGTGTTTAAAGCAGGGAGTTAAACACTAAAGGCTTGTAAATTAAGCGATAGGTGTAGAAGAATATTATTTAAGGCATAAAAGAGCAGATGGTTATGTACCCAAACAAGATACAGGAGAAAGGAAGATGGGGGGGGGGGGATAAACCAACCTCCTTGATTTTCATGGTGGGAAAATCTCTTACGTTATAATTCAGTAAATTAGACATAAAAGAATATTGTGTATAGTTACAAGGCAGCCACTAGAGGAACTAAAAATACTCCATAAACCTTCCAAATTATTAGACGGAAAACCAATACATAAAGCAAGCCGCAGAAATATAGACCATGAAGTAAAAGACTTCTAAAGGAAGCATTAAACTCAAAAAGCATAATATAAAACAATATGACAGAACTGAGACCAAATGTACCCTTTCATGTCATTAAATATAATGGGATAAACTCATCTATTATTTAAAAAATACTCTTTTTTGGATCACAGAGTAAAACAAACGTGGGCTTGTAGACTGTGAGTCTGATTCTCCAGCTCAGATCTCAGCTTCGCCTCTGACTTCAGTGACTTTGAGGTAGACATTTCCACGGGACTCTGCCTGGCCTTAAGGTGACAGCATCAGCAAGCGTGAGCACTTTTCCTGGATTTTCCTGGAACAAACTGGAACCCTGCAGGATGTGTGCAGCGTGGAAATGCAGGCGAGTGAAGCCTCCAGAAACCACGCGGTCAGTGTGGAAGGAAACTTAGCCAAGAGCTGCTTAACAGCGTCGAGTCATTAGGGCAATGCAGATGGGGCTCTGAGTGTCGCACACCGCCGTGGGCTCTCCATTTGAGGAGCAAAACTCAGAAACCATCAATGCAAGGGGTGGAGAGACTATGAGTCCGTAAGAGCTTTCATGGGTAGACAAGCTAAATGTGAATTTGTAGAGCTACATTACAAAACAGTGTGACATTATCTCATAAAGTTTGACACTGGTATAAAAAGCCCATGCTTCAGGTGTATTCCCAAGAGAAATTCTTGCAAATGTGGCCCGGGGGACATCAGTGAGAGTACCCTTCCTAGCAAAACCATGGAAACAATCAAAACAGCCTTAGACAGGATGAAGGCTAACTGAAATGCAGCTCTTACACACAGTGCAATCCTATATAATAGGGCACCAGAGTAGTCACCTGTAACTATGTATATATAATTGAATGGGAAAAATTTGTTCCAGAAGATGCAATATTGCCTAACACCGTTTTTAAAGTTATTAAAGGCAAATGTTAAACACAAGTTTTCACAAGGATATATATATATATATATATATATATATATATATGCTAAAATACTACATTCAAAATTGTGACAGGGGAGCTAAAAATCATACTTGATAGTAAAAGGCTTGGTTCCTCCTTCTAAGATCAGAAACAAAGCAGAGGTATCTGTTTGCAGTACATTGAAGCCCACATTTGCAGGAGGTTGTAGCCACTGTAAGCAATAAAGAAAAAATAACATGCAAATCAGAGGAAAAGTAAAACTATTTTCAGAGGATGTGATCTTGTATATTTAAAACATCCTAAGGAATTTTTACTAAAAACCTTTTAAGATTAATAAATGAGTTTAGTAAAGAATCAGAGCAAGAGACAAGGTCTTAATCCTGGCCCTAAGCCTAAAAAATAACTGAATTTCTAGTTTTAATTGTTTTGTAGGAAAACAATTCCGCTTGCTATGGGATCTTTAGAAAAACACAAAATACTCAAGGATAATTTAAATAAAGATGCAAGGCATATACTAACCTGTGCATTGAAGCCTGAACAATATTGTAAGAAATGAAAGATGTAAATAAGCAATAAGGTATCCCATGTTCATGGATTGGAAGCATAGCTAAGAAGAGAGTATTCTTCCAAATTTATCTAAAATTAGAATTTGGTGACAGTTTCACAACTCTGCAAAAACCACTGAGTGGTACACTTTTAGCTGCGAACTGTAGGATGTGTGAATTATATTTCATGACAGATATTGTAAGAGAACAAGACGGAGAAGCAAGAAGATAGCATCAACCTAAGATACAGAACGCTGTTTAGCTGTGGTAAACAGAGCTGAGGCTGAGCTGGGACGGAATTATGGGGCAGACCCAAGGTTTTATCAAAGTTCTAATTATGTCCTGCATGGTGTCTTTCCAGATCCCAAGTACATGACCTAGTAGTGGTGTCCTGAACCAAGTATGTCACCAGTCCATCTCTGAGCCCTCATGGTTTGAGTTAAGAAACGAACCTTGAGCTGTTTCTGAGACTTGGCTATTATAAATTCTGCTGATACGTGTGTCCACAGGTGAATGGATACATAAAATGCTTGTATGCAATGGAGTACGACTGTGCCTTAAAGGGTACACTTCAGTCATTTGTAGGAAAATGAGTGGAACTCGTGGCTATACTCTTATGTGAAACAGATTGGACAAACAAGCTTAAGTATTGGATTGTTGCTCGTATGTGAGAAACCCAAAGAATAAACAAAAAGCAAATGGAAGATGGCTATCGGGAAGCAAGAAGAACATGTTCATGTAGGAAGTGGAATAAGGAAGGGAGGGGGGAAGGGAAAGGGGAAAAGAAAGAGAATAGAAGAAAAAGTTGAAATAAAGCTTTTGTAAATGGAGAGGAGAAGAAGGGTTGGACAGAGAGGAGGGCAAAGAAGAGAAAAAGGCAATCAAGTATATTCTGTACAGGTACCAATTCCCTATGCTGAATGTGGTCAAGATGTATGGCAAGGGCCGGGGAGATGGCTCAGTAGAATAAGCACTTGCCTGGCAAGTGCAAGGGCCTGAGTTCAATCCCCAGTTCCACCAAAACAAACAAACAAACAAGCAAACAAACAAAAAAGATGTATGGCAAATACAGGATAATAAAAAAGATAAAGTTTACAAAAAGGAAAGAAACTAACCTGGAGTCTCTGGGAAGCAACAAGGAAAGCACTGCCTGTGGTAAGTCATGGATCCGGCTCCGGCACTGCCCTAAAGAAGCCTCACAGCCTTAATTGATTTATTTTACTACAAACAAATGAAGATAACTTAATTTAAAGTCACACAAAGAACAGTATATTAAGCAGGAGGGGAGCAGAAGGAGGGAATTAGTGAGGATAAAAGCACCAATAAATCAATTATAAAACAAGAGACAGAAGAATTAGTACATTTGAAAGCAAGTCTTTGGGGAGAAAAAGCTTGCTTTCTTGAAAAA
>NW_004524581.1:17542918-17544740 GCF_000260255.1 Octodon degus | reverse complement strand
ATTACAACTACACAAAAGTAGGGATGAAAATGAAGACACAATCACAGATACAAAGAATAGCAAGCAAAGTATAAGTTAAAAAGTAAACCCACCAATTAAGCTTGAAAACTTGTATAAACTGAGTAATCTTCCATGAAAATATAATTTTTATATGCTGTTTAATCAAAATAATTGAGTGTTTTATATATAGAAATTGAGGAAAAATTCCAAAAGCTATTACGGTACTGTCTAAAGTATGAAATCAGAAGTTTCACAGAAAGCTTAAAAGCTTAACATAGTTTTTTCATTCCTGTGTTATCCCGTATTTTTAAATTAACCTTCTTGAAAGAATCAGAGATTCACAAGCAGTTGTAAGAAATAATGCAGGAATATCTTCTCTATCCTTCGTCCAATGTCTCACAATACTTAAACAAAGATGCAAGACATAGACTAACTTGTATATTGAAATTTCAGGACAATATTGTAAGAAATTAAAGATGTAGATAAGCGATGAAATATTCCCAAAATTATAGTAAGGTATCACAGCAGGGTCTGGTCACTCAGTCAAGATGCAACCAAGTGACACAGAGCACTTCCTGCTCTGTGAAGATCATTCACATTGTCCCCCTTCTTCCTTGTTCCCTCCCTCCTGAAACCTTTAAGACCACTAACTGTTTCCTACTTCTATAGTTCTGTTATTTAGAATAATACAAATAGAACCATGCAGTGTAGTTTTCTTTTCTTTCTTTTTTTTTTTTTTTAAGCCATACAACTCTTGAAGATTCATCCAAGCTGCTGTATGCCAATGACTAAATACCAACGTGTGTTGAAGAATTGAGTTTTTCTAGTTTGGGGCTATTTTAGAGAAAGCTTCTAAGAATATTTGTGTATGATTTTATCGTAAACATGTTTTTATTTCTCTAAAATAAATACTCAAGACAGCAGTTGCTGGGCAGGATGATAGCTGGGCATTTAATTTCATGAGAAATTGTCAAGATTTTTTCCAGAGTAGCAGTGCAATTGTTCATTCCCACCCACAGTGCATGAAAGGCCCAGTTCCTCTGTACTGTTAGTATTTAATGTTGTCATTTTTTATGTGAGCCTTTTCTGAGAAGAGTACACTGATAACTCATTTTGATTTTAATTTGCATTTTTTAAATGTATTTGTACAGGGTCTCACTATGCAGCTTGGACTCTAGTGATCCTCCTGTTTTCAGCCTCTCCAGCGCTGGAATTACAGGCATGCGCCACCACACCCAGACTTGGTCGCTGGCTCACTGCACCTGGGGTTGGGGCTGGCACAGCATGCAGTATGGGGGATTGAGCCCCAGTCCCTGTGCTTGCCTAAGCAGGTGCTTAGTCCACTGAGGTGTCTTTCCAGCCCTGTATACTTCTTTTTATGCCTTTAAAGATTTGTTTGGCTAATATTTTATTGGCAGTTGTCAGTTCTGCATTCATGAGAGATCCGGTCATGGTAATGGCAGTATGAAAAAATGAGTTGAGAAGTGATCCCTTCTCTTCTACTTATTGGAAGAGGTTGTGCAAAAATGGATGTTAATTCTTCTTTAAGCCTTTGGTAGCATTCACCAGTAAAACCATCTGGACCTGGGGGCATTTTTTCTTATGAGTTCAATGATGCATTTCTTCTTGCTTCAGGTTTGGTAAATTTTGGTTCCAGAGCAATTGTTATAGGTTGTCAAATTTGTAAGTGTGAATTTATTCAGTTTAGTTTGGGCATCCTTTTCATGGCTGCAGGTCCATAGTGACAGTCCCTGTTTCTTTTTTTGGTGATTTCTGTCTTCCCTGTTTTTATCTTTATCAGTCTGAATACAGATTTCACAAT